>NC_057916.1:48100589-48411197 GCF_018873765.1 Telopea speciosissima
AACACTGATCCTATTCTAAGATAAGCAAGGATCAGCTTGCATGCAAAGATCCATGCCTAGACTGCCTATTCTTGGTGCAACTGTGCAGTGCAGTCAGGCACAGAGACTGACTTCAGTCTCAGCAGTAGAACTTCCTATAATATGATCAAATCTTACATGCAATGGCTTTGCATGCTAGATCTGATGCATCCCAAGCCATCCTAGTGATGTTCTGGGCATTACAAGTTTGGGATACAACAATCAGAGCAGAGATCAAGCTACTAACACAGAGAACAGCAGCATACAGAGGTAAGGATTATTACTTGGAGGTGATATACAGCTGATTTAGTGCACAGAATGGCAACACAGATCCTCCCTCCTCTTCTCTCTTCCTTTCCTTCTCTTTCTCTCTTTCTCTCTTTCAGTTACAGCAGCAAAAATGAAATGAGGAGTTGTCCCTCCTATTTATAGAGTTGGCCCTACTAAGGCCTGTTTGACCTTAGGCTCCCCTCTCCAACAATGCATTTTTAACTACATTCTGGGTCATTCTGGCTGCACTGGTGGGGTCCACATGGCTCCAGGGGTGGGTAATGGTTCCTAAAATTCCCATCTACCCCTAGAGGGTGTTCATGGTCTGTATGGGTGGTCCCCACATGTCTGGAGTCCAAAAAACTCATTTCAGCCACTCTGGGCCTTTAGGCCAATTGCCCAATGCATCGCCCAGAGAATGCAGCATTACTGTAGAGGCCTTGGGCTTGCATAGGTACTTGGCCCATGGCTTGGGCATTGCACCAATACCTCATCCAGGGTCTGACACACATCTAAATAGGTATCGGCCCCACAAATATGGATAGGAGAGAGAGTACCTAGGGTTGATGCAGTACATCATGCTGTGAGCAATGCAACTGCATGGGTCTACAATCCATCTTCTGACAAGTATAAAGGAGGACATCCTCGGGGGTTCTCCATTGAATTCAACTACTGGAGTGATGCTCCATAGTGTGTTTAGGTGTCTGGTCAGAGGTCCTTGTCCTTCATCCAAAATTCCAGTCAGTCAGGGGCAGGTTTGACATTAGGAATATTATACTATCTCATGTCGAATCTCTCATATCCTCTGGGTTTGTCTAATCATCCTGGCTTGACCTTTATCTCTATAAATATTTTATGATCATACTGTCTCAGATACTTTTATCTCTAGTATTTCTATCTTTGTTACTATTAGATCACTTTTCCTCTAATTCATATCACAGTAGACCTCAAATAACTTTGCTCTAATACCAATGTGTAGCACCCCCAAATCCAGGTAAGATATGGGTGAAGACCCTCGTGGGCCACCATTAAATAATGGTATAAATGTTTCATTTTCTTATTTTTCCTATTACCTGTATATGTGAAAGCAATACATCTATTTCAAATAATAATGGAGATATTTGGATATTGTAGTGGATTGATAATAAACATTCCAAGTACCATCTAGAAATTTGCTGAAATTAGTCAATCTTATTATATCAACCATATATCACTTAGAAATATCAACCATCTATCACCTATAACTCTATATACACATAAACATTCATCTATCAACTTTGAATTTTGTCACCCCCAGTGATGATGACAACAGGATGTAGATTGACATTGTACCTCTCTCAAGAATGACTCATGTTACATCCATGTCCTAACCTAATCTAATTGTGGGCTTGTGTATAGGTATAGACCCTATATGTGACAAACCTGGTGTTTGGGGACAACAACAATAGTCTCCAGTAGACTAATGGTAAGCACATCAACATTGTCATTGAACATTCAATTTTACACGTTTGACATAACGTATTTTAAGTGCTCAATCATTGGTCGCATACCCTAGAAGGTGATGGAAGAACTAGGAAAAAACCTAGCTGATCCAGGCTACAGCAAGCAGCCAGTTGATCAGCCGGCTGATCAAGACCAACCGACTATGATCAACCAGCAGACTTTGACAACAAGGTCATTTGATGCTGTGGTTGTGGGACCTAGTATGTGGTGGAATTGGTTCCTCATCTCTTGACCCCACATGTTGTGGATTGTAACCATAGATCCATGCCCAAAATGGAATTAAGATGGTGGATCCACTTGGACTTAAATTGGGATTAATGTAGTTTTAAATTGGAGAACTCCCATGCCAAACAGATTTGAAGTGCTTGGGTCTATAAATAGGAGAGTGACATCACTTCTCCATTTATTCTTAAAAGAGCTGGTGAAGCTGGAGAAGCTGGAGAAGGGACTAAGAACATCTTGGAGCAGGAAGAACATCAATCCTCAGTCTTTTCTTTCAAGATCCAAGCCTTAAGTAAGCTCCTCACTCCTTCCTCCACATTCCTACATAGAAACCATGCTTGGAATCTCTCCCTATTGTTGAAATTCTATAGAAATGTATCAATCTCTCCATGTAATCCTTACCTTAGGGTTTATTAGTGAGATTTTTACTTGTATCTATCTTATATAGCTTAGGATTATTCCTTCCTCTATTGATTTGTTGTTTTCCCCAAATTAGAACCCTACTTGATGGCTATAGATCAATTGAATGGAATTGGATTCATCATGAATGGTTTCCCTTGTGTATGAATGGGTTTATTAAGCCATTTGGAAGGTAAAGTGCATGATCCATCGAAGGAATTAGCCATTGGTAGTGTTGGAGCCAGTAGTGGGCTAAGGCTAGGATACTAGGAGAGCCGACTGATCACAGTCGACCAACCGGCTCGAGCCCTGGTGATGTGCCAGCTGCAGCTAGGCCAAAAAACCTTGGATCTGCAGGACCTACTAGCTACCCCAGGTGATGTGCTGACTAGCACCAACCGGTTGGGTCAATTTTGACGTAGTGTGGGGTCAAGTAAGGGGACTTTGGTGGGACCTTTTAAGGATTATTGAGGGGTATTTAGGGGATATTAATGTCACTTTTCCACACTTGAACATAGGGTAGGGATAAGACATTGGTGAGGATGAAACGCGGTGTTTGAGTGTTTCTACCAATGATTTTCACAAAGTCAGCAGACAAGGTGAGTAGGTTTGGTTTGATTTATTTTATGGAGTGTTTCTAAACTAGATAACCTAATGTATGATGCATGCATCTGCATTTATTTTCAATAATTGTCATATTATGAAATACTATGTTGAAATTGCTGCTATCATGTTATTCCTGCTATCAGTTATATACCTTGTTCATTATATGAGTTGATTATGAATGATGGGACCCAGTGTGGCCAAAGGAGGATTCCGGTACCAAGGTTGCCATGCTATTTTGTGCTATTTATGTCATTTGCACTAGAAATACTTTTAGCATTAGTACTTGGAAATGGGTTTGCAATGTGGTCGATGTTGGATTCCAGTACCGCATCTGCCATACTCAGTTGTATGGTATGTGAATGTTTAAGGAGATGGGTAGATGGTGTGGCTGAGGGTAATTCTGATACTGTCTTCGTCGGCCTCGAATATTTTCATACGCATATGACCAATTGTTCATGATAGAAATTTATGTGGCTATGATAAATGAACTCTGTGCCACAACCCCTTGCCAACAAGGGGACAGGTGTTGGATAACCCATTATGGTAGGGCTCGATGAGATCATTCCGAGATACCATATCCGCGGTATGATGTGATTGTTGTTGGAGGCAGACGAGGCCAGGTGACCGATTCTTGATTCCAGGACTGTGGCGCCAAGACAGGGTTATTTGGGATTTGTTGGGAGACCCAGGTCGCATTCAGGGACCAACAGGCTTCTATTACGCAATCGGGGTTTGATATCGCTAGGTAACCGATGGTCGATTCCGGGACCAAGGATACTACCCTTTAGGTTGTAGTGGCACTTAACCTGAGACTTAGTTGTGATGTTAGGTTATTAATATAAATAACAAATCATAACACCAGCACTACATCCCCACCATCGGGAAGAAAGTCTCATCATGTGTCCTCAAATTGGGAGCACACACCCCTAGGTGGTCATAACACCAACACTACAATTAGGGCAAGAGAATGTTAGTACAAATCAAAGAAAATATAAGAGAAATAATAGAGTACAAGCAATTACCTCTGGTACGAACTAGGTGTCGCAGACGCAATGGGTGCATCGCATCGCCAAGGAATTGAGAGTTCTCAGCAAATGGGCGTATCCCACCCCAGCCTAGTTGAAGGTTTTCCCCCTCGACAGATCGCGAAGGTACCACACCAGAGAGATGTATACCCTTATACTGCTGCTGCTAAACAATGTGTTCCCCAGCAGGTACAAGAGGAAACACCTAGTATGCTAGTCGATCTCCTCTCGACTAGAGTCTGTTATGATCTTCCCGTCCCACTCACGATGGAACCACTGCATTGTCACCATCAACTCCAGAGGGCAAGAGACCAAGTTACTTCTTCAAGTCTGCCTCCATGAACTCCCACTTGCCAGGACGACCAGCCACAATGTTACCATGAAAGGACAGGCCGGTATACAAGAAATAGCACAATTGGGTGATGATCATCTCACCCACGGGCAAATGGAAGGTATGGATGGTAGGCCACCACTTCTCCGCCAAAGCTTGGGCCAGCGATGTATCAAAGTGCCTAGTTTGAAGGAGAGCTAAGTCCTCAAAGCCAACTACAGCCACCAACGCCGGACAACACTGCAAAGCTGGCCGTACCAGCTAAGAGCAGTCTTGCATGACCCATATTTATGGTAGGTCGCGAGGTCCTGCACAACAAGACATAGGCAAATCTCATAATTGAGTAAAAAAAAACCCAATGGGTTAGACATCAGTTTAAGCATCAAAGCATCAAGTACCGGTTCAAAAATGGATTATCATACATATGCACATGAAAATCCAAAAATGAACCTACACCAAGTAGTGAGCATCCCCTTCAAAGCGGGACAATTGCCTAACTTGAAATTCATCAAGAATCGCCGCATGGGGAATTAAAAAGTAAACAAATGCTATCAATCCCCTATGGAAATCCAATCTAGGGTTTATCATGGGGCATAGGTAATCCCCCATGAAGCCTAGAATCCATAGTAGTACAAGCAAGCAGAGCACAAACTTGGGCATGGCAAGCAATTCAAACAACAGGGATCCACACATCAAGAACGAAAACATGAAATTCCATCCATACATGTCAAAACCACACAAGACAGGCATCAAGCAAGGTTCCAATAATGGGTTGTCTCTTACAGAGAAACTCATAAATTAACCTAAGCTAGAGATAATCATCCCTAGTGGATCCCAAAGACCCAAAAGGCAGTTGATTTCATAAATTACCTAAGTCAAAGAGCTAGCATATAATTCACAACTTGACTAGCATGACACCAAGGAGCATACAAAGCATACAGTCTAAACATAAAGGTTCATAATTTCTATCTCCAGGAATATGCATACAATGAACAATAGACAAAAAATTTCATGGAACGTCATACAAGATCTACACGGAACAAATAATAACAAAGGCCTACAATGCGACAAACCTATAAACATAGCATCATGAACACCAAAATATTTAGGCAAGGGAAATGGAGAATTACCTTGGGTGGCTTCCAAGCATTGTTGCATATATGCACGGGAGTGTCATGAGGGAGATCTCCCTTATACCATGGAGCCCTAGTGGTCTCCTCAAAGTTGCTCAACACGTTCTCATCGGGATCAATCTCTAGACGGTGAGTGGTATCATCTCCCTCCCGTATCACAATCCCCTGACTCCGGGACCTCTTGGGTGGAGGTGTACCCCTAGAAAGCATGGGCCTTTGCCCTTATCTTGTCTAGTTATGGCAAAAAGAAGATAGAACCAGAAAACTCATAAAAATGGGCTCTCCATGAAATTTCACTCGAATGGAAATGAAGAGGTGGAGGAGGCAATCGATTCACACCCAAAATCACTAGATTTGATCCACAAATGGTCTCTCACAACCTCAAATGGTGAAAAGCTCCTTTGGAAACCCTTGGAATGCAAAAATGTCAAGGAGGGAAATGATTTTGGAAAGTAACTTTTCGTATTCATAACAGCTAAACTCGTGCAAACTCGACATCGATGCATAGTCGAGGTAAACCGTAAACACTTCGATGTCGACTCAGGTTTTAAATGTCAAAGAAGATATTTTCAATGTCAAGTTGCTCATTTTGCCGTCAGATTCCAAATTTAAATCAATGGGCCCACTTAGACGGTGACTTGGCACGTATGGCGCACCAATACATACCTTACACGTGGCCTATGACCTCACACAAGCAAGATTTCAAAATCTCCAACCGTGCCCACACAATCGGCGATTGCCAACTTGGGATATAAACCAACTTGTAATGCACACCATTACAATAATGAAATCCCCAGTCTGCCTCGAACCACAGCATGAGTTGTACAACCATTCACGATAATTTATGAAATTACCCCTCACCATACCCCAACAACGGTAAATTATCAGGAGCGCCTATACTATTTTTGACCTCAACTTTACCATGCCCTATCAACAACAATATTCCCAGTATGCCCACACCATGGAAGATTGTTTACACCTAGATGGAAGAGCCCGTACTATCGATAGTGTCACATCCCAACCCCCCTAGGGTTTTAATATTACTAGGATGCTTACCAACAGCCTAAACCACCCCCAGGATCTTGATACAATTTCCAATTCACAATCAACTCAATATAAATATCACAAATACATCAGAGTGCGGAAACAAAACACTTACATTACAATAATAATGTAAATCAGAAAAGAGTGCAGAAGCGTTTACAACAGTAACATAATAATCTTTCATCCAAGTGATAGATAAATCAATATTATACCACTTATCTCGAAAGATCATCAAAGACCTAAACAAAAGTAAGTATAATTATAAAAGCTTATACATACAAATGGTAAAACTCAGAAAGAAATAAAAGATAAGATATTCTGATCAAGGTGCCCCATAGGCATAATCATCACACAAACACCCAGCACCATGAACCTCAGTCACCAACTCCGGGTCACAAGCACCAAATGAATCATACCCAAAAGAAGGAGCCTCAGAGCTCGCCACCAAAACATCACCTGCAATTACATCTAAAAAGGTTACGCAAAGAAGGGTAAGCTCCACTGAGCCCAGTGAGGGGATGGGGAACACACAAGCAATAACAAATAGTCCATGACATATGCATTAATTAACAAGATTACTCACTTAGCAAACATGTCTAAATCATTAGGTCAATGCTACTCCAACAATCTGGGAAACATTCGGGTCACTTTCGATTATCGCTGTGATGCAACCTCAATTATTGCTTTGGAGCCTATGTTTGTAAAAGTCGTATGCCACCCAGTGGCAGACCACGATAACCAATGATCATCCTTGACCTGGCCTCGCAACCTCCTCAGGCACATAGGGCATTGGTTACCCAAAACCTAAACCCCTGTTGGTAAGGGTCATAGCAAGGGGAACATAACCCTATCTACAAGAATACTACATGCTATTATCGTGTTGAGAGGTATTCCAGGTGCATCAATGTCCCATACCATCTAGTACTCAGGCACTAGCACAACATGACACATGATAGGCCAGTTACAATAAATGATAACAATATTCACAACTCACATGAACCCAGTGTCGGCATACCCCGACCATCGTATCTCATTCCACACATTACCAAACACACATCGCATATCACATAAACCCACATTCACATGAATTTGTAATCATAGTTATAATTATGCAATTATGAAGATGTGCATGAGACATGACATAATATAATGCAAAACATTCCCAAAATTAACTCAAACCTAAACCCACTCACTTAAAGGTTCACGAATCAAAGTTAGGGTTCGTCACCAGTATGGAACTCAATGCGCCTCACTGTGCATAATTATGTTACCTAGGAGGTGTACAAGAGTGTGTTATATGAAGTAGGAGAGGTCTCAAGGGGTCTCCCTCAACTTGCCTAAGTATAGGGCAATTTAGAGTAGGAGTGGTTGCATAGGCAGTTGCATCAGCAATTGCGACTGCCCTTGCGACCACTTAGGTATATTGCCCCCGGGTATGGAGCGGTTGTAGGGGAGGTTGCATATTTGCTTGCAACTGGCCCTGTGACCATTCCACTTACAGAGCCTAACGGTTGCACGATCGGTTGCAACCGGTCGTGCGACCGTCCAAAACATAGGCATCTAGGCTAAGGATCCATGCGATTGCACCAGTGGTTGCATCAGGCTTGCAAATGATTGTGCGACTGCCCAAGCATAATTGTTTCAGGGGTCCGACGGTTGCATGGGCGGTTACAACAACAACTTGCAACCGGTCGTGCGACCGCCCGAGTTCAAAGCCGAGAATTTCAAAGCAACACTTCCCAATTCTCATTCAACATGGATTTCTATGCCCCAAGGGCTTGGGGAAAGTGTCCTAGGGTATCTAATGATCCTAACAACCTATTCAACCAAGGGATTGATGGATTTAAAAGTGGATCCCTCTATGGACCAAAATTAGGGTTTTGAGATCAATATTTCCCGAATTCCTTCCACTTGGTTTCCAAATCATCAAGGGCTTGAGGGGGTAGGTATCCTAGAGTCTCTAGGGGTTTTAGAAACCTTATTTACCCAATGTATCAAGGGATTAGAGGGGTTGGTTCATCCCTTGACTCAATTCTAGGGTTTTGATGTATTAAATCCTAAGTTCTTCAAATAAGATTAGAGAGAGGTTAATGGGGGCATCAAGGGGTAGCCCTTAGCACCACATTGGATTATCTAATTAGCATGTTTAGAAGGCATTAACGGCTATAGGCAACACTCCTTTAAAACTTTCAAAAGCCTACATAAACATCTTCGAAGTAAGCAAGGTCACCAGAGTAAAATCAGTTCTAATAATGCTATCAAAACACATCAGCAAGGTTTGGGCCCACTTTAGAGGACCTTACACTCCAATTTGATCAAAGGTTTCTTCATATGAAATATATCCCTTTAAGTCTAATTGACAGATCAATTTGAATTACATCGATAAGATACGTATAGATAAAGTTATGGCCAAAAAAGTAGGCCGAGGTCGAGTGGTTAGCAGTTCTAGGAAGGTGCAATTATAGGGGCAGTTTTAACAGCAGCTGCAATCGGCCTTACAACCGCCTGCACCCAGAACATGGGTTTTCAGCCCAAGTTTCAGCCAAATTGATTCCCAAGGCCATTAATGGCTCCAAGGGCTTGTAGGGAAGGTCTCTAAGGTTCATTAGGGTCCCATTAATCCAAATGGCATCAAGAATCGGAGAATCTATGGTCTAATCCCATTTATCCACCTCAAACTTGGGTTTTAGGTGTAAATCCCTAGATTTTCATGGTTTGGTCGAATGGCACTTCAATGGGAGGTGTAAGGCTGTGCAATGGCACCTCAAGGGACTAATATCAAGTCCTAACACATGAGAATTGAGTCCCAGGTGGAATCTAAAGCTTTTTCGACCTCAAAATCCAAAAGCCTAAAACTAAGTAATAGAGAAATGGAGACGGAGAGATGGGAAGATCACTTACCACCAATGGAGGGAGCAAGAACAAAGGTTAGGTAAGCCCCCTTTGAGCTCTTTTCTTCTCATTCTTCTTCTTCTTTCTCTTCTTTCCCTCCTTCCCACGTTTTGGCTTAAGGAAAAAAAGAAATGAGCTAAAGACCTCATGCCCCTTTTATAATTAAAATGGCCCTTAGGGCCCATTTGGTTAGCAGCTGTAGGTCCTAAAGCCATTAATAGACAAGTTGGGAAATGAGGGCCCACCAATTTGACCCCACCAGGTATGGAAGGTTGGGGAAGGGGTCCACCATGCCCGGGGATACCAACTCATGGCCCAAATTACGAGGTAAATAGGTCCCATTGAATATACTCCATGTAGAGTATTCTAGCCCATGCGGTTGCAAGGGCTATTTTCACATCCAAACCTTCCTAGCCTTGGCTCAAACTTCAAGGGCTTCAAGGGAGGGTATGAAAATTCAACATTTAGGGTTAAAAGCTCACTTTTGGGTGGTCTCATCGCCCATTAAGGAGAAATTCCATCCGTTTGATCAATAAATCTATCTTTAACTGCTACAGCCCAAGGTCATCGGTGTCGACAGTTACTCGTGCCTCAACACCTAATATTAAAATTTCAAATTAACCCAAGATTTTGGGCACGGGTATAATAGATAATTTTGTCACCATCCAGCGCAGTCCGTTCTATTGGCCTCCCTGACACCATTACTACTAGTTCAACCGATGGAGCCCCCTACGCAGCTATGCCTCTATCCCCCGCACTCTAGTGTCCCTAAGCAAGTCACTGGTGAGTTTTCGCTCAATTTGATGATTCAAAGTGTTCGAAAAAATCACTTCTTTGACCTAAAACTATGTCACAGTCTCAGTCAAAGAGGGGCATTTTGTAGACAACTCATTTTATCCTTTCCCCCAGAGGTTTCCCGTGATGATGATGAGCACCCTCCAAGGCGTAGAACCGATGTATCTATAGATGTAGCGTAAATGTGCACTGGTTGAATCCATTTACCGATCGTCTAATCCCCTTATCGAAGCCAAAATCAAAGCCTCAGAGCCCTCCAA
This sequence comes from Telopea speciosissima, assembly GCF_018873765.1. NCBI lineage: Eukaryota > Viridiplantae > Streptophyta > Magnoliopsida > Proteales > Proteaceae > Telopea > Telopea speciosissima. The sequence goes on from NC_057916.1 coordinate 48,111,088, forward strand.
GATCCCTTGGAAAGGCTAGCCTTGACCCTGACTCCTTGGAACCAGCCTGGCCTAGTATAGAACCTGGCCTAAATAGCCCAAATCCTCCCTATCGACATCCGAGCTTAGGTCAACACTCAAAGACCCCAAGTTGACATTGACCCAACCTTCCATCGATATCGAGCCATCTCTACTCATTGTCGAGCAGAGCATGTGGGATAACCTAGAGGGGGGTGAATAGGTTACCACTAGTGAAATGTTGTCCTTTTAAAATTTTCTTTGAATTAAAACAAGATAGAGACAGAAATTGCACCAATAGAGGACACACAGAATTTATAGTGGGTTGGCTAAACTTAGCCTACGTCCACTCCTCTCAACCTTGAGAGAATTTTACTAGTTACTTCCTTTCAGTACAGTAGGTGGGAAGAATACCTTTACAATCATTTTCCATGGGATAAGAGGATCCCAATCTTGTAAGGATAAGAGGATCCTTGCAAAACCTAAGTACAGTCTAGGCTAATGCAACAATGCTTCATAAACTCAAAAGCATAAACTAATACAAGGAGAATAAAGGTAAGAGTTACCTAGGCAAGGAGTGTGATGTGTACTCCTTGCAAGTATCAAATGATGCAAATGAATGCTTGCAATGATGACCTTCTTCAAGACTATTCTTTAGAGTGCAAGCATATGAAGGTCTTTAAGACTTTGAAGTCAACCTTGGAATAGGCTTGATGAGGACAAGAAGACTTCAATAAATGAGAGCTTGAATTGACTTTTCACCTTTCACAAAAGTGTTAATTTGGATTGTAATGGATGAGTGAAAAGGTCTGACATGTTCTCTATTTATAGGCTCATTAATGGCCTTTAGAACATGTGCAAAATGTGTTCTAATGGATCTATTTTTTATCAATCCGATCGACCGAGTCCTAGCCGTTATAAAAGTAGTCGTTTAAAAACTAGCCGTTTGAGGGCAGTAGGACCATCCGATTGATGTTCGGTCGATCGGATCATCGTCCCACTTGATCCGGTCGACCGGATCATCGTTCCACTTGATCCGGTTGATCGGATCACTTATGGGAACATACCCATGAAGCCTCTACCAGATCCAGTCGATGCATGTACGAAGATCCAATCTACCGGATGCTCAGACCGGATCACAGTCAAGTTATGACTTCGATAGTTTAACTGCAGGGTTTGGTCTGGGGCTTTTTCCAACTAACTCCAAAATGTTTAAGAGTCAAGGAGGGTTCAATTTTGACCTCCTAAGGTCTCTAAATGATATGCTTTTTCATTTATTTAATGTAAATGCGCTTACAAGTATGCAGTGTTGTGTGTCTAAGTATATGCACACGAGCATCTCGAATCTTGAGTCGACTTCTTCATGTGATGTTCTTCAATCTTTAAAAGATTCTTTTCTTTTAGATCTTCACATGCCTTCGAGATCTTGATCTTCAATGCTTTGTCTGAACATCTTTACTTCGTACTATATATCTTCTACTCTTTTGACTTTATTAGCGCTGTTGACATATAGACATATACAAGACCTTGTCTGATATGTTTGTTATCATCAAAATAATTATGGAGATGGGGTAGGATTCCCCAACAATCTCCCCCTTTTTGATGATGACAAACATATGATTTGGTAACAATATAACAACAAAAAATAATGCAACAATATAATCAATTAAAGCAATCAAGTGCATTCAAAAACAATATTCACAAGTCATAAGTCATGTTCCAAATCATTTAAAATTTCTTCTCCCCCTTTGTCACAACAAAAAGGAGTAGAGAAGGCTCCCCCTGCAATGTAGAATCATATGTAGATAATATAGAACATTGAAAGTAGTGCATCATATAAAAAGTAAACCACATAGATAAAAGAGTTTAAAACAGTCAAAAGCACTCTCCCCCTAGAGAGGTGCAGTGTTCAAAAGTCATATCAAAAGTCATATCAAAAGTAAAGCAGTAGTTTGAAAATCATTACAACCTAAATTGTCTTTAAAAGGAGCATAACTAAAAAGCACTAATCATCTGCAAGAGGGGTAGAAATGTGGAAATGTTGAGTGATCATCCGAAACTGAATCATGATCTCCTTGTTGTCTCCACGAAGTGTTGCGAACTGATTATCAAAGTCCTGGAGGTGGGAATCAAGTTTCTCCTAGTATGTAGCAAATTTTGCCTTGGACACATATTCTTCATCCGCACTATTATCCTCATCAGACGCATCACTGTCAACAAAGGAGGAAGAGGCTTGCTTGTGCCGAGCTTGATGGGGAGGAGGAGGAGGAGGAGGAGCATTAGCTCCACTAGTAGGGATAGCCATCTTCTTCAAAGTAGAAGAATCAATTGCAGAAGGATTTGAAGTTGAAATTTCATCAGATAGATCAACTTCAAAATGCTTGAAGATAACTGTCAAGAACCGACTATGGGGAGGCTTGCCTTGGAGTCCCTTTCAGCAGCCAATTCCATAGTTTTCATAATCACATAGGGAAGACAAATTTGGTGGGTATTGGCAATGCACCAAATGAGATAGGCCTGGAAGCGGGTAACAGCATCTCTATGCCCACCAAGAGGGAGGATATTGTAGGTCAAAATCAAATTGACTACTCTAGGAATATCTCCAAGATGAGTAGCAGTGAGACACTTGGTTTCCCCCAATAGTTCTTGAAAATCGAACCATATACCTCATCAATATTCATAAACCTTTCTGGAGAGGTCTTGGTACGGAGATACTTGCGATCTCCAAAGTCATCCACCCCAATAATCTGGGCAAGCTCCACAGTGTCAAAAGAAATATATTTTTCCTTAACAAGAGAAGTGATGGTATAGTCTCCCTCAACTCCAACCACTTGGAGATTGCAATAAAATAGTTGAACTAGCCTAGTATAGGCTTTCTCTTAGGGATAGAGTATGGAATCCCAACCTAACATCTCAAAGACGGTATTGATTTCAGTAGGAAGAATATTGTTGAGTTCAGAAAAACTTACAAGCCTTTCTCTAATAAGCTTCTTAAGTTGAAATTGCTTCCACCAAATCGAAGCCTCTCTAGAGATGAACAATGTTCTATTATAAGCATCTTTCTTTGAAGCTACAGTTTTCCTCTTCTTTGAAGATTCTCCTCTTGAAGCCATTGAGAACCAGGGTTTTGAAGAAAAAGGAATTTGAAAGGTTTTGGAGAAGAAAGATGTGAAAGCTTTGAGATTTGATGGTGAGGATGAGTTTGGATTATCAAAAATGCAAAAATGTGCAAGGATTTTACAAGATTTTGCCCTAAAAACTCTAGGGAAGGGTTTTGGAGAGAAGAGAGAGGGGTTTTGGAAAGTTAGAAATGAGCCAAATGAGTCTCGATTTTGCTATAAAAGCAACTTTTTCACGATCCGGTCGACCGGGTGACTTAAAAGCCTCTTTTCAAGTCGGTCAGCCCCAGATTTTGATCATAAAGCCGATTGGGGCAGGCTCAAGGGATTTTGCTCAACTGAAAGGATTGAACATACCTAATTCGCGTCGAAGATCGCAGAAATGTTCTTCGGATAGCGGTTTGGTGAAGATGTCAGCAACCTGCTTCGCAGTTTCAATATGTTCGAGGACTACTTCACCCTTTAGGACAGTGTCTCAAAGAAAGTGATGTCAAACATCTATATGCTTTGCTCGTGAGTGAAGAATTGGGTTTTTACTTAGATTGATGGCGCTTGTGCTGTCACAGAGTATTTTGGAGGGATTAAAATGGAGACCATAATCTTGAAGGGTTTGACGCATCCAAAGGATTTGGGCACAACACTTGCCAGCTGAAATATATTCAGCTTCGGTGGTTGAGAGTGCCACACAATTTTGCTTCTTGCTGAACCAAGAAACCAGACAGGATCCAAGAAAGTGGCAAGTACCACTCGTGCTCTTACGATCAATATGACATCCAGCAAAATCAGCATCAGAAAAGCTAAGTAATTGAAATTATTATGCATTGGATACCATAGTCCTATATCAATTGTTCCTTTCAAATATTTAAAGATTCTTTTAACAACACTCAGATGTGATTGCATAGGATTAGCTTGAAATCTAGCACATGCATAAACACTGAGCATAATATCTGGTCTACTTGTAGTTAAATATAGCAAACTTCCAATCAAATCCCAATAACGAGTAGGGTCAACAGGGGTTCCACTCTCATCTTTTGAGAGAGTTATTGAGGTACTCATGGGAGTGTTAGAGGCCTTTTAGGAGTTAATATCAAATTTCTTTAGCAACTCTTTGATATATTTAGATTGATTGATAAAAATTCCATTTTCTGTTGCTAGATTAGAAGCCATTAGAATGCTCTTAGCATTTGCTTATCATAAAAATTTCAAACTATATCAAATGGATGTGAAAAGTGCTTTCTTGAATGGTTTTATTGAAGAAGAATTGTATGTATCTCAACCTCCCAATTTTGAAAACTCTTCTCATCCTGATCATGTTTTTAGACTAAGGAAAGCATTATATGGACTTAAACAAGCATCAAGAGCTTGGTATGATAGATTAAAGACATTTTTTTTTTATAGAAAATACTTATACCATTGGTCAAATAGACTCTACATTATTTGCTAAACGTAAAGGCTCTAATTTGATTATAGTACAAATATATGTAGCTGATATTATGTTGGGGTCCAAATTAATCATAGTCCAAATGGTGCCATGGGTGCTCTGTTATTGGGCGTGCATTTGGGGGGAGATTATTGGGAGTGACTCAAAATGCCCTGCCCAGATCCCAGCTCGGGAGAGGGAGCGATGCGCGCTAGCTGGTGTGCAATAAGGAATTAAAGTTGCACCTTCCCTCACAAGGCATCTTTTGGGGGATTGGCAAGCGCTTAATCCTACAGAGCACTCCTACTATCTATCCCACTTCCACTGATGTCAAGAGTTGTTTATCAATAGCCACTCAATGTTGACCTAACCTCTCCTCGATGTCGACTAGACCCAAGTTCCATGTCGATTCTGTGCAAATCCGAGAAACCCAAACTTGCCATGTTTAACTCTTATTTCGATTCTTTTTGCGACCAAGCCCAATGTTAGCAACTTAGATGCGCATTTTAGATTTTTTAGGCCCTAAGAAACTCCCCCTTTGGCAACAATCCACTTTCCCACAACCCATTGGCTATTACTTTGACCAAACACCCACAGTCGATGCAAAGATCGATCTCTCACCAACAATCCAAATCAAACCCAACACTCTTACACAAATTTGAGAGTGTACACACTGTTACAACCACACCCAGCCTAGACTAATATGAACTTTGCATGTAGGACCGGCATCAGAGTGATTGGACTTCATGTCAAGGCTACTTCCGGAAGTGTAGTGGGTAAGTTGTCTATGATCTATTTGGATGAGTTATACTTTGCAACATGTGTATTTAGATCATATTAACCATCTAGACAAAGTGCCCTCACATATACGAAGACCTCGGAGAAAACACCATGTCATTTGGACTTAAATTCAGTAATTTATGGCCTATGCGGATCATGCAAGTTGATCTTGCGGTCAATCGAATGCACAAAACGCACCATCAACTGCATAGGCTTATTTTGCCCAGTAAATGAAATCCTTGTGTGTGGACCCCACATGCTCGGACCTGAGACTTAACCACTAGTGTTCTTAAGTGGCATTTGACCTAATTAACCTATCCTAATCATTGGAACACTTAGATTAATGCTCAAATAGACCTAGGCATTTTAATGCAGTTAAGTCATTTTGGGCAACCCAACCAAATAGCCCCTAAGAACCTTATTCTATAATTGGTAAACCCTAGCCCTCTACCCTCATTTCACTCACTTCTTAACCAGAGAGAGGGCAGAAAACATGGAGAGTAAGAGAAGAAGAAAGAAGAAGGAAGAAGAAGAAATAAGGGGGGAGGATGATCATCTTACTGTCTCAACTCCATTTCTGAACCATTCTTGAGCTCCACCTCCATTCCAGCATTCTGAAGCTTAGCCCAACCACGGAGCTTGTGAGGAAGAAGAGAATTGAGCTAATCCCAGCTTAGAAACATCTCCCTTTGCTGCTTCCATCAATCTCCCACTGTGAGCAGTCTTTTCCCTCTGTATTTCCATTGTTTCCTCTTGGGTTTAGGTGGTGGATTGATTAATCTTAGCTCAGACCGTAGGCTTTTCAATTCTAATGATTGGATTGCTCAATTTGATGTTGGAAATGACTATTGTAATCTCCAATTGATCAATTCCTAGCCCTTTGATCAATCCACCATTAATGCACCTCAATTTGGGGACTTCTTGGATTGGAACCCAATTCTGTGAAAGAATCCTAATTAGGGTGAAAACCAATGACCAACAGTGACCCTAGGATGCTAATTTATATTCCCAATCGAGCTCCTGCAGACCCCAAATCCCTAGACCATTCACAACCCAAGCCATTGCTGAAAAACAACAAAAATGGCTTGTGCGGTTGATAGGTGTGGATGATGGTCCATTGACCGCACCACAGACCACACGAATGGAATCTTTCAAGAAAAAGGCTACTGCCTGCACAGATCGCACCTGTACAGTCGTACGGACCATAGCCCAGGGATGGACTCAGCTCGAGGCCTCAACCCTGACCCAACCCTCCCTAACCCCGGGCTTGAAAATCCCAACCCTAACCTCAAAAATTCCAACCAATGCCCTATTCGGGCTCAAGGCGGACTCGGATCGACAGGGCCAAACTTACACCCCTACAAGCACCTCGTTGCTTTTCGAATGTATGATACCCTTTGGCCGTACCTCATTGGTGTACTCCTCTATGCGTCTTAGCTCGAAAACACTCTCCCTTCTTTTTAAACAAAAACAGTTATACATTAGTTATACATTAGTTATACCATCACCATTACTTGCATTGAATAAAGCACAACTACCTTTATCAAATAAAAAAAAAAGAATAAAGCACAACCCTCGGAAACCATAAGTTCTAATAAAAAGAGGATAAACATTTAAGGACTGTGACGGATGATCTGATTTGAGCTTCAAAGCGATCATTTCCATGAAAGAACCTTCAAAACTTCAGATCTGCCAACCAACAAATTTCAATTCCGTTAATTTAAAAAAAAATAATAATAAAAAAAAACTAGTTTCAATTCCGGGGAGGTAGTCCATTGGCCTTTAAAACTAATCTTTTGCCTCGTTTTTAATTTTGTTGATGTATCGTTGTCATTGTTTCCTACCCCCACTCCCCTCTTTTTCTTTGTTATTTATTTATTATCTGCTCGGCTGCTATTCTTACTTAATCCAGTTCAGCCTTGCTCCCTATTTCTTTCGTTCTCGGCTTCATCTGGAAGCTTTCTCTTGTGCCCTAGCTTTTCTTACTTGTTAACGAATTAACTTAGGACCAATTTAATTAGTTCCATCTCTCAAACACCAAAAATTTTTATTTCTTCTGTTTAAATCAGACATTTTCTCTGGTAAGCATTTCTCTCCCTTTCGTTCTGTGTGTAACTCTTGTTTTATTTTTCTATTTGATCTTGAACATTTCTAAATACAGTAAATCTTTGCGTCTTCTTCTGTAACGCTGTCTAGAAAGACTTCGTTTCGTTTTATCTTTTCTTTTTTGAATTGAAGCAAATTCGTATTTGGTTGGTGATGGTTTCGTGTTTGCACTCCAGTCTACGGGCTTTACAGAAAAAATATGGTTCTTCATGAAAGAAAATTCGGCCTTTGGCTTAAATGTTATTCTTTTCCGCTTTTTGGGGCTGTCTTGCAATCCTAAGAAACCAGCAATTGCTGAAGAAGAGACCATTTCAAAATCTACCTTGATTGATTAAAGCAACTATGAGGAAAAATGCAAATCTTCACGCAGTAAGGGCATTTAGTGATAGGAAGTGGATTCTTCCATTCTTCGCAAGCTTGCTCGTTTCTGTTACTCTATTTTTAGCTGCAGTTTTTGGGATTTTCTCATCACCATATGCTGGAGATCCACTCTCTTTTGACTTCATTTCATCTGCACGAATGGAGGATTCCAGTGAGTATTATGTGGAATCGGATTTAAAGCGCTCTCTGGACCCATCTGATGATTCGAGATTGGAACCACCCAGGATAGCTTATCTGATTTCTGGGACAAAGGGTGATGCCCAGAGGATGAGGAGGACGTTGCAGGCAGTGTATCATCCCAGGAATCAATATATTATGCACTTGGATCTTGAGGCTCCTCCCCGTGAAAGGATAGAACTGGCAACGTTGATCAAGATTGATCCTACGTTTCGTAAGTTGGAAAACGTGCGAGTAATGGCTAAATCCAACTTGGTAACTTACAAGGGTCCTACGATGATCGCTTCTACCCTCCAAGCAGTAGCAATCCTGTTGAAGGAAAATGCTGATTGGGACTGGTTTATAAATCTCAGTGCTTCAGATTATCCTCTGGTCACACAAGACGGTCAGTATTTTTTTGTTTTTTTGTTTTTTGATACTTCATAGTGGCATTTTGTAGGTTAAGCTACTTCAATTGTCATCTTTTGTTGTCTGTGCTTAATTCTGAGAATTCCATGTTCAGGTTTTGTTGGAAGATAAAATGCTTTGACATAAGCTTCATAGTGGCATTTACCTCAGAAATTGTCCAAGTTGGTTGCTTTCTTATTAAAACATGGCACGGCTTTTTAACACTCATATGACATATACAACACAATAGAAGCCAAAATAGGGTATCAAAAACTGAATTTTGACAGAAACGCTGAAAGTAATCTATGCTGAACAGCATTCAATGAATTTTTGGGTGAAACGAGACAAGGAGACGAATTCTAATTTTTTGCCAAATAGTTTCAAGAACTCTAATGATGCTGAGATAAGGGCAGTCCTCTGCATTTGTGGGGACCACTTGAGCAATGTTATGGTCTCGTTTTCCAATTTATTTGATCCATAGTGGGGATAGCATTGGGGGCATTAGTGGAGAACTTAATATGCACCTAAATGTTGTCGTGTTTGCTCACCTCTTGGTGGAATAAGGATAAGCATTAACATTATCCAGCCCTCTTGAAGTTACTAAACAACTGAGTAGAAAAAATTACTGAGGTTTTAATAGGGATGGCAAAAGGGCGGGTTAAATGGGGGTGCAGCCCTGCCCGGATAATGTTTTACTTAATATTGATCTACAACTTGTACTGTGATTGTCACATTTTTCTTTTGATGCATATTGAGTTTCATTAAATAATGGAACCTTGTTATGTAGCCTAAGATACACAGCTGAGATATGGGTGTACTCCATAAGACTGAAAATCATTCCATAAATGGATAAACTATCAACTGGATTGTTTTCCTGCAGTGTGACATGAAATTTTTTCTCACTGAAAGGCGTCGGGGGAAGGGGGGAGGCTGTTAAACACTATGCTGTGGGGCTACTGGGATCCCTTTCTATCTCTATCCAATGCCCAAGATGATGGGGGACTGGAAAGGAGAAAAGAAAAGCTAGGAAGAAATCAGAATTGCAGGGGGAAAAGAGAAGAAACCAGAGAAGAAGAAGAAGAGAAGAGGGGGGGGGGGGGAAGGAGGAAGAAGCAATAGAAGAAGAAGAAGCAGGGAGGGGGGAAGGAGTGCACACGCACACAAACTCACTTCAATTCATTCTTTCATTATTTCATTCTGTTCAGCATTCCTTCTCAAAATACAGTCTTTTTAAAACTCAAAATCAAAAAACAGAGAAGAAATTAACTCCCTAACAACTGCTTCTACAGCAATAACTGCCCCCTAATAACTACTTCTACAGCAATAACTGTCAATAACTCTAAAAATAAAAGATAAAACATAAATAAACTAAATGCAGGGCTGGTAGGGCTTGGGCTTGGGCCTGAGATGGTATCCCTTGGAGTATCTAATTGGGCCTGGGCTAGGGCTAGTAGGAGCAGCCCCCAAATGTCTTGCATCAACTCCCCCTTGCTTTAAAAAAACTGGACCTTGAGTTTGGATAAACCTGTAAAACCAGTCCATGTGATGCACATCCATGCCGTTCAAAAGCTCCAGTAATTCACGAGAAGAGGAGATGAAATCTTGAAACAGCACGTCCTCTCAATATTGTTGAGTGGAATGTCGAAGTCATACGCCATTACTGTTGCAGCATCTCCAGTGTTGTTCGTCATTCCAACTTGGGATAAGATGGAATAATATGGAACGATTGGTTGTAGCAATCATGAGGGTAAAGGGGTTCAATGGATGTTATTGTAAAGAGGAGAAGGTAGTTGTATATGAGTATTTTGGAGTTTTGGCTTGGGGTTTCAAGAACAAGGAAGATGTGAACAAGATTAGAGAACTTAGATAGGAGAAGAAAGGTAAGAGGGGAAGAGAGACTGAAAAGGAGAAGAATCCGAGAGAGAGAGAGAGAGAGAGAGAGAGAGAGAGAGAGAGAGAGAGAGAGAGAGAGAAATCTCGCAAGAGGGTGGGGAGGAAACATTCAGCCACACAAGAAAAGAAGAAGAAGAGAGATTCACCCAGGTTGGGCTTTGATACCAATTGATGGGGGACCGGAAAGGAGAAAAGAAAAGCTAGGAAGAAATCAGAATTGCAGGGGGAAAAAAGAAGAAACCGGAGAAGAAGAAGAAGAAGAGAGAGGGGGGGGGGGAAGGAGGAAGAAGCAGTAGCAGAAGAAGAAGCAGGGAGGCGGGAAGGAGTGCACACACACACAAACTCCCTTCAATTCATTCTTTCATTATTTCATTTTGTTCAGCATTCCTTCTCAAAATACAGTCTTTTTAAAACTCAAAAAAAAAAACAGAGAAGAAAATAACTCCCTAACAACTACTTCTATAGCAATAACTGCCCCCTAATAACTACTTCTACAGCAATAACTGTCAAATAACTCTAAAAATAAAAGATAAAACATAAATAAACTAAATGCAGGGCTGGGAGGGCTTGGGCTTGGGCTTGGGCCTGAGATGGTAACCCTTGGAGTATCTAATTTGGCCTGGGCTAGGGCTAGTAGGAGCAGCCCCCAAATGTCCTGCATCACAAGGTTTCATTCTTTGTCATAGAAGATGAATCTTAGTATCTATCAATGTAGCAATCCTTGCCAATTCCAGAATAACGTTAAGAATTGTATCGTCTATGTCATAATGCCACTGCTATATGGTGTCTCTGAATTGGTTTGGGTTTGCTGTATTTTTTTAACTTCAAGCTTTGTAATTTCATAGGGGATGAGGTGTCTCGATACGTCGAGTCTGATGAAAACATTGGCTTTTAGTGAGCTGAATTTGGTTCACACCAGGCTGAAACAAAGAATTGTTAGGCTTCCAAAATGGCCAAAGTAATTTCCTTAGGAACTGCATATGCTGAATGGAACTCACTGTAAACTCTGGCGTTCTTGGTTCTTGGATACTTCAGTATACCAGTAATCCACAAACACTATCTTTACTACATAACCTTTGAGTTTAACTTGAGGATGGTTTCAGACTTCTAACATAGATAAATCCAAAGACATTCAACAGAATAATAATTGCTAATTGAAGTTTCAGCGCACATGACGCAACAAAAGGAGCTTCTATGGGAAATCAGAAAACCATTGATTGCCTTTATGATCTTGTAAGAAATTGTAATGTAGAAGAGGTTCAACTAAGAACCACTCAACAGTAGGATCGTTAATAGTTGCAGCAGATCATCAATAATAGAAGCAAATCAGAATTAGAAGGTAAACACCAAAATAAAAGGTAAAAAATACTAGGTAACCCAACCAGCAGTTTGGTGTCAAACTTGGATTGAATGGAGCAGGCAGTGAGGAAAACCTTTGCTGGAAATCACAGCCAATTCCAATGGCTAGGTTGAGAGATATGAGGGTGACACCAAAATAGGCCTACAGGCCAAACCAGCCAACAACTTGGGCTCAAATCTGTATCGAGTGGAGGCCCTGATGCATGTGGTTTGTGCTCCAAAAACTCAGCAGATTCTGGGTTGGAATAAGGAGATATGCCAGCTTGAAGTCTGCAACAAAACCCAGTGTTGCAACAGCAACAGCAACAGCAGAACTGTAACCGTAGGATGTGTGTAGCCTCCCTTTTTACAGCACTTGGAGTATTGGAGAATGGTTGCAACCTTCAAGGATCTTCACAGCAATTGTAGCAGTCAGAAAAAACAGCACAGCATTGTTGATCGAGTAGGGAAGGGAGGAGGAGAAAGATAGAAGAAGAAGGGGGTAGGGGGATGGGCTTTCTCAGCCCTGGGTCTCTCACCCACAGCTATCCCAGCTGTTGAAACAAGGATTTACTCCCATAACTGAGTGCAAGGATGCCTCAAAACTTCATTCAATAATTCATTAAATCGTTGGGGGGGGGGGGGGAGCTCTAAGGTCATTACATAGTGATGGGTAGCTATGCTTGCCTTACAAGTAAGAGAAAATTAGAAACTTGCAAGAAAAAGGAAACAAACTGAAAATAGAAACTTCTAAATAAAAGTTAAACCTACTTTCTAAATCTGAAATTAGAAACTAAACTTAGCTAAGGTTGCTTAATAGACAACCACACAATATCTAAGAGAATAATTCTGAAAATAGAAATTAAATTAAACTCCTAAATCCCACACATAGACAAAATTGACTATTCTAAAAAAGTCTTCGCACAATCTGGTATTGGGACCCACGGGATCTTCTAGTAGCATTCTCATCAAGGCAAATATGGGGCTGTGACACTGTTCGTGTGAACAGTGTTTTGGCCTCTTTTTCTTCATGTTTTGTCCTACATCACATTCTGTGCCTTTATGATTTTGTATGACATTGTGAACCTTGTAAGGCTGGCAGGCTTAGCATGTCATGCAGTTAGTTTTACTGAAGGGATTATTGTTTATTGAAATCAGGTTGGTAGGCTCAGCAAAGTCATGTGGATGGTTTTAGTGAAGGATTATAGTTTATTGAAGGCAATTCGAGCACAATGCCAATATTGGATCTGGAGTCCTTGAAATTGCTTTACTAGCTTGCACCAAATAAGTGAATAACTTACCCTTTGAGGTTCTGTGATTTAGATTTTCCATTTATAGGTGTTTAAAACCCTGGATTTTCCACATACCTCTGTTTTGCTTGACCCAGTATCTATTTAATTATTTCATGGAACCACTGCTTGTTTGAGTTCTATTCAGGAACCTAGATGTGTTGATTAGCCCAAACTGGAAGAAGTAAACTCCTTGAGATCAAGTCTTTCATGTGAACATCCCATTTTCCAGATTTTTACCCTCTGCTACTATTTTCTTTGGAATCTACGCTTTTCTATTATTAAATTTTAATTGTAAAAACTTAGAGAGACTAGAATATGTTGAGATGACACCCATCGTTCAAAGAGTTCTGGCTGTAGTTGACAGGAACTTAGAGTGATGCCTCTTTTATGGGGGGCTATTTAGTGGCAAAAGAGATCTTGAACTATCAGAAAATCCTGACTGTAGACTCAATTGGTTGACATGCTGCATCTCAATTGTTTTGCTCCCACTCACCCACAGGTGGGGACATGCGCCAGGGGGGGGCATGGAGATAATATGGCAAAAGGTTGGCTGGGTGGCCCGTGCACCTATGCTTTGTTGGGTGGTTCATCGAATTGTTCCACATGAAAGGATGATGTGGCAATTCCACCGCATTGGATATCTTAGGAATGCTCTGGATTGGTCACATGTCATGTTTCAGCTTCAAACTCAATCATTTACCATCCCATGTAATGGCATACTGATGAGGACATCTCTCAATGATTTATGCAACCACATGTCACTTCATTATGGCTAGATGACCAGCATTATTTGTAGTTCTTTTTATTATTTTTGTATTTTTATTTGGAGCCAGAACTGTAATGTATTCATGTTGAAAGGGTGTTATTGCTGGAGAAGTAATTATTAGGGAGTTATTTTTTTTTTTTTTTGAGTAAATTACACGGACCTCCCGTGTATTTTTGACAAATACCCAGACCGCCCCTACTTTCCAAATTTTATTACACACAGCCCCAGTCCATTAGTGATTTAAGGTTAGGTAATGGTTTAATTTGAAAATCGTATTTTTATTGACCATACTACCCTTGAGAGGGTTGATGTTGCCATTTTGCTCTCAATGAAGTTACCTCCATCTCACAAAAAAACCCTAACAACCTCCAAATCTGATCGCCGCAGTTCCAGATTTGATAATGACCACTGAAATCAGGGTTTCTTCAAGAAAGGAAAAGAAAAAAAGATATACAGAGAATGAAAATAAATTGTCAACTCTCTCGATGTTTTGCAGGTTGGTTGGTCGTTTGTTTAATTGAAAAGATATGCAGAGAGAAAAAAAAATTGATTGAACCAGTTTCTCTGCAATCTGATCGCCGCCATGTTTGAAGATTAATTGCTTCAATAATTTTTTAGGGTTTTATTTGCTTCCCTCAAAAACGAAAGCAACAAACCCTCTTCTTTCCCCATATTCAAAAACCCAAAATTCTATCCTTCTTGTTGATGATGCTTAATTGCTCGCTTGAGTTTCTGGGTTCTTGAAAACTCCGTGAAATTTCCGTATTGGAAGCTAAAATGAACTAGGGTTGTGTACCTTTTTCTGAATGGTGAAGAATTTTAGGGTTCTGAGCTTCGTTTGGGGGTTGCTTTTTGTTCTGTTCTGATTGAAATTAGGGTTTTTTGTAATTAGAGACTGAAGGAACAAAAGAAGGGAAAATTAGGTATTATGGGATTTTGAGGATGGATCTGAATTTTTATATGGGTCTACCATCGATCCTAGTGATGAGCCAGTCGTTATGAAGGAAGGTCCCATCTTGAGTATAATCCATACTCTCCATCATATATTCCTGTTTCCCCAATTGTAGAAGCTGGGCTAGAACCTCAAAAGTGATGATTTAATAGATCCAATTGATCATGCACCTTACTCTCCTATCTATGTGCCAGCCTCAACCCTTGAGCATGATGGTGAAACTTTGGATCATAAGGATAGTAACCATATTGAATATGTCCCATATTCAACTTTTTGTTCTAGCGTCGTTCTCAAATCTGATCGCTGCCATGTTGGAAGATTAATTGCTTCAAACTCTTTCTACTTCTCTCTTCTCTGGTTTCAATTAATCTTTTTTTTTTCTTCTTGGGTTGAGTTTTGATTTCAAATTTCTCAATGATTTTGCATCTGTTATCTTAGAACTGTTCAGTTCTTCATAGAAAGGAAACAATCAAAAGGTGTTACAGACAGAGAAAAGAGACAAAAATGGTGGACTGTTCACCAGACGAAATCAGGTTGTGGTGCCATGCTTCTATACGGTTTCCGAGGCCGAAGCTTCTAGCCCAGAATATCACAATCTGTGGGCGATTTACCCAGAAGACCACAGTGGACCGATGGTTGCAGCGGTAGTGGGGCGGTGGTTGAAGAACAAGTGGTGGGTCCCACCTTTTATATTAAAAAAATAAAAAAACATAGTAAAGTGTTGCTGGTAATGAGTTTGAAGCTATAATAATTACGGGTGAAATTGTCAACTCATCTTTTTTTCTGATGACGTTAGCATCAGGGGGTATGGGAATATTTGTCAGAAATGCAAGGGAGGTCCGTGTATTTAAGGCTTAGGTCAGGGGAGGTCCGTGAAATTTACTATTTTTTTTCTTCTATTTTGGGTTTAAAAAGACTATTTGGAGATGGAAGATAAGACAGGAAGGAATGGAAGCACGAGTGATTCTATCCAATTCTTGGAGTAAATCCAAGATGGAGTGAATCCAAGATGGTATGAAGCCAAGACAATCTTCTTTCTTGTCTATCTTTTTCTTCTTCTTCTATCGACTCCTCTCTTTCAAACTCATCTACAGCAAACCATCCCTGTTTGATCCCCCAAATCCATGGTTGTTTATTCCATCATATTTCCTCCCGACCTCAATTTTCATTTCTCAACAGCCTTCCGTTTGTTATTTCAAGTTTTCAACTACAACAGCCCACAAACCCCAATAAATCATACTTGTGGCTCGAATAGGACTGGTTTGTGGTTTGTGGTTTGATGTGGTTTCTCAAACCTGTCTTACATTACAACATACCCTCTCAGGTTTGTCCATGCACCCCCTTGAGTAGTGCATGCACACTTTTCGTAGCCCTAGATTTTTCAGTGCTTTTTTTGCTGCTTGGAAAACTCTGGTTTCAATCATTTACCCTCCCATGTTATGGCATACCCTCCCAGGTATGTCCATGCACCGCCCGGGGTGGTGCGAGTACACTTTTTCGTAATCCTAGTTTTTTCAATGCTTTTGATATGGAACCGTGGTCACAAAACCCGATTCGGGTTTGCTATGGGCCCACTCAATCGTTAAGCAACTGAAATAATAGGGATGATGGAAATCTGGTAATTATATGGAACAATATAGGACCCCATTCAAGCTAACAATGGAATTAGACATGTAGGTAAATATAATTTAAAGTTCAAGGACTATCTTGGAACAAATTTATAAGAAAAGGACAAAACATAATTAATATAGTAGAGAAGGGTAGTTTCGGAAACCAGCCTTAAAAGCCCTGTTTGTTTAGTAGATAGTATGGAGTGGGATTGTTGTGGGAATGGGACCCACCTATTGACATGGTACTAGATCTCAAAATTGTCTCGGTTTCGCCAGGTTTCGAGACGAGATCAGTGACGATACAGAAAAATGACAATATCTCGGTCAAGATCTCGGTGTCTCATTGAGATCTTGGCACTTATCTCGGTCTCGATTCGATTCGATACCAAACCAAGCTATAAAAAGGCACCCTCTCGGCGAGATTTCAACCTCAACTCGAAATCTCGCCTCTGTCTCGCCTCTCTCGCTTTGCTGTGAAGGAAACACTTGGAGGTGAAGAGGATTTTGGTGCCTTTTTGTTTGGCAAATCCAACCTCAACTGAAGATTAAAGCTTGGAGACTCAAGATTGAAGCTTCAACATCAGGAGAGGGAGCTACATTGCATCTCAAGAACAGTTTTAAGTACACTTGTATTTGTTTAATCTATATCTCTTTCCAAGTTTCTAACAATTATTAACAAACTGTCAAACCATCACCATGTATGATTATGAATATGATGCCTAATGCTTAAATGGTTTATGGTTTGATGTTTTTTAATTCCTAATGCTTATGTAAGTTGCTAGGGTAGACCTTACATACACCGTAGACTCTCAACCTAGGGTCCGAAGTCAAGTACCATTTTGGGTTTGAAGTTGTAAAAACTAATGATCCACTGTGTTTAGAAGACCTAAAATAGGGTGGATGTCATGTTTCAGCACCTATCTTGGCCATATGGCCACCGAAACCAACCATCGAGTAGGGTCAGAAAAAAATGTAAGATCTTGCGGAGATCTCGGTATATCATGGGGGGGAGGGGGTTTGGGAGTTGTCTTCAACCCCTCGGTTAATAGAAGAAAGAGTAGAGATTTGCTACGAGGAGAACTCCCACACAACAAAATCAATCAAGCCTATACTTTGGTACCAGATTCACAGCTCTTAACTCCATGAAATCCAAGTGAAACAGCCCTTGAATCATCCAAGAAAACTACCTGAAATTTCTGCTGGTGGTAGAACAGAAGCCAGGCCTGAAGTTCGACTTGTAAATTCCAGTTCAGACAACTATTGGGTCTCGGATTTGGCAACCCCTAAATTTTAGCCTTCATAGATAGACCTCCAGAGGATTCAATCCCAGACTTCAGGACTTCCAAAGACGGTAGGACAGAATAAAGTCACAGAGAAAGGAAATAGAATAAAAGAAAGAAAAGAGTAATGGGGAAAGAAATTCCACAGAAGAAGGGGAGGGGGGGGTTCACATAGACCGCCACACAGGCCTCACACCATTTAAACTCAATCTTTCAATTCAGTATCAAATCTTAAACTTTCAAAATGTAAGAGGGAAATAAAAAGTACTAACTAAACTCTAAAATTGAAATATAATGGAACTCTACCACTACCTAGCCTATTCAAAGTAAAACAAAAGACTAGAAGATAAATCCATATAAATAAATAAACTACTAATATCCTACTAGACCAAAGACCCAAATTTTGACATGGTTTTTGATTTGGGTTCTCAAACAGGTTCAGTTTGGTCCAAGGAACTGTTCCTGCATCAATTCCTCTGTTGAGAAAAACTCACCCACGAGTTTTGTAGAATGGTAGAAATAAAAGCACACGAAAGTTGCTAGCTGCTCCTTGTCTGCAACTTGAAGAAAATCCAATATATATGACGCTTTGGGGGTACATATGTGTCTTGAAATATGTGGGGAATAACAAACTCAATGTGTAGAACGTGCATTGCTGTAGTAACTTTATTGGTTCTCCACCCACAATAATCTTCCCGTCTCCCTTGATCGTTACTTCTTGTCCCACATCCGAGTGGTTTTTCTCTTGTGTTGACCCATTCGGCTCGTTTTGTGGCTGCATTTGTCGATATCACCTTCGACTCTTAGTATATTTCTTCAACTAATCCTTGCGGAACGAATGTTGGAACATGTGAAAAGGCTGTAGGGTGCACAAATTTCTGTCACGATCAACGACACCTTTTAGTTCTTCCAAGCACTTTCGATCCAATTTAATAATGCGGTTCAAGGAGAATCAAACACGTCACAATAACCACCATCACAATACTAAGAAACGGATAATTTGATGAATACATCATCCTTAGACTCAATGGCGATCTGATTGGTCTTTGGTAGCATCTCCATTCTCCACCATAGATTGCGAGACAAAATTGTTGCCTTGCCCTTCATCAATAAACAAAATAGCAAGCTTTCCATTGGGCAAGCGAACTGTAAACTTGAACATTAAGGAAACCATGGCCGGGTTTGTTCTGATACCAAATTGATGCGGAACCCAGGTCACAAAACCCGATTTGGGTTCACTATGGGCCCACCCAAGTGTTAAGCAACTGAAATAATAGAGATGGAAATCTGGTAACTATATGGAACAATATAAGACCCTTTTTAAGCTAAAATGGAATCAGGAAATGTGGGTATCTATAATTTAAAGTTGAAGGACTATCTTGGAATAAACTTAAAATATAAAGGACAAAACAGAATTAATATAATAGAGAAGGGTAGTTTCTGAAACCAAACCTTAAAAGGATAGTATCGAGGGGGGGGGGGGGGTTGTGAGTTGTCTTCAACCCCTCGGTTAACAGAACAAGGTGGAAAGAGTAGAGGCTTGCTATAAGGAGAACTCCCACACGATAAAATCAATCAAGCCTGTACTTTGGGACCAGATTCGCAACTCGTAACTCTATGAAATCCAAGTGATAGCCTAGCAAAACAGCCCTTGAGTCATCCAAGAAAACTACCTGAAATTTCCGCTGGCAGTAAAAACAGAAACCAGGACCGAAGTTCGAGTTGGAACTTCCAGTTCAGACAACCATTGGGTCTCAGATTTGGCAACCTGGGTTGCCCTAGGGTAAGTAACAAAACCCCTAAATTTTAGCCATCATTGGTAGAGCTCTAGAGCATTCAATCCCAGAGTTTAGGACTGCCAAAGATGGTAGGACAGAATACAGTCACGGGGAAAGGAAAGAGAATAAAAGAAAAGTAATGAAGAAGCAAAAGAAGGCGGCCTCATATGCAGCCACACAGGCCTCACACCACATAAACTCAAATTTTCAATTCATTATCAAATCTGAAATGTCTGAAACTTTTGATGCTTACAACCATGCATTTAAAGAGGGAAATAAAGACTCGTAACTAAACTCTAAAACTGAAATATAACGGAATTCTACTACTACCTAGCCTATTCAAAATAAAACAGAAGACTACACGATAAATCCAAATAAATAAACCACTAATATCCTGCTAGACCATAGACCCAATTTGGACCCGGTTCTCAAACGGGCTAAGCTCAGTCCAAGGAACTGCTCCTGCATCAGCTTTGTTTTGCCACTTGGCAAACTCTGTTTTGGCTGAAACTTGACATGTGAATAACAATCTGACATGCCACATGTAAGAAAATATAGAAATATTTCATTTAATTCTGCATTAAGGGGAAAGTTCATTTTCCAGTTTTTTATTAAATTCAGAGTCTTATGCTAAGAAATAACCATTCTTTGAAGCTGTGTTTGTTTCGCAGTAAAATACTTTGCAAGATTTGTTGAAAATCAATACAATTTACCAATACAAAAACTGTATAAGAATTAGAAAGGGGGGGGGGGTTTGTTTTGTTGACATGTGTTAACAAAACAGAAAAATAGGAGAATGCTTGAATGATCGATATGATCAAACAAGCCATATATTTATAATGTGAAGAGTTACATCCTAATGACAATAATACCCCTAGCATAGCCGACATAACTAGGCAGTACATAAACATAAAAAATAAAGCAGTAAAAAGACCAGAATACCCCCACGGTATTCTGATTTACATTATTCAACACTCCCCCTCAAGTTGGAGCAAAAATGTCAATCATGCCCAACTTGACTAAACTAGGATGAAATAGCTTTCCAGATAATCCCTTGGTGAAAATATCGGCAAGCTGATCAGTAGACTTCACAAAGGGAACACAAATCAGCCCTTCTTCCAATTTCTCCTTGATGAAATGCCTATCCACTTCAACATGCTTGGTGCGATCATGCTGTACCAGGTTATGTGCAATGCTGATTGCAGCCTTGTTGTCACTGTACAACATAGGAAGATGAAGAGGAACACCAAGATCTTGTAGCAATCCTTCGAACCAAAGTAACTCACAAATATCTTGTGTCGTAGCACAAAATTCTGCTTCCGTACTAGAATGAGCAACCACATTCTGCTTGATGTAAACTGGCTGTCTAAAACCAGCCGCAGGTGTAGGGATTCTTCCCTACACCAGCCTAAGTAACCATCGGGTAGGTGTAGGGATGATTCATCCCTACACTAGCAACAATCGTGGGGATTTTTAGTATTTGTTTTATTTTTATTGAGTTGTAATCTAATTAGGATTCCTAGTGCAAATCTGAATCCTAATTAGAAGTCCTATGTTTTATTTTTATTGAGTTGTAATCTAATTAGGATTCCTAGTGCAAATCTGAATCCTAATTAGAAGTCCTAAGTCCTAGTTAGCATTCCTATTTTGAGTCCTAGTCCTAGTTGGCATTCCTATTTCTATTTTGAGTCCTAGTCATAGTTAGGATTTATTTTATGTCCACCTTGAAGGCTATATAATGTAAAGAGCTCCATTGAGCCCCCACGATTTAATGAAGAAGATTATTGCTTTAATGCATTCCACTTGTCCGAGATAGGTCAGTGTGAAGGTGAGGCTGAGATAGCCTTCACTAGTTCACTCTTTTCTCTCCTTCGAGTGCATTCAAGTTTGTCAAGTTTGTTCTTGCCGATTGTGTGAAGGTTCAAAGATTAGTTACTGAGATCTGTTCTCGGCCCAAGGATCCATCCAACACAAGTAAGCTTTCATCCCAATCCCCTAACCCTTCTTCTCCTATCCGTACCATCAAACCCTAACCCTCGAGTTCATCTAATCCTCCATTACGCCCTAACCGATTGCATTATACCCAAGCGATTCTGGTTCTGGTTTTAGTTGGATTGACATCCATCCTGGAATTACATTATTTGGTATCAAAGCCTAGCTATGGGTTCTCCAAAATCAAGTGATCCAACCACTCTACAAGAATTTGAGATAGTCAAGGTTTTATCAAGATGTGAAGACCATCAAGCAACGAGTTGATGTACTGTCACAACAAGGTCCTACTTGCACCGCCACAAAGAAATATCACAAACTGAAGCTTTGCTTCATACACTAACAACCGACATCCACGTAGGTTACCACAGAGGGTTCCCACACTACGAACACACAGGATCAATAACAATTCTACCTATGAAGAAGATGAAGATCACGATGGAAATCAGTATTATCGTGATGATAAGCATAAGGTAAAGCTGGATCGAAGGAATATAACGGGAAACATGACCCTATTGCATTCCATGATTGGTTGAGTGCTCTAGATGACTACTTCAAGTGGTTTCGGTTGTCCGAAGACCGAAAGATGCAGCTGGCCACGACTAAGTTAAGCTGGAGGAGCCGAAGATTGGTGGCGTACACATGAAGACAGGTTGATCCGTCGTCACATGGAACCAATTACTTGGGCAGCTATGAAAGAGATTCTCAAAGAGAAGTACTTACCTCCTTCTTATCAGAGGCGTTTGCATGATCAACTGAACACTATACGACAAGGTACCTTAACAGTTGGGGAGTATATTGATAAATTCAATGACTTACTCTCACGTACGGGTGTAGATGAGAATGATGACCAGCTTATATCCCGTTTCAAGTTGGGATTGAGGGTTGACATTAAAGACAAGATAGGCGTGGTTGAAATATATAATTTGAATCACTGTTTTGAAAAGGCCATGGATGCTTGAAGATTTAATCAAGGCTGCCCGCGAAGATTCACACGGCAGTCCGGTGATATTAGGAGAACCTTTACTCCTAACAGATCTAGTGGTTTCCCTACCCGAGCTCCACCAACTACAGAGGAAAAGGGTAAGGCCCCCATGGGTAGTCAAACACCTAACAAGTGTTTCCATTGCCAACAAGATGGTCATTATGCAAGGTACGCCCCCAAAGAGGGAAGTCCAATTCGGTGATTGCAGCCATGGAAACTAGTCCGGATGTCCAAGTTTGTGATCCGCAGTTTAATGACAATTGGGCCGTTAATGCTGCTCTTGAAGGAGAAGACTATGATGATACTTTGGAAGATGAAATTTATGAGGTAAATGTAGTAACTCGCATTCTCGGTTGCCGAATCTAAAGGAGAGGACTGGCGCGACATTGCATCTTTTATACACCGATGGATAGCGGGACAGCAACAGCACAAGTGATCGTGGACAGCGGTAGTTGTGTCAACGTGGTTTCCAAAGCTTTTGTCATTGAAGAGAAGCTTAAAGCTGAACCTCACCCACAACCATACAAGGTATCCTTACTTAATAATGATACTTTAGAGGTTAATCAGCGATGCTCAATGCCACTCAAGATTTCTGGTTACGAGGAGAATGTCGGTGCGATATAATTCCTATGATTCGATGATGTCTTACTTGGGAGACCATGGATGTATGATAACAATGTATTGACGGGAGGTACAAAAAATCAGTGTTTCTTTGACTTCAAAGGGAAACCACTGGTTCTCAACCCCTCAATGTACCATTGATGAGGCCAAGGCTTAGAGCTGCCCGGTGAAGCGACAACAGGTCTTGAAAACTATTGACAATAGACAGCCAATGAAAGGAGGGTCAAGCAGCAAGGCACCACATGCTAGTACTAGTACTACTAAAGTACAACCCATGGAGCAACGAATTCTGTCCCCGCCTCACCGAGAATTCCTTACTACAAGTGAAGAGACGGGGTTGATACTAGCCACGATCACAAGAGCAAAGTGTCACCAACCCCTACCACTATTCATCCCAAATCCATAAAAGATCCGCTTGATGATTTCTCGGATCTAGTACCAGACGATCTTCCGGATGAGTTACCTCCTATGAGGGATATTCAAGATGCCATTGATCTAGTACCGGGTTCGGTGCTACCAAATCTGCCCACTTATCGTCTCACCCTCACCGAGCATGCAGCTCAAGAGACAAGTAGATGACCTGATTCGCAAGGGGTTTATTGTTGAGAGCATGAGCCCATGTGCTGTTCCAAGATTACTTACTCCAAAGAAAGATGGTACATGGAGGATGTGTATTGATAGAGGGCGATAAACAAGATCACCGTCAAATACAAGGTTTCCTATTCCAAGACTTGACGACATGTTAGACATGCTCACAGTGCTTCCATCTTTTCGAAGATTGACTTAAAGAGCGGATATCATCGATTCGGGTCCGCCCAGGAGATGAGTGGAAGACTACTTTCAAGACAAAGGATGGTCTATATGAATGGAAGGTGATGCTTTCGGTCTCACAAATGCTCCAAGCACCTTCATGCGTGTAATGACACAAGTACGTCGTCCATTCATCGGTAAGTTTCTTGTGGTTTACTTTGATGACATTCTTATCTACGGCCACACCACCAGGAGCATCTCGATCATCTAAAGTAAGTGATGAGAGTGTTACGTATAGAGAAACTCTTCATCAACCTCAAAAAGTTTTCTTTTATGTTACCTAAGGTTATCTTCCTTGGGTTTATTATATCTTCACCGGGTTGAAGCTGATCCGGAGAAAGTGCAAAGCATAGTCGATTGGCCGGTGCCACACACCTTGACAGAGGTTAGGAGTTTCCACGGCCTAGCATCTTTTTATCGGCGTTTTATTCGGAACTTCGGCATCATGGCACCCATTCGAGAGTGCATGAGAGAAAGTAAGGGCAAATTCCGGTGGACACCGGCCGCTACCAAAGCATTTTCCTTGATTAAGCAAAAGATGACCGAGGCACTGTTCTACGGCTCCCAAACTTTGATGTCATATTTGAGGTGCTACTGGATGCATCCCATGTTGGGATTGGAGGAGTTCTCATGCAATCAAATCATCCCATTGCCTTCTCATAGTGAGAAACTCAACGATGCTAAGCGGCGTTATTCTACCTATGATTTGGAGCTTTATGCGGTGATCCAGATTATAAAGCATTGGAGACACTACCTTGTGGGCAAAGAATTTATTCTATACTCGACCACGAGGCCCTTAAGTTTCTCCATTCTCGGCGATCCATAAGCAACCGCCATGCTAAATGGATCGCCTATCTCCAGGAGTTTCATTTCGTTAAGTACAAGGCAGGCAAAGAGAACCAGGTCGCCGATGCGCTAAGTCGGAAAGTTCTCACCCTATCCACCTCTTCTACTCATAGCACAGGCATCGAACATATCGAGATGAGTACACGGTGATGTTGATTTTTCCCCCATTCATACTACATTACAAAGAAGCGAATCGATGCCAAATACTCCCTACGTGATGGATATCTCTTCTTGGGACACGCCTATGTATCCCTAACACATCCTTTGCACACCTCATTAGGGAACTATATGGCGGTGGCATGGGAGGGCATTTTGGCATTAGCAAGACATATCTGCGGTTGCTGATTTGTATTATTGGCCACATCTTGAGCGTGACGTCCAACAGGTGATTCAGCGTTGTCGAGATTGTCGCCTTGCCAAGGGTGATAAGCAAAACACGGGCCTCTACACACCTCTTCCGATTCCTCATGCACCACGGTTACATATCGCATGGATTTCGTTCTCGGCCTCCCATCTACACGGGAGCGTCGCTGACTCTATATTTGTGGTTGTGGACGGGTTTTGAAAATGGCTCATTTCATTCCATGTCGGAAGACATTTGATGCCGATCATCGCCAAGCTCTTCTTGAAAGAGGTCATACGTATTCATGGGCTACCCGAGTCTATTGTTTCGATCGTGATGTCAAATTCACTAGCTATTTTTGGAAGACCTTGTGGATGAAGACCAATACCAAGTGAAGTTCTCCACCGCCTTTCATCCCCAGCAGCGGATGGGCGGATGAAGTGTTAATCGCAGATTTAGGCAATCTCCTCCGATGTCTTGTTCGTGATCATGCGAAAGATTGGCCTTGTCCTCGATATCGCCGAGTTCGCGTACAATAGTTCACATCGTCGGACCACCGGCCGTACTCCATTTGAGATTGTTTTGGGTCCGCAACCCAGCGCCCAAGGACTTGCTTCCTCTTCCTCATGTTCGTGTTAGTGTGGACGCCGATGAGTTCCTCCGCCACATCACCGAGGTCCATACCGACGTTCGCCGACGCATTGCTATTAACAATGAAGGTTACAAGGCGCTGATCGTCATCGCCGATACGTGGAATTCCAACCTGGTGATTTGGTGATGGTTCGTATTTCTCCTGAGCGACTTCCTCCTGGAACCAATCACAAGCTCCACCCTCGCAAAATGGGTCCTTTCAGTGCAACAACGCATTGGGACCAATGCCTATATGCTCGAGCTTCCTCCGTCTATAAAGATTAACAATGTTTTCAACGTGGCCGATCTCACTCTTTATGTCGGCCACCATTCGACGACGACGTGATCGCACATGCTCTTTTCTCCCACAGTTTACCACTCCATCGCGATGTCATTGAGAATGTGCTTGATAACAAGTTTACTACTATGCGGGGTGGTCGCGGTTATTACTCTTTCCTTGTGAAATGGAAGGATCGCACGATAGTGACATGACACGGATTCACGCCGGCGACTTCCGGCGCCTTGATCCCGATCTCTACGAGCGCTACATGTCTTTCACCGACGAATGTTTTTGAGAAGGGGGAGTTGATGTAAACCGGCTGTCTAAAACCAGCCGCAGTGTAGGGATTCTTCCCTACACCGAGCCTAAGTAACCATCGGGTAGGTGTAGGGATGATTCATCCCTACACTAGCAACAATCGTGGGGATTTTTAGTAGTTGTTTTATTTTTATTGAGTTGTAATCTAATTAGGATTCCTAGTGCAAATCGAATCCTAATTAGAAGTCCTAAGTCCTAGTTAGCATTCCTATTTTGAGTCCTAGTCCTAGTTGGCATTCCTATTTCTATTTTGAGTCCTAGTCATAGTTAGGATTTATTTTATGTCGACCTTGAAGGCTATATAATGTAAAGAGCTCCATTGAGCCCCCACGATTTAATGAAGAAGATTATTGCTTTAATGCATTCCTTTGTCTCCGAGATAGGTTGTGAAGGTGAGGCCGAGATAGCCTTCACTAGTTCACGTTTTCTCTCCTTGAGTGCATTCAAGTTTGTCAAGTTTGTTCTTGCCGATTGTGTGAAGGTTCAAAGATTAGTTACTCGGATCTGTTCTCGAGTCAAGGATCCATCCAACACAAGTAAGCTTTCATCCCAATCCCCTAACCCTTCTTCTCCTATCCGTACCATCAAACCCTAACCCTCGTTCATCTAATCCTCCATTACGCCCTAACCGATTGCATTATACCCAAGCAGATTCTGGTTCTGGTTTTAGTTGGATTGACATCCATCTGGAATTACATTACTGCTTCTTGCTACACCAAGTGACAAGATTGCCACCTACAAAACAACAATACCCAGAGATGGACTTGCGATCTGTAAAACCAACCCAATCAGCATCAGTGTATGCCTCTATCCGTAGGTGACTATGAGGAGACAGGAGAATGCTTTTTCCTGGAGCTGACTTTAGGTAGTGAAGGATACAAAGAACAGCCTCCATATGAGAAGAGTAGGGATCATGCATAAATTGATTCATAGTACTCACAGCAACAACAATATCAGGACGTGTGTGAGAGATAAATCAACTTCCCCACTAGTCTTTGGTACCGACCTTTATCAACAGGTTCACCCTCTTTTTCCTTGAGACGAACAGTAGCATCCATAGGAGTATTTGAAGGGTGACATTCTAACAAACCAGTTTTAGCCAAAAAATCTTGGAGATACTTCCTTTGGGAGAGAAAGATTCCTTTTGAGGATCTGACAACCTCAATCCCAAGAAAGTACCGTAGCTTCCCTAGATCTTTACTCTCAAACTCCTGCCCAAGAAAGGTCTTCAACCGGCTGATCTCATCACCATCATTGCCAATAACTACTATGTCATCAACATAGACTATAAGAACAGTGAGTTTTCCACCAACCCTCTTTATAAAGAGAGTGTGATCAGCATTACTCTACTTATAGCCCACAGACATCATGGCTTTGTGGAACTGGCCAAACCATGCTCGAGGTGACTACTTCAGCCCATGAAGTGCACGCTTCAATTTACATACTTTACCTTGGTTTTTGTCACAAGATAACCCTGGAGGAATGCCCATATACTCCTCCTCATTTAGTTCTCCATTTAGGCAAGCATTCTTCTCAACCAACTGTTGCAATTCCCATCCAAGATTGACTGCACAGGATAGCAAAACTCGAACAGTATTCAGTTTTGCAACAAGGGCAAAGGTCTCCTAGTAATCAATGTCGTATGTCTGAGTGAACCCCTTTGCCACGACTCGTGCCTTGTACCAATCCACAGTGCCATTCACCTTCTGTTTCACTGCAAACACGCACTTGCATCCAACAGATCTCTTTCCAGGTGGAAGAATCACAAACTCCCATGTGTTATTTTGTTTTTCCAGGGCTTCCATTTCCTCCATCATTGTTGCCTTCCACTTTCCATCTGATAGAGCTTCCTGCCAATTATTAGGAATACGAACAGAAGAAAGAGAAGAAACAAAAGCACGAAAGGATGGAGAAAGGGAGTCATAAGAAACAACATGGGATATAGGATGCTTGGTGTAAGTCCTGACACCTTTGCGAAGAGCAATAGGTAAATAAGGAGAAGAAACATTACTAGGTGGAGAGGCAGGTTTTGGAACCAAGTTCGGCAATTGAATGGGTACTGGTGCAACAGTGGATTGAATCTGCTTCTATTTCCTTGTATAAGTCTGCACATTAGATTCATTAACCCTCTTCTGAAAGTCACTAATTTTTTTCTGGACTGGAGTCTGGACATGAGTTTGCTCCCTCTGAATAGGAATGTCAACAACATCATCTGTGATGGTCTGAGGTCTCCTCCTATATAGGAACTTCTCCCCCTGAGGCAGGGGAAGGACTAGGAGTCGGAGGAACAGGAACAGACTCATTGTAAACAGACTAGAGGGGAGGTTCTATGGTCAGCACATCTTCATTAACACTCTCCCCCTAAAGAGGTGGGGGCAAATAATAAGAAACAATCTTATGAAAAAAACATCCATACTGACCAATGTACGTCTGACAGGAGGATAATAGCACTTGTACCCCTTCTGGGTAGCAGAGTATCCTAAGAAAATTCAGTGGAGACTACGGGGTTCAAGTTTACCAAGGGACCTAGTATTCCTGGCATAACAAAAGCAGCCAAACACCTTAGGAGGAACAATAAA
Source organism: Telopea speciosissima (assembly GCF_018873765.1). Lineage (NCBI taxonomy): Eukaryota > Viridiplantae > Streptophyta > Magnoliopsida > Proteales > Proteaceae > Telopea > Telopea speciosissima. The sequence goes on from NC_057916.1 coordinate 48,139,765, forward strand.
GGAAGAAGAGCCAAGTAAGAGCTCGACAGGGGACTTAAGTGAAGAACCTGACTGGGCAGCCTATTAATAAAATAGATTGCAGTGAGGACAACATCTCCCCTATAAAAAGAAGGAATATTGCGAGCAAACATAAGTGCCCTAGCTACCTCCAAGAGATGGCGGTTTTTCCTCTTAGCCACACCATTTTGGACTGGAATATCAACACAGCTGGTCTGATGCAAGATCCCATTGGCAGCAAGGTATCTTTGGAACTGACCTTCCATATACTCTGTCCCATTGTCACTTCTCAAGACCTAGAGAGTGGCATTGAATTGGGTTTGAACCATCTTGTGAAAATGTTGAAAACAGGAAAAAACTTCATTTTTGGAGTATAGGAGGTAGACCCAAGTGAACCTGGAATAACACTCTATAAAAGTGACATACCACCAATGACCAGAAAGAGAAGCTTTTCTACTAGGACCCCACACATCAGTATGAACCAAATGAAATAAGGAAGAGGATTTTTTATTAGAAACTGGATAATTTGAACGTGTCTGTTTGGCCAAGACACAAGGCTCACAAAAAAAAGCTTCCTTATTACAACTTTTAACTAATGCTGGAAATAAATGGGATAGAGTTCCTAATGGGGGATGTCCTAGTCTAGAATGCCATTGGTGTTGGTGTAATTTAGAGGAGAAAGATGCAGGGTGACAGAGCCGAGAAGGTAATGCTTGCATAGCAAGAGGGTCTCCATCAAGCAGGTACAGTCCACCATGCACTTTACCCGATCCAATCGTCTTCCCCGAGTCCAGTTCCTGAAAGACACAATAGCTAGGAAAAAATGTCACTCAGATTTTTAGTAATACTACTAATAGAAAGAAGATTAGTAGTGAAATTGGGAATATGCAACACAGAAGACAAGGTAAGAGATGGGGAACAGCTAATGGACCCTTTCCCTGAAATGGATGAGAGGGATCCATTAACTATTTTTACTTTATCCTTGCCAGAAGTAGGGGAATAAGTGTGAAAAAGGCTAGAAGAACTTGTCATGTGATCAGTGGCACCGGAGTCGATAATCCATGGAGTGGAGACAACCAATGCACAATGACCAGCAAAGGAAATACCTGAATGGGCAAAGTGGGAACCTGAGGGATTGGAGTAACCAGCAGCAGATGTAGTAGAGGCAGCAGAGGTCAGTAATATACACCGGAGAGCCTGAAATTCTTCCTTGGAAAAACCATTTTCAGCAGTAGGGGCTGTAGCTACACTTCCAGTGTGATTAGCCTTGTTTTTAGTCTTAGCACGACCACGTTTGGCCTCAAAATCAGCGGGTTTCCTATGCAATTTCCAGCACTGAGCCTTAGTGTGATATGGTTTGTTGCAATATTCACACTTCACAGGCTCTTTTGCTGAAGCAGCAGATTCAGAAGCAGTACTCTCTGAAGTAGGAATAGGGCTGGAGTCTGCAGCAGCCTGTAAAGCTGATCTCTCAACCGTAGGGGTCAACATCATAGCAGCCCGACGTGTTTCTTCACTGTGAACAGAAAAAAAGGTCTCCTCCAATGCGGGGAAAGGAATCCTACCAAGAACTTGCACACGAATGGGATCATAATCAGCATTAAAGCCAACCAAAAAGATCATACACCCAAAATTGGTCCACATAAGTCTGATAGGCAGTGATGTTGGCAGTCGTAGAAGGCTGAAATCGAACATAGTGATCCTGTTGCTGCCATAAGCTTTTGAGGATAGCATAATATTTAGTGACAGACTACTCCTTTTGAGTAGTGTTTTGGAGTGTCTTCTGGATCTCATAAACCTGAGCACCATTACGCAATCGACCACAGGTTGCCTTGACTGTAGTCCATATCTGTGTGACAGTATCAAGGAGAAGGTACTGATTGGAGAGGTCAGGTTGCATAGAATTTAGAACGAAGGACATAACCATAGCATCATTAGCAGTCCATCGATCCTTAGGGTTACCCTCTTTAGTTGGCTGTTTAGAGGTGCCAGCAAGATGGCCAGTAAGTCCTCTGCCAGCCACAGTTAAAGAGAGTGATCTGGCCCACATGAGATAATTGGTTCCATCAAGTTTAATGGCAGCAGCATAGGGGAGGAACTCAGTCCTAGACTGACTATCTTCTCTAGAAGTAGCCGTAGTAACCTCAGAGTCCGACAGAAAAATCAGAAGTAGAAGCTGAATAATAGGGCTAATAACACTTCTGGCAGCAGCAACTTGTGTGAAGAAAAAGGCAGTAGCAAACAGCCCTAACCCAAAAAATCGATAAGGCTCAGGGTTTTGAAGAAAACCCTGAAAGTGGAGATCGATTGGGGCTAGGGGTCTTCAAACAATCTGAAAGTAGGTGATAATAGTGTCAAGTACTCCTTGAAGTAGTGTGAATAAGATCTCCAAAGATCAGCCAAAGCAAAGAGGAGAAAACCCAAAAGTCGATAAAAGTCGGGGTTTTTCAAAACCCTGAAGTGAGATCGATAATGGGTATGGCCTGCAAATAACTTGAAATTTCTGTGATAGTTGCTGTCCAATACTGCTATGAGGGATCTCCAATAGGGAAAATAAGCTTCCAATGCAAAAAAGAGCTCGATATTCAAGAAGGGGAGAACTCCAAAAAATCGCAGAGGCACATGGCAACAGCTATCGATCTTGATATGTGATTAAACCATCGGTTGAAGAGGTTGGATTGAGGGCAGCAGCTAGATCGTATGATCACCTCATAAGTCCTGCCCTAGTGAATGAAGAGAACCAAGGAAAAAAGAAGGGAGAAAGAGAAGATCGAGTAGAAGAGGCTGGAAGAGAAAACACAATGGAGGGGATGGGGTTTTGAAAACCTTGATCAGAGTAGTTGGCTCTGATGCCATGTTAACAAAACAGAAAAATGGGAGAATGCTTGAATGATCGATATGATCAAACAAGCCATATATTTATAATGTGAAGAGTTACATCCTAATGACAATAATACCCCTAGCATAGTCGACATAGCTAGGCAGTACATAAACATAAAAAATAAAGCAGTAAAAAGACCAGAATACCTTGGGGGTATTCTGGTTTACATTATTTAACAACATGCAATAAAAAAAGGTGGAAATGACATCAATTTCAAAATTCAGGATGTTGTTTTGCTAAAATAGTGATGGTATCTTGATCATTGATACTCTTGGCACCCATAAACAACTCCATTCCCATCATAGCTGGATTTTTTCCTTCTGTCATGTCCTACCAAAAAAATGACAAATGGCGGAAGATAGAAAATAAAATTTATAGTAATAATTATTTGAGGGTGGGCCTTGGTGCAACGGTAAAGGTTGCTCGATTGTGACCAAGTGGTCATGGGTTCAAGTCTGGAAACAGCCTCTCTGTGAAAACAGGGGTAAGGCTGCGTACATTGTGACCCTCCCCAGACCCTGCAATGGTGGGAGCCTTGTGCACTAGGTATGCCTTTTTTTTTTAATTATTTGTTCATAAATATTTTACGACAAAACAAACACAGCCCTAAACTAGTTCTGAAATGAGCTACTGGTGTGAAGGTATTCTTTGGATGTCTTCAATTCAGAGGCTGTCAATTACTCAATTGACATTTAAAATTGATTGAGGTAGGAGGTATGCTCATGTCCACCTGGATGAGAGCTAGAATTTCTTTGGTCTAGAATTGTAGGATTATGTAATCCCTCAGGCTCCGTTTGGTTGCAAGGGAAATGGGAAAGGGAAGTGAACGGAAGGGAATTTTTTTTTCCCTTTTAAGTCGTTTGGTTGCGAAGGAAGTAAAGTGAAATTAATTTTACTAAGTTGTTTGGTTGTCTATAAAATTGATGTAAAATCAATGTAAGATTTTTTAAAATTTGTAATCCAACCCATTGTACTAACTTTCACTTATTAAGGCTCTTACTTAATAATTTATGAAAAAAGGAACGCTAACCGGTGCTGTAGTGGTGTGTACCTGCGCCCAGGCACAGTCGCACGAAATGACCGGCACACCCCCTGGAAAGGCGAAAAGGACCAGGGGGTGTACCAGTCATTTCAAACTTTTGTTATATATAACAGAATTTTGATGAATATGAAATAATGTTTGAAAACACATCATAGCTACCCCGTTGAGACCCACACACACTTACACACAAATGTGCATAGGCAATTAGAGAGCGCCTCTGAATTCTAACAATTTGGATGGTTGGGAGAGGGTATCGCACATCAATGGAGGGATATTATCAGACATTCATAAATAGGTGGGCAGACATTTATAGTCATTAACGACCGTAGAAGCAAAATCAAACTGTAAATTTGGGCCTAAAAATTCAAAATGCAAACATTCAACATACCTCTTTTGCATTTTACTACAGCCGGTTGGATTTTTCCTCAATCAACCAAATAGTACATTTTGCTTACCAAAAATAAAAAAACCAGAAATGGCCACAAACAAGACCGGCCTTGCATTTCTGTCAGATTGCAATGTCAAGTTCCTTATTGAAGTTTTCTAGCTACGATGTGAGCACTGCATACAAGGGCAAGGATAGGGTCACCACCATTCCTAGGTAAACATAGTTCTTCCAAAACAGAAAAGCCATTGGCCATGACTTTGGAAGAAACACATCCCATTTTCAATCAAGTAATGGCTCTAGGAAGAGCTTTCTACACCAAGAAGAGAAACACATATAAGAACACTCAGAAAAACTTCAAGCATTCCTCAAAAGAAATCAAAGACCTGCTGGTATCCTGGATGGCAGAGCATGCAATGGCAGTCCAAAAAGAGCTTGATGCAATCAGTGGAACAAGAAGAAATGCAGTGGCAGCAAAGGTCACTCATTCAATGGCTACATTATGGTGATATATATGGGTTTGGGATTATTGAACTTATTTCTCATTATTATATGGATTCTATCGACTTGTATATAGATCCTGGTCAGTCGTGTAATTTTAAGAATCCTTTCCAGATTTGGAGCTACATTACTGCAAGATAAGATTTACTTTGGTTTAGAGGAAAAAATTGATGTTTGATAACTGATCAATCAGAAGTAATTACATCTATAACTGCAGTTCATGGAAACCCCAATCCAGATCCTCTACGGCACAGGCCGTTGGGGCAGACGCACATCTGGATCCATGAAAACCCAGCAAATACTTGGGCTTTAAAAGTTAAAATCTAGGATTTGCAGAGGATTTTAGCTGAAGGTCTAGAATGGATTCCTATAAAAGGTAGGGTGCAGCTAGGTTAGATAGCAAGTTATATAAAGTTGAACAGAACAAATGGGTCTGCCATTTAGTTGAAGTCAGTCCAAGATTTGTTGATGAAAACCTTCGGGTTCAGAATTAGATAAATAAAGGGAGAGGGTTGTCTAAGCAAGCGGCATAGAGGAGCTCACCAATGAGGTGTGTTAAAATGGTATCGTGTATAGGAAGGCAGCAAAATCATTTCATGTGAACAAAGAGATAGACACAAAAGTGCTAGTGTATCCTACCCCAGAGGCTCAGGGATAGAACATCCTCCATATATGCACTGGAATTTTACAGCAGTAAAACTAGACTTCCTCATAAAACATATAACAGGTAGGAGGCAAGGGAATGCTTACAATGCTTCCCCCCAATTGCTTAGAGAAGAATGCAAGAGCTGAGACTCTTACATAAAATTTAAGTTTGGAAACCAAAAACTCCCCCCCCCCCCCCAACTTACCAAAGACTACCCAAATAAATTTAGCCTAAACTAGATAAAACAAAGCTCAAACAAAAAAATGGAAACAATCAATCCAGACTGGAACCAGGAATAAATCAAAACCAAAATCCCAAAATACATATTACAACTCAAAAGAGGAGAAATTCAAATAGAACATAATTGATATCTAAATATTTAATTACTACTTCCAATGCACCTTATGCTATACTAACTGTGCTCTTTGATCTGAAGTGGCCCGCTTCCCAAAGGAGGTCCCATATTGACCACCCTCCCTCCCTCCCCCCCAATAACTAAAATCCAAAAAACTTATTTCTGCAGCAACTTGTTGATCTGAGTCTACATGCCTGAAATTAATTACATCAAATATGAGACTTATCATCTGAAGGCCACAGTAGACGTAGATCACTTCTTACACTGAAAGAGGACTAATAAAACTTGAACATAGAAATTATTTCTCAAACCAAAACTGGTTTACCTCACATTAGGACAATTATGGATGCCACATCATTATACAATGTGTGTGAGAGAGAGAGAGATGCCCAATACTGAAGACATTTGTCAACACTGCTGGATGCTAATGGGTCCTTGCCATTGATTAGTGGCTGTTCTCTGTCTTTAATTTCTACTTTTTGTTCTTTGTTCTGCATCAGATTCATAGAAAACCGATGAGGTTTCTTATCTGGGTATTCTACAGAAGAGGCTCTGTTTGCTAAATTATATGTTCTGCTCCTGCATTTATCAAATAGACTCTAAAGATTAACATCAAAATAAATAAAACCACCAGGAAATTAAATACAAAAGGAGAGAGAACATGCTCATCTGCTCTTATTTTATTCACATTTGTTTATGACCTTTAGTCCTTTTGTTTTCTGATTACTCAGCTATTAGATTTCCTCTGGGTTTTTTTTTTTTTTTTTTTCATTTCTTGTATGAATAAAAAATAAGCTACACTTCGTGTACAAGGCTCATCCCTTTTCCTGGTCATAGCAGGAGAGGGGACAATGCAAATTGGCACTGGCTTATCTGGAGAAATGATTTCAGAAGGTTCTGTTCTTTTTATGCCTGCCAACACAGAGATTATGGTAACCACCATAGATGGAATGCAGCTTTATAGCACTGGAGTGAATAACAAGTTTCTTTCAGAGAATCAAGCGGAAGAAGTACCATTTCTCACATAAAATTGTAACAGGCTTTAGTGCTTTACATGCTTTGTACGGTATATACAGTAAAAGCAAACAACAGGAAACCCAAAGTATGGAACGTGAAAAAGAAGAAGGAAAGGAAAGAGATGACAGTAGTGGGGAAACCTAGGGATTTTTCACTCATTGAAATCGATTTATTCTATTTAGATTCAAATCAGAAAAATACAAATGATCTATTCCTAATTAGAATAGAGTTACTGAACTTATCTTGCTCAGAGCAGATTCCGAGCTTCGTAAAAGGAGAAAACCAGCGCCAGAGAGGTTGGTCTTCCTTGGAGAGCTTTAAGCTTCAGAGAGAGAGAAAGAATCAGGGTCCTTCAGAGAGGTTGATCTTCCTTGGAGAGCTTTAAGCTTCAGAGAGAAAGAATCAGCGCCTCAGAGCTTCTGAGCTTCTCAAAGAAAGAAATAAAGCTGCGAGGAATCGAGAGACATGACTTGAGCTCGGGTTTTAATTTTACTTCCAATTTTGGTCGGGAAATAAAAAATGCAATTTCTATTTGCAAGGGGAATTTATTCTCCATGTAAAATAGATTTCACTGACATCCAAACACTTAAAAAAATTCCCCTTGTAAAATAAATTTCACTTTACCTCAAAAATTGGCATTCCCCTGACAACCAAACAAAGCTTCAATGAAGTTCGTGAGTCTGCCTTTTGGTTTTATTTCTGTTGTGAAGAAGTATTATCTCCATGATGCAACTACCATGGAGTTTCTCTTCTTTGGTGGTGGACGAATTTGGCCTATCTCTTTCTCGTAATTGATTTATAGGTTTTCATTAATTCTTTTGTGATTTTATTGAAATTGTGTCTACTGTAGGTCTTTTGTTTACCAGATATCATCATTGTAAGTTGTTAAAGCTTGGAAGAAGTCCTTAGTTCATAATTTTCTTTCTATTGATTCCCTTTTGATGTATTCCTGAGCTGTAGAATCATCATGCATGGGTGAATTGTTTACATCCATATGCTCGTACGCAAGAAATCTGATCTTATTTTGTTGTGCAGATCTGCTTCATGTTTTCTATAATTTGTCAAGGGATCTTAATTTCATAGAACATACAGAGATTGTTGGGTGGAAACTGTAAGTAGATATGGTAAACAATATGCATGGTCCCTTCAAAATAATTGCTTCTTGTCAACTTGATTGTCAATACTCACCCTGCTCCCTTACATGTCAATCTTATGAACTTATGTAGGAACCACAGAGCAAGACCAATATTTATTGATCCGGGTCTTTACTTATCAAAGAAGTTTGATATTTTTAAGACTAGTCAAAGTCGATCACTTCCAACATCTTTTAAGTTATTTACAGGTGAATTATATTTTGCATACTATCATATAATCCAATTTTCTTGATGGCCAATCCCATGTTCCACTTGATTGAATATTATTGTTCTCATTACAGTAATATAGTTCTTTGACATTTTTTGTTCCTTTTTATTTTTTTTTTATTTATTTATTTTTTTCGGGGGGGGGGGGGGTTCTACTTCCACTAGGATTCGATCCCAGGTACTGGTGACTACCAGCGATTGACCTTACCAGTCGACATGTTTGTTCTGTAAAATGTTCTGTTGAAGTCTCTGCGATGTAGATAACTCACTTAGAGGGCTTATTTTAGTGGAAATAAGCCTTGGGTTGCATTATATGTATTGAGCTTTTGATCCCATGGGTTTACTTTGTTATTGGCCAATTTAACGAGCCTAAAATAGGGGTAGAAAGTAGGAAAATAGAATTTGCTTCATTAGTTTAGTTAGTCCTATTTTGACTCTGTTTTCATTATTATTTCACTTTCCTAGTCAATTTTTTTTTTTGTTGATTTCCTAGTCAATTTAGTATACCTTATTAGTTAAGAATTGGGTTAGACCTTTCTTTTTAGTGTTTAGGTCTATTTTTGAGTCTTCTATATTAGTTTGCAAGGGGGGCCAACATTGTACAAGAATTTGAATGAATAGAAAAGTTTCTTATGAAATGTTGAAATCTTGAGATAGGATAGGTGAGAGGCCTAGGGTGAGAAGCCCATTCCATTCCCCCATCCCCTTCCATCGGTTCTTGATTCCCAACCCTAAATCAGTCTAGTCGATCTCAAGAAGTCCTTCAAGTTTGCTAGAAAATCTCTGCAAGTTGTTCACATCAATCTCTTGGGTATTCTTATCAATTTCAAGTTGCTGCCAAGTTCAAGATCCATTGCCACTGCAAGGATCGATTCCCCATCATTCTTGGAAGGAATCTTGGGTTTCAAAACCCTTAAGTGCTGATCGGTCTTCTTTTCTTTGTACCAGTTGTGATCTTCTGATTTTGAGGTTTCATTCTACAACTTCAAGATCATTCAACTCCAATTGCAGCTGCAACAGGTTATTACTTTGTGGGATTATTTCTTTTTGGTTATCTTTTGAGATCTCATCATTCTTCTTCAACTAATTTTGAGATCCCATTGTTCTCTTGGGAATCCCATTCCTCTCTTTCTTGTTCTTTGGAGATTCTCTATTTGATCCTGCCTGGGATTAAACATATTCTGGTTCTAGTCTTACTTTACTCTGTGAAGCAGATAATATAAAGATACCACCTTGTCAAGTTGGGAGTGTAAGGGTTTTTTTTTAACTATAGACCTTGGTTCAAAGTCTATGTCTTCATTTACTTACATATAAACTACTGAAACCTGACCGGCTTCCTGTTCTCATCTTCATTTATGTTGTGTATATATAATTCCCACCATCCAGTTTGAATATCATTTCAGCTTTGTTTATTAAAGAGGGCCACTTGGATTTTTCCAGTCAAACTAAATTCTATGAAGTTTTCCCTCCCCCTTGCGAAATCAAATTAATTCATCCAATAAAAATCCCTTGTCTCCATTTGCAGGTTTCCTTGTAAAAATTTGGGCTCCAATATTCAAAATGGAATCTACATATAATTTCACACCTAAGGCATTTCTATGGGGTAAAAAGTTTGGTCTAGGAATGCTCCTAAGTCAAAATTTCTCCCTTTCTCCCTTTCTCCATGGATAGTCTAGAAAAACCCAGCTGTTCATGAGAGGGGCCATATGACTGCATTGATATGCTTACACCATATGACTGTATTGATATTCTTACGTATCAGATCTTCTATGTGGACCTATCTATTAAGTAAATTGCTCACATTAGGCAATGAATTGTCTTTTCCAAGTGTAGTACTGTTGTTGGTACTATCATCCATAAAGGAAACAAGAAATATCTGTTTTTCTGTTATGTTCAAGACCATTTGAAATTTATTTTTTTCTGCTACATAGCAAACTGAAATTCAAATTATAGAAAACTTATCTTGCAAATCAAATAGTATTCTGTATTATCTCCATAGACGTTATCAGTGTTTTATTTAACTCACCATTTTCCCTTTACAGGTTCAGCATGGGTAATGCTTTCACGGTCGTTTCTTGAATTTTGCGTATTGGGATGGGACAATTTTCCCCGGATTGTCTTAATGTATTTTACAAATTTCATCTCTTCCCCGGAAAGCTACTTCCACACTGTAATTTGCAACACTGAAGAATTTCAGACCACTGTTGTGAATCATGACCTTCACTACATTGCTTGGGATAATCCTCCAAAGCAGCATCCTCACTACTTAACAATTAAGGATTTCAACAACACAGTTAAAAGTGGAGCTATATTTGCTAGGAAATTTGCGAAGGATGACCCAGTCTTGGACAAGATTGATCAGGAGCTTCTAGGTCGGCCTGAAGGCCAGTTTGTTCCTGGTGCATGGTGCGTTGGAAGCTCTGATGGTGGGGCTGACCCTTGCTCTTTGAGAGGCGATGATTCAGTTTTTAGGCCTGGTCCAGGTGCTGAGAGGTTGCAAGAACTTTTGCAGAAGCTGTTGTCAGAAGATCGTTACAACAACAGTTGTTCATCTCCCAGTATAGAACCAACTAATGTAACTGTACATTAACGCATAAATGAAATGTATATGATTGGTGTAAATTTTCAAAATCTGATACGAAAATGTTGTAACCATTGCCTGCATGCTGCATTACGTGGCATGGTGTTGAGATATCCCATTCATTGTAGTTTCACGTCGGCTCCCAAAAAAAATAAAAATCTGATACGAAAGTATTGTTACCATTGCCTTGTTTAAATTTACAAAATCTGTTCCCGAAAGTTTTTTTTTTTTTTTTTTTTTTTTTTTTTTGGTAAACTGATATTCATTTATTTGAATGTGAGTGACACGCCGCTAATGGCTTACAAAAATCCATTAGCCATGGGGTTGAATCCGGCCATAAAGTCATACATTCTAATGACGAGGCTTTCCTTGTTAAAGAGTGTCAAAGCATTGGACTCTCTAGGAACATAGGAGAACATACAGGACAGCAAGTAGGAGGAGAACTGTTTTATATCCTTGACTAACGGCTGATGGTGAAGGGGAATCATAGCTCTGGGGTCATTGATGTAGGAAATAACACCTTTGTTATCTGATTCGACGATGATGTGAGACTGCTTGACCAATCCCTTCTAACAGCCCTCCACGAATGGCCAAAGCCTTGCCAACTTCAGATTTTGCAAGCAGAATTTCGCCTTTTGAGTTGGGCACAGCCACTCCCACACCAGTTCTTCCTGACTTAGGATCTGTGAAAGCATCACAGTTAACTTTCAGAATATTTGGGGGAGGCACCCAAGGACTAGCAGGAGCAAGATTGTTGTCTAACATCGTGCCATGTGCTGGTGGAGGCTTTTGGGCTTCCTGAAATTCTGTAAAAGCTTTAACAGCTCCATTAATCACCTCTATGGGAGACCAATTTTTAGTGCCAAAGAAAAGCTCATTCCTCCCCTTCCACAGGAACCAAAGGATAAAACTAACCAGCCCCTCCAAGTTTCGATCTTCCTTCTTACCAATCGGGTGGAAATCCTTCCAGGCTCCAATGAAGTCAGAGACTGTAGAACTGTAGAGTACTCATTTTTTTCCACTTTAAGACCCAAAGGGCTTCCAAACCACACAAATTAAGCATAAGGGCAATGGAGAAGAATGTGTTCTAGAGTCTCGGCAGCTTCACCACACCTATTGCAATGCGGATCTTGTCATATGGCGCCTCGCTAAACCATCTCCCATAGGGAGTCCATTGGCACAAGCTCTCCAAAGGAAGGATCTTATCTTTGGGACATTACGGCATGATGTTGAGATATCCCATTCATGTAGTTTCAGGTCGGACCATAAAATAAAAGGGTTAAATACGCATTCCCCGCTAAAATGGATCCATTATTCCTCATGCACCCTTAAGGTTTTGATAATTTTACATGCACCTCTTGAAAATTTCACGTACACCCCTACATTTCAATCTAAAGCCATTTAAGTCCACTCCGTTAATTTTAGGCATTAAATATTAACATGAAGAAGATAATGCACAATTATACCCTTTCTATGGCTTAATTAGGAAAATGCCCATACGTTAAAAAACCAAAAACACAGAAGTAGAAAAAGCAATCCCAATCCCAAATCGCCGTTCTCCCTTTCCCAAATCGCCCTTTCTCCCCTGAATAAGAAGGCTTTGGGTTCGGAGCTGGAGCAGGAACGGGTTTATGTTCGTTGAAGTCAGACCACTCGATTTTCTGTGTTGGAGGAAGAGAAATTTTTAGCGATGGTCGACGAGAAGTAGATCTTGGAGTGTTCGATTTTGTCAATTCGATAGTTTGAGGTTTGGCCTCGCAAAACCATGATAATTAGTGCTGAAAGAGAACATATTGACATCTCTCTCTCTCGCTGTCTTTCTCCATCTGACCTGATTGCAAATCTGTGATATGATTTGATGATATACACATAGAAAGAGAGCCCAAAATTCTGGGAAGAATTGGTGAGTGAATCGATTGTTTCTTTTTATATATATATATATATATTAAAGAAATAAATTTCAATAAAATCTATAACATACCCTTAAAACTCAATTCTTGATTTCTTCGAAACCCACTAAGACCCTCGACCCCAACCCTCTCTCGGCTCTCTCCCTTCCTTCCATCTCTCTTACTTGTAAACAAGAACGACGAACATGATGGAGAGGAGGAGAAGCCACGAAGAGGAACTGGCAAAGCTCTGGAAAGAAATACCCGTTGATACATCTCCCTCCTCTGTCGTCGACCACCCGAATCGGAGGCAATTTTTCTTCCTCAACAACAACATTACCAATACTAACAACAATAACATCGCATTTCATGTCGCCAACGAACACCCCTTCTCCCTTGAAAAATTTTCTCAACATTTGCTTGATTCCGCTTTTGCTTGTCTTTCTCGGCAAGCATGTTAGGGAAGTAATTCGGTATTTTGTTAATGAAATTTTCAAGTAAGGCGTAATCGTCGAGACAATGATTCCTGATGAGTTCCAGAGCTACAACTTCATCATGAGTCGCCATGAGAGATAGAGAGAGAGAGAGGAGCTCAAGCGAAGTCCTTTAAGCTTTGAAGAAGTGAAAACCAGAGAGAGAGAGAAGAGAGAACGAATTAAAAAATGGGAGTGTTTGCGAAGAGACTTGGCAGTGGAGAGGACAAAGTGAAAGGAGATTGGGTTATGGGTATTTAAAGTGAACCATATTAGCAACAGCACTATTAGTAGTGGAAGTAGTAGGAGTATTGAATTACGGAGAAGAAGGAGCAGAGAAGGAGAAGCACGGAAGAAGGAATCATTGTCTCGATGTGGAGCAGAGAAGAAGTTACATGCAGGGGAGAAGGAAGTCGTCGCCTATCTTGGTTGGGGTTAGGTTGTTAAGAACAAATAAGGTACGTCTTTTCAAATTATGAACAATAGATCATGGCAATAAATCTTTTAAATTTTAGAGATTAGAATAAAGGGTAGCCAATAAAAATCAGGCATTTAATGCCTGAAATTAACGGACTTAAATGGTTTTAGGTTGAAAAGTAAGGGGTGTACCTGGAATTTTTAAGGAGGTGCATGTGGAATTGTCAGAACCTTAGGGATGCATGAGAAATATTGGGTCCATTTTAGTGGGTATGCCGTATTCAACCCAACAAAAGAAAAAAGGAAAACTCAACGTATCTGCAGGTCAAAGAAATGATAACAATTTTTTTTTGTTAGAACAAAAATTACAAAATGGGGGAAAAAAAGGGTGAGGGCTATTAGTAATAGTAATGGATGGGAGCTTGCATTCTTATGAGCATTAGATTTCATTACCAAATGATTTAAGGTGTTGAGTTATAAATGTGTTTAAAATCCAAAAAGAATATAATATGACAATGTTTACACCCTAATTTTGCTCGGTCTTAACTTTGAGTCAATAGAGATGTGGTCAGAATGCAAGTAAAAGATTAGCTGGTTCAAGATAGATCAGTCTAAATTATAATTGATCATGGCTAACAGTCGGTCATGACAAGTGTAGTATTATAGTCGGTTCAGCGATTGACATTTTTAGACAGTTATGATTAGTCAAGGAGTTACAACTAACCCCGATATTTCAGGGAGGTGGCCACGGCCGGTTGATGAGTTATAACTGAACGAAGGAATTTATTAGAAGCATATCCAAGGAGTATAATAGAAGAATAAACCTGAAGTGCAGGACCTTGTAATCAATTGAAAAATTTACACTTTTATCTTTTTCTTTGTTTTGCTTACAATGGTGTAGTTTTAAGGTGTTTGATTTTTAGAACACCCTACACTGTACTGCGTGTCACACCCCACTCTCAAATGCTGGGCACTGTGACTAGGATACACCCAATACTCCTACACCAACACCAGGATCCACTCATTTGCAGTACTATGATCACTACCCCAACAGTCTAAATAAGTACAGAGTTACAGCGGAAGCAATATAATATAAGATATAATAACAGAGTACGGAAGCTAATCAGATGATAACATATAGGTAAGGTTGAAGTTTATTCTGATGGCATCGCAAGTGCGATCGCAACGGAAGCGTAAATAGGATCACAATATCGATGGAGAAGTCATTCAAGTAACTGAACGAAGCAGGGATCGATTATTACCTAAGCCTCACAAGTGCAAGACCTCCAACAGATATAGCCCTTTCACGATCGTTCCATGCACCACGCAAACTTTGCGTTCCCACCACGGTCAAGCTATCTCCTCCACATCACCAAGGAACACACACCTTGATTTCTTCTAGGATCAAACACCAAGAGAAGAAGGGAAGGAGAAAACGGATTTTGGAGGGGGAGAGAGAGCTCTACGTTTTGGGTTCTTGTGTGTCTCTTGTTCTCTTATGATTTTGTGATTCCACAAATAATATATATTTGTCTCACAAAATCCCCAAAATTGCTAGCTCACATGGGTGTGATATATTGAATTACTAAAAGTGACTCAATTATCTACCCATCCAATCTTTCTCTAATGGAAAAGATATGTATTTCTAAAGGAATCAAATATTGGGTTGAATATTCAATATTCATCCACCAAGTTTCTTTTTCTAACAATCTCCTCCATCCTACTGTAAGATCCAATCTTACAAGAGGATCATGAAAAGGGAATCACGATCAACCGTTACTGCGTAGATGAATGGAACCGAAAGGAAAGGAGTAGGATCGCAATGGGATACCACTCAGCTTCTAAGAAATGCAACATCGAAGATACTAAGCAGATGTAATAACCTACGCCCAAGGTAAGTAGTTAAAACACGCATCAGTCCCCCACAAAACAATGTTGCATGATTCAATATAAGGCATGTTTGCGAGACTGTCAATCCTCAATAAACCGTTATACCGATCGAGAGATTCAATTACCTTGATTGGACCAAAGAAAACATTTCAAACAAAATGTTCAAGAAAATAGATAATGTTTCATATATCTATATATATAACTAAAAACATTTCAAAAACATTTTGAAGATGCTATCGGATCCAGATTTGAGTCCAATCCCGTACAGAATACTCTCCTCAACATATTCTCAACGTATGGGCTGTGGGTTCCATGTTGGGCATCTTTTTCGAATACAGTCAGACACTGAGAATCAAGTGCACCAATATATAGTCAGAGAGAGACATCAACCGTTGGTACACCAAAACTCTCAACATATGAATGCGTCGGTAAGGACCCCTCAGGTCAAGGGACCAATCGTGAACTACTTAAGAGAATCTCATTTTCTTTATGAACTAATAGTACACCACATGTGAAATTCTCAAGTGATCCAGTCCAATGTACACACCAAATGTACACTCACATTTGTGTCTTGGGAAAAGATCCTCCCTAAGCACACACAATGTGACCACCATGCCGGATGGGATGTCCAGTCCCATCCCCAGTTGTGAACAGTTTTAGGTATGAATACCTAAGACTACAACTGAGCTCAACAACTGATCATGCTAATCAAAACAAGAATTTATTAATTCAAAAAGAAGGAGTTTTTGTACATCAGTGCCAGTCACCCATGGACTTCACCCCCATATTCCCAACATGTTTCTCAAAAACACTAGGAGGCAATGCCTTGGTCATGGGGTCAGATAGGTTATCTGCAGTGTCAACCTTAGCTATGGCTATGTCACCACGCTGAATAATCTCACAAATCAAGTGATATTTTCGCTCCACATGCTTGTTCCTCTGATGAGCTCTTGGTTCCTTCGCTTGTGCTATAGCTCCCCTGTTGTCACATAACAGTTGTATGGGTCACTCCACTAGCTCAAGGACCACCCCTAGGTCTGTTAAGACTTTCTTGAGCCAGACACCTTCCTTGGCTGCTAAGTACTCAGCTTCTGTTGTGGAATCAACTGTTGACTTCTGTTTGGCACTCCTCCAAATCACTGCACCTCCACCAATCATAAAAACCATCCCAGAGGTGGATTTTCTGTCATCCTTGTCAGTTTGGAAATCCAAATCTATATATCCAACCACTGACAACTGATCACAACCATATACAAGAAAGTAATCTTTGGTCCTCCTTAAGTACTTGAGGATCCCCTTGATAGTTGTCCAGTGCTCCTGTCCTGGATTGGATTGATATCGACTCACAATCCCTACGGCATGATAACTATCTGACCTGGTACACAACATGGCATACATCAGACTCCCTACTGCCGAAGCATAGGTGTAAGTACCGTGGACCTCGAGATGAGGGTTCCCCCAGCCTTATGGCGACAAGGGTTTGGGGTATGGATATATATATATGGATAATATTATCAATGTATAATATGGATATATGGGGGGTTGGGATCATGCATTAAAATATGCTAATATAATGTGAAGTTGCCACCTAAGGTTAGGGCCTAGGACCCATTAAGTGTAACCCTATCCATTGTGAGCGGAATCGGGCTACATGACTCCATATGGTCTAACCAAAGGTTCGAGTAAGGGGTCAAGTTACGAGTGTGGAAAGGTGTTAGGCACCCACCTCGCCCGCCCGAAGCTGGTCTCTCTGTATTAGATGCTATATAAAGACGAATGTTCTCTCTTTTTTATTACGGGGATGGGGGATATTATGAATTACATTCAAATGCTATGAATTGAACTAAAGCATAATAAACTACATTACATATCTGAAAAATACAGACTAAAACGATGAAATACGAAAGGAGTACATTGAATCAACAAGAATGCAGTAATTATACCTGTATGGTTGTATTCCCCTGGCTCAGGGGAGATAGACGAATGGACGAACGCCAATTCTTTTTGGGTAGAGTAACGGCTCTTTCAAATGATTTGGAGAGGAGAAAAATAGACAAAATAACTTCTGAAATATAGGCATTTTGATGGTTATCTGTGCACTGACGGGATAACAACGCCTAGGAGCAGGAGCGCTTTATGCTCGAAGGGATAATCGAAGGATCTATCCACGACCAAGAAAAATTCACTCACTTACACTCTCATAAGAGAAAGGAGAGAAAAGAAGGTGAAAAAAATGAGACAAAGAGGGTGGAAATCACTTGGGGAGGGTCTCTCTGCCCAAAATTTCCTTGGAAAATTTGGGAGGGGACCTTCCTATTTATAGGGAGGGACCCCCTCTCTCTCCTGGCTAGATAAGTCCTCTGCAGCGCCGTGGAGATGTCCACGGCACCGGGGGGACTTTTTTGCGACGCTGTGGGTGATATTAGCAAGCTAATGTCACACCCCCTCATGGCGCCGTGAAAATCCGGTACACATCCCCACAATGCCGTGGGAAGGAACCCACGACACCGTGGGAAGGAGTCCACGGCGCCGTGGGGGCGCAGTGCCATTTTTCCTTATTTTTGGGCCTAAAATGGGTCATTTTGTGCTCAACATGGTTCTTGGTCTTATGGGTCAAGTATCTTGGGTCTAGAAAGAGGGAGAGGGCGTCGTCCATCGTCCATGTCCCGTTGTCATCATCGCCAATCAGGGGGTGACAAAAATCAGTGTCTACAGTTTGCCCCTCTTTAGCCGAGGCCTATGCCAACAGCCGAAGGGTAAAGACAAAAGACCAACTAATTTTGTCACCAAGAGCATGTACTGCTGACGCTTTGCTCAAAGGCGATAGAGTTGCTCAAAATAGATGGTTAATCACGATGAAATCTTTCGATAATCCTCAAAAGAAAAACTCGAAAAAACCAAATCTCTATCTTGTGAGCATTGCTCAATCAAATTTTGAGGGTGATAAGGCACCGCTCGATCGAAAATATGAGGGTGATGAGGCACCGTTTGACCAAAGATCTAACTAAGGCACCACTCGGCCCAAAGATCAAGATAAGGCATCACTCGGCTCGAAGATCTAGATAAGGCACCACTAGGCCCAAAGATCAAAATAAGGGGCTCCACTGGGGATAGAATTTTACGGGTGATAAGGCATCACTCAATCGAAGATCTAGATAAACCACTACTCGGCCCGAAGATCAAATTTGAGGGTGATAAGGCACCGCTCGATCGAAGATCTAGATAAGGCACTACTTAGCTCACAGATCAAGATAAGGCACCACTCGGCCCAAAGATCAAGTTTGAGGGTGATAAGGCACTGCTCAACCGAAGATCTAGATAAGGCACCATTCGGCCCACAGATCAAGATAAGGCACCACTCGGCCTAAAGATCGAATTTGAGGGTGATAAGACACCACTCGATCGAAGATCTAGATAAGGCACCACTCGGCCCATAGATCAAGATAAGGCACCACTCGGCCAACAGATTAAGTTTTCACTGGGGATTGTTTGAAATTTTCACTGAGGATGTATAACTCTGAGGGTGATGAGGCATCACTCTTCCAAGAACTAGGTTTTGACAAATCCACTAGGAAGGCATAACTCTGAGGGTGATGAAACACCGCTCTAGAAGGTGAAGGGACACTTGTTTGAACAGAAATCAGGATTGAAGAGTAATGGGGCACCACTCAACCAAGGATCTGATTTTGAGAACTCCACTGGGGATGTGTAGCTTGGTGGGTGATGAGGCATCATTCAATAAGGTTTTGACAACTTCATTGGGGATTATGTTGCACATACACCTGTAGAGCAGATGTTCTTTTCTGGAGACACGATCCTCCCAAAAAGGAAAATTCAATAATGGATTGACTCTATAAAGAAGACCTATGACTCTGGAAAGGATCAGCTGCTCATAAGTGCGAAAATAATTAAAACCTCAGCCAAACCGTACACGGGGCCCCATGATTCAGGTTGCAAGTGGGTTTCATTGTAATCGGATAATCCATTCGCATGAGGCGTAATCCTCGGACTTATTTTATTTTATTTATTATTTTTTTTTGTATATATATATATATATTTTTTTTTGGCCACGGCGCCGTGTGGGGGTCTACACGGCACTGTGTATGGGCGGCACCGTGCATGCACGGCTCCGTGGAGGAACTTCCACGGTGCCATGGGTAGTTGTCTCACGGGGCCGTGGAGATCTCCACGATGCCGTGGGCACGATAGCATTTTTTATAAATAGAAGTGCCCTCCCCTTACTCTCTATTGCCATTTTTTGCTGCGAAGCCCTGCCTTTTTGATTTTTTGACTTCCGTTTTTTTCTGTTCACCCTCCTTCTCTCATCATGTCTTTCCGTCGACGCGGACGCCAGTCCCACAGGGAGCCATTGCTTGGCACTACTGTTCGTGACGCATGAGCCGCATGGTACCCTTCAGGGGTCACCTTAGTCGACACTGCCCGCCATGGTTGCCGCCCCATATGGGGCCAGGTCAGTAGTCTTACTCTTTCCCTTTCAATTTATGCATTTTATTTATTATATTATTAGCTTCATACCTCACCGCATAGATTCGAGGTAACGTCCCTAGATTCTGCCCCAAGAACTTAATGACACGCAAGTCAAAGCGATGCCATTAGACACTATCCTAATTATCTTATGGCACGTAAATCAAGGTAACGCCTCTAAATACCATCCTAGGCACCTAGTGACACAAATCAAAGCGAGGCCATTAGACACCATCCTAAGTGTCTTTTGGCACGTAAATCAAGGTAACACCTCTAGATACCATCCTAGGCACCTAGTGACACAAATCAAAGCGAGGCCATCGGATACTACCCTAAGTGTCTTTTGGCATGCAAATCGATGTAACATCTTCAGATACCATCCTAGGCACCTAGTGACATGCAAATCAAAGCGATGCCATCAGACACTACCCTAAGTGTCTTTTAGCACGCAAATGGAGGTAACGCCTCTAGATACCATCCTAGGCACCTAGTGACACATAAATCAAAGCGATGCCATCAGACACTACCCTAAGTGTCTTTTGGCACGTAAATCTAGGTAACGCCTCTAGATACCATCCTAGGCATCTAGTGATACGTAAATCAAAGCGAGGCCATCGGACACTACCCTAAGTGTCTTTTGACATGTAAATCGAGGAAATGCCTTTAGATACCATCCTAGGCACCTAGTGATATGCAAATCAAAGCGATGCCATCAGACACTACCCTAAGTGTCTTTTGGCATGCAAATCGAGGTAACGCCTCTAGATACCATCCTAGGCACCTAGTGACACACAAATTAAAGCGATGCCATCAGATACTTCCCTAAGTGTCTTTTGGCATGCAAATCGAGGTAACGCCTCTAGATACCATCCTAGGCACCTAGTGACACACAAATCAAAGCGAGGCCATCGACACCACCCTAAGTGTCTTTTGGCACGTAAATCAAGGTAACACCTCTAGATACCACCCTAGGTACCTAGTGACACACAAATCAAAGCGATGCCATCAGACACCACTCTAAGTGTCTTTTGGCATGTAAATCGAGGTAACACCTCTAGATACCATCTTAGGCACTTAGTGACACACAAATCAAAGCGAGGCCATCAGACACCACCCTAAGTGTCTTTTGGCACATAAATCGAGGTAACTCCTCTAGATACCATCTTAGGCACCTAGTGACACATAAATCAAAGCGAGGCCATCAGACACCACCCTAAGTTTCTTTTGGCACGTAAATTAAGGTAACGCCTCTAGATACCATCCTAGACACCTAGTGACACACAAATCAAAGCGATGCCATTAGACACTACCCTAAGTATCTTTTGGCACATAAATCGAGGGTAATACCCCTTTTTTTATTACTATTTATTTATTCAACTGTTGTCCCAACTATTTTGGCTAACCATTTGCCTTATTTTTCTTTGTAGGGCAACCCCCTTCCTTCGCTCAAGAAGTATTGTGGGTTGGAGGCTGTTTCAGAGTGGTACCACACACTCTGCCAGACGGTACAGTCGTGGGTGGTTCGGACCGGGCTGGGACACATCGCCTCATCCCTAGCCCACAAGTTAGACAGCCCAACTGTGAGGGCTTTGATAGAGAGGTGGTGGCCGAGCACCCATACGTTTCACCTTCCATTTGGTGAGGCGACAGTCACCCCCCTAGATTTCTACATGATCACGGGATTACCCTTTGGAGGAGTACCCGTGATACTGACTCCGGAGGAGAGGATTATACCCTCGACGGAGCCGTCAGAGCGCCTGGAGTATTATAGGTAGCAGTTGGGGATCGTTGTTACTGGGAGAGAGATCCCCACGTCGGTCCCGAGGGGTACCTAGGACGAGAGGGTTATTACAGACCAGCCGCCGTTCGATATTCAGGATCAGCAGGCTCGATGCTTCCTCCTCTTCTTGCTAGCGAAGGTGATTTTTAGCGATATGACGAGTACGGTGACAGCCAATGCCGCATATATTCATTTTTTTGAGAACTTTGACATGGCCGCGGGCTACAATTGGGGCGGTTTGGCGTACGCCTATTTCCTAGATATGTTGGACTATCTGGTTGTGGGGTCGCCGAACCTAATCGAATGCTGTTATGTCCTATGGGTAAACTTCCCCAACTTTGCCTTTCCCTTTTTTTTTTGTTTTATTTTTGTTTATTTGAGCTCACTTGCGACTATCTATTATAGATATGGAGCTATGAGATCCTTTGGTTTTGGGTCCCCACCTTCAGACCTGGGGATGACCCCGGAACCACCTTTCCTCGGACTACGCGATGGCGTAAGTCCCATTTGCTCAGGAGCGGTCGCGATAAGGACCTTGGGTCCATTCGCGGCCTCTTGAACGAGCTACAGCCTACCGAGGTAAATCTAAACTGATTGTTTATCTTATTTTCTCTTTCCTTTTTTTTATTTTTTTTGCATTGATCTTGACTTTTACTTGAAAGGCTTCTCTCTGCCCTTACTTGGGGGGGATGATTTTAGAGCCGGACCTGTTTGCTAGGGCCTCAGCTCTCTCCACCCACAGGGTCCTCTTTGAGGGCCCATGGGGGTTTGCCTTTTACTTAGGAGAGCGAGTGTCCCTGCAGTGGTCTGAGGCACGCTTGGTGCCCTGCCCTCCTCCTGCTCGAGTCCATCAGCCAGCCTTGATGGATCGGGAGGAGATCGAGCACTTGAGGGTTGGTGAGCCCGCAACTGGGCTGGTGCTAGTTGAGACGGACTATACCGATTTCCTTCTCCGAGAGACAGTCTGCGTCCCCCTCACCCGCGAGGGGCCTCAGGTGAGATTTTCTCCATTTTTCCCTCTTTTCCTTAGATTGTTAAACTAGGCTTTATCTTGATTTGTTTCTTTTCTTGACAGTTTCCAGGTCGGCCCGTGATTCCAGGGGTCTATGGTGGTGGGAGCTCTTCTCGTGCTTCCCGAGTAGGGGAGGCGGAGTCAGGTGTTGGGCCTTCTGGAGAGGCTCCAGCCCTATGGATTGCTGGTCCAGATGACCACATTCCAGGGTATCATTTGTGGTTTATTCGTCACCACGAGCTTGGGATGGTTGAGGTCATCCTACCACCTCCTCGGGCTACAGACACGGACCTAGGCCTCCCTCTTCCTTATAATGGGGTAAGCATATCCAACTTTCCTAACTTTATCAGTTATTTTTCAAATTCTTGACATCTTGGATGAATATCATGTTTAGGTGGATGCGAGCCGATACGCCGACATGAGGCGCATGATGGCGAGCATGGACGAGACGATCATCTCGTGTGTGGACGTGGGCCATAGGATGGTAATGCTTCATCTCTTTCCCCCCCCCTCTCTTTTTTTTTATTTCATTTTATTTCCATTTTTTTTAATTCATGCTTATCTTTTGATTTTCCTCTCTTTTTTTTTTTAGAGGATTGAGCTTGACCATTACAGGAGAGAGATTGAGAGACTGAGGCTTACGAATGATCAGCTGTAGCTCAACCTCACGCGGGTTGAGGTCAAGAGAGATGCCCTGATGGCGTCCCAGAGCGGAGAGGGGGAAGGCTTGGATGTTGACGATTACTCCCCTGAGTCGTGACCCCTCCTCTTCTTTTTGTTTTGTTCTTTCTCTTCTTCTTTTTTTTTTTTTTTAAAAATATTGTTACAACTATGTACATTTACTCTCCATCCTTTTTTTGTTTATATATTTTGTGTATGGATACTGGTGCAATTTTTATGTACACTTTTCTTCTCTTTTTTTTTTGTACACATAAACGAATTGTTTATGATTTCATTGGGTATTTTCTTCTTTGGAATGCACACAAGACTCTATCCCTTTCTTTAGAAGCACAAATTCCATTGATAAATGATTTCATTACATGAGAAAGGATAGAGAAATTGAGAAAGGACAGACAAACAAGTAAAGATAGGAACATCAGATTGATATCACTTATTTACAATATTTTTTGGATAACAGAATCACCACTTCTTGTGTCAACATCTCTAGAGTTCTGAAATTCTCCAACTTAGGCTGTTCCTACCTCGGAGATACTAAGGAAGGGATATAAAAACTGGTGTGAGTTAGACCCATGAATCTCACATAATTGTACCCTGGTGTTTCTGGTTTTTCTATCTCGGTCTTCATCCAAGGGCAGTTCCATTGGATTTCTTGGACATCTGTCTCCTCCAAATATTTCTTCCAGTCTTGGACCTTGTGAAATTCTGACTTTTCCCTTTTTATTTGATAATGCATAGGTCGGAGGTGAGGACACGGAATTGGTGTTACCAACTTTAGTTTTTCCATCAACCATATTTGGAACACCGTCGGAGATCCATGAAGGAAGTCTGTTCTGTATTTCTGAGACTGACTCATGGTATCAAACCCTTTGAATGTTTTTGCTCAAATGGTAGGAGCGATGTCGCATCCTTCTTCAATCTGCTTAACCACTTTTGCAATCATTGGAGACATGCCTTTTCCCGGAGATTCTAACAAGTACCTCCCAATCATACAGAATAAGTACGCCCATTTTTTTACGTCGTATCTGTCTTTCTTCTTCAAATCTATTGTTGTTGAAGATCTTCACAACTTTCAATGCATCTACCTTGTTATAATTGAGAACTTGCTTTAACTCCTTCTTATTCATGGCAAAGAAATCTTCCAAATTTTTGAAAAGCTGTTCTTTCTTCATAGTTGGGAGGAACAACTTTCCTCGAGGGGGTGACATCATGCAAGCCCGGAATTCTTCAATGGTCGGAGCCAACCAGACTTTTTCGAAGCAAAATGCATGCAATTGGGGGTTCCAGCACTTCGACACTTCCCTTAGCAAGTCATGATGGAGTTTGAAGCAACCGATTCTTCCCAATACTGTCAGATGGTGATCCTCTAGAAGTGTAGGCTCATCCATATTCAACCGGAGAGTCCACTAGCGTAACTGTTCATCGAGTCCTTCTTTCTTTGGTCCCCTCATACTACCTGCATCAAGGATTGGTTTAGCATTTTATGACATAGAATGAATAAATCCTTCGTTAATAACCAGCTCTAGATGACTCTACTTCTAAGCTAGGTCAAGGAATAGAAGGCCAAATGGTGAGATTTACCCATATGTGCAAGGGACGCCGGCTGGCAGAATTTTTGGGAGGAACCCAACACAATGCCCTCTCTTTGTTTTTTTTTAGCTGGTCCATGTTGACCAATCCCCGAAGATCTTCTCCATCAAGATCAGAGAGTTGGACCGCCTGTCCTGGCAATATGGTCTTGACTTTGTAGGGTCCACTCCAATTGGGTCAAAACTTTCCTCTTGGGTCGTGAATTGGAACTCGTTGTTCTCTAAGGGCCAAATCTCCTTCTTCAATGCTTCGAGTGCAGACACCCTTATTGAATGCCCTGGCCATTCTTTGTTGATATTTCTTAAGATTGTCCATGGCCTTCATCCTTTTCTCATCCAGGAGATTGAGCTCTTCATATTTGGCCCTTACCCAATTCCCCTTCTGGCAATTGACTATCGAGTAAGACTCGAAGAGAAGGGATTTGAATTTCTACTAGCAATAAAGCTTCCACCCCGTATACCAGAGAATACGGGTGGCTCCAGTAGAGGTTCGGACAGACGTCCGATATGCCCATAAGGCCAGTGGAAGCTTCTCTGCCCAGTCATTATGTGTATCTTCCATCTTTTGCAATATGACCTTCATATTTTTGTTGGCTGCTTCCACCGCTCCATTAGTCTGGGGCCGATAAGAAGTAGACTTATGCCTCTTAATGCCAAATCGATTACAGAGTTCTTCCACTTTTCTCCTGAAATGCAAGCCTTGATCTAAAATCAACTGTTGCGGCACATCGTATCTGCAGATGAGATTCTCTTTTATGAATTTTTTCACCTTGGCGAAAGTTAAAACTGCATAAGATTGTGCCTCCACCCATTTGTGAAATAGTCGATGGCAACTAACACGAATTGGTGTCCATTTGAAGCTTTTGGAGTTATTTTACCAACTACATCAATTCCCCGGGTAGAAAATGGCTAAGAAGCATTTAATGAGCACAACTCTGTCGGAGGAATAAGAATGATGTTGGTAAATATCTGGCATTTATGACATCATCTTATGAAGGCAGCATACTCAGCTTCTATAGTGACCCAATAGTATCCCATCCTGAGAATTTTCTTGGCCAACATCCTTGCATTCATGTGTGGTCCACATAATCCTTGATGGATTTCTTCCATAATGATTTGAGCCTGATTCCCATCTATACATAATAGTTGGATACCATCACAAGACCTTTTATACAACAAGTTTCCTTGGAGGATGAATTGAGTAGCATATTTTTGCAAATGCCTCTTCCCTTTTTCTGAAAACTCTTCAAGGTACCTCCTTTCCTTGATATAGTTGACCACTGGAGCATACCAAGGCCTTCCATCCTCGGTGAGTGCATTAACTGGCTCTCCATATGCAGGGCGGGTCCTCCTTTCTATTAGGAAAGGCTGGATCTTGTCCCAAGTATCACATTCTACCATGGACGCCAAAGTAGCTAAAGCAACGGTAAACCGATTGCTATCCCTGGGTAGATACTCAAAAGAAACTTCCTTGAAGCATTAAGTCAGTTGTTCCAGATAAACTTGATAGGACTTCAGCTTTTCGTCCTTAGTCTTCCACTTTCCTTGTGTTTGACAGATCACAATGGAGGAATCTCCGTAAACTTTAGTTTTGTCAACCCCTATAGACAGAGCCATTTCTAACTCAATAGCATAAGCTTCATACTCTGCTATGTTATTGGTGCAACCAAATTCTAATCTGAAGGCCATCGACAAGTAAAAATCCTCTGGGGTTATCAGTAATACCCTTGCGCCAAATCCTTTTTGATTGGCGGCTCCATCAAAGTATAATTGCTACTCTTTAGTTGGTTCTGCCTCTATGGAGTGCAAATCTTCATCTGGGAAGAGGGCCTCTGTTGCTCGGGAATCACCCTCCGAGGGAAATGCAGCTAGATGGTCGGAGATTGGCCAGCCTTTCACAAACTTTTGATTGACATAAGTTATGTCGAATTCTGATAATAACAATAACCGCCTATCCATCCTCACTGCCAATGCTGGTTTCTAGAAGAGGTACTTAATTGGATCCATTCGAGAGATTAACTTGACAGGATGTGACACCATGTAGTGCCTTAGACGCTTAGTTACCCAAACCAGAGATGTGCATGTCTTCTCTACTGGATCATATCGAGTTTCATACTTGAGGAATTTCCTGCTTACATAGTAGATTGCGTGCTCTTCTCCATCCGCCTTGCCAACTTGGGCCATCATTGATTCGACCGCTGTTTCTCCAACTGACAAATATAGGAGCAAAAGTTCACTGAACACTAGAGGGACAAGTATAGGAGGAGAAAGTAGATACTCTTTTATTTTCATAAAGGCATCTTGGCATTTCTCATTCCATTCTTTCGGTGCTTTCTTCCTTAGGAGTTTGAAGATAGGTTCACATGTGGATGTCAACCGAGATATGAATCTACTGATGTACTGGATGCAGCCCAAAAACCCTCGTACCCCTTTTTTTGTCCGGGGTGGTGGCATTTTCATGATGGCTGTTATCTCGTCAGGGTCCACTTCTATCCCTCTTTCGTTGACAAGAAACCCTAGTAATTTTTCTGCTTTGACCCCAAACACACACTTCTGAGGGTTCAGTCTTAGCTTGTATTCTTTGATTCTTTTAAAAAACTTTCTGAGAGCTACAAAATGGCCTTGTCGGTCAACAGATTTGACTATCATATCATCGACATATACCTCTACTTCTTTGTGTATCATGTCGTGTTGGATAGCCATGGCCGCTCTTTGATATGTTCCCCCAGCATTTTTCAACCCAAATGGCATTACTTTGTAACAAAATGTGCCCCAGGGTGTGGTGAAGGCAGTTTTCTCCCT
Source organism: Telopea speciosissima (assembly GCF_018873765.1). Taxonomy (NCBI): domain Eukaryota; kingdom Viridiplantae; phylum Streptophyta; class Magnoliopsida; order Proteales; family Proteaceae; genus Telopea; species Telopea speciosissima. The sequence continues at coordinate 48,167,546 of NC_057916.1, forward strand.
GTCCTTTGGGCACATACAAATTTGGTTATATCCTGAGAAACCATCAATGAAGGACCGTAGAGCATGGCCTGTAGTGTTGTCCACCAAAATGTCAATGTGGGGTAACGAAAAATCATCCTTTGGACTGACCCTATTTAGGTCACAGAAACCCACACACATTCTGACCTTCCCATCTTTCTTAGGGACTGGGAAATATTGGATAACCATTGAGGGTACTGGGTTACTTGGAGAAATCTTGCATTCCATTATTTGATGACCTCTTCCCTGATCTTCTCACTCCATTCCGGCCGCATCCTCCTTAACTTCTGCTTGACTGGATGAGCCTCCAGATATGTTGGTAGTTCATGTTGCATAATCTTTGGATCGATGCCGGGCATATCCTTGTAGGACTAGGCGAAGACTTCCTTAAATTCCTTGAGGAGAGAGATCAGTTGGGATGTTTTGTCATTGTTGAGAAAAGAACCAATTTTGATCATTCGAGGGCATTGATCGGTCCCCATATTTACGGGATAGGTGTCCTCTCGGACGGGTTGAGCTCTTCGTTGCTCCAATTGTTCTAACAGATTACGATGTTCTAGGACATTATCATCATCAGAAGAAAAGGAAGAAGAAGAAGAAACATACTCAGAATTAGCAATTTCATTCATGATAAGGGGAAGAGTATAGACAGACCCAATGGACTGGACATTTCCACAGGACTCAGAGACAGACTTAGACAGGACTATGCTAGAGATGGTTACAACTTCAGACTCATTAATATGGAAATCTTCCATCATTCTTTCCCAATTCTCTATGGATCCTCAGAGATGTTGTATACGAAGATGTGGTGCAGGTCCTTCTTCCTCTTCTTCAATGATCACCGCCACTTCGAACAGCTCGCCGATCCCTTGATCCCCTGTGACTTCCTTCTTGCTGGCTTGATCCAATTCCATGGCTATCCAATCCACTTCATTCTCAAAGAATATTTCAAAGCCTGGTAGACGTTCGCCCTGCTCTTGATTGAACCATGGTTTTTGATTTCCACAATAAGGGAAGTCTTCTCCCTCTTTCACGAAATACCCATTTAGAGTCCTGATGTATGGCACACCATTCACCGCACTATTCTTTCGTCCTATGGCTTTCTTCCTTGGGTCCTTCAGGTTAAACTCTAATCCATAACAGTTAGCATTGGCTGGTATTTTTGGGAATGCTGGTACCCCCTGTTGGTTCTTTCCCAATCCCAGTCCAGGAAAATATTTCATCTTTTTTATGATCTTTACAGAGGCCTCGCTCCACATTGTCAGGAATTTCCCTAGACTCTGATCTTCTTCACTTGTAGAGGTAGTACAAATGTGGTCGATTTCAAACCCACCCAGCTGTACCTCCTGCGAGGATGAACCACCTACTTCAATATTGGCCAAAGTGTACACCATTTCTGGGTCTCCAAAGATGGTAATCACTTTCTGGTCATAAATGAACTTCAGCTTTTGATAAAGACTTGATGCTAGGGCTCCTGTTGAATGCAACCATGGTCTTCCAAGCAACATATTGAAGGATGCTTGAATGTCGATGACTTGGAAGTCTATGGTAAAGCAGGCTGGTCCAATCTTGACACTGGTGGTAAGAATCCCAATTACCTCCCTCCTGGAATTGTCGTATGCCCTGATGGTTTGACTGGATGACTTCATCTTGTCTAGAGATAAACCCATGCATCTGGTTGCTTTGAGGGGCATTACATTGAGGGCGGACCCAGTGTCTATCAGAACTTGGGGGACATGATTCTTGTTACATTCCACCATAATGTAGAGTGCCTGTTGTGATTCTTTCCTCCCGGGGGTAAATCCTCTTCTGAGAAAAAGAGTGACTGAATGGCATAAATGGCCCCCACTATATGAGATAATTCCTCAGGCCCCATTTCTATGGGCACTTAAACCTTGGTAAGAGCTTTCAAAATAGCTTCTTGGTGGGTTGGTGGCGCCATTAATAATCCCCAGATTGAGATGTTAGCTTGGGCCTTCTTTAATTGGTCTAGTAGTCGGTTTTCTGGCTCAACGACCATCGTTGATTGGCTAGACCGATATTTTCCCACTGTCAAATCTTTATTCTTGAAGTTTTGGCCACTCCTGGTTTTCGCAACTTCTGACTCTCTTCCTTTGATGACTAACTTAACTGGGCAAAAGTCACCATCCTCTTCGTCATTATCAGTGATGATAAGGGGACCCTTGGGACAAGTTCAGATTTCAGCTCCCTCATCGGACAAGGCCACAATAGACTTCTGGGCCTGATCTAGGATTCCTGATAAGGTTTCTTGCTTCTTAGCTACTTGTTGGATTGTGTGAGAATCTTCCGGTATTAAGTGGCTAACGGCGTGAAAAGCTTCCAAAGTCGCTTGGTACATCTTTCTTGCTTATGTCAATGACTTGTAGAAGTTGCGATCCTTCCTTTCCCCTTGAGAACCTAAGCTTTCGGAACTCTCTTCAGGGCTTGAAATAACTGGGTAGATGTTCCCTGTTGGGTCATTAACCGTTCCTTCCTCATTGACATGACACATGGAAATCTTCATGTGCTCTTGCCCACGCACTGTATTCTCTGTTGCCCTGATTTGGGGATGAAGGAGGAGTCCCACATAGGTCTTGTTCCAGAGCTAAAGTTAGCTTTACAGAGTTCTCCAAATGATGGATTGCTTGAGGGAGTGACCACTGCTCTTTGACGGGTTCTAGTTGTTGAAGCTCTTCTTGGTACTTGTCATCCAAGACCACCGTTCTCATAAGCATTTCCTGGATCTTGTCTACATCCCGATGGATCTTGTTCACCTGGAATGACAAAGCTCATGGTGCGGGTTCGTAAATGTTTTCATACTTTTCCAGACTAGTCCTTGATTACTAAGGCTCCTCATCCTCTGTTTCTTCTTCCCCTTCAGATTCTTCATCATCGGATTCTTCTGATGCAGATTTTTGCTCACTTTCATCTTCTTCAGATGATTGTTCTTCTTCTAATTGCTCTTCCCTTTCATCATTGATGTCTATAGGAAAGATGCCTCTAGTGGGGTCATTCTAAAATGCCCCAAGACTGATATCATTGATCTATGCATCCCATGTCTCACTTCTTTGAGGTGGGTTCGATAGGAGAATGAATCCGAATACAAGGCCAGATCTTCAGGAGGGGTTCCAAACAGGTCCCGAGCCAAAGCATTGGCTAACCAAGTCATGTTTTCAACTCATAGAGGGCCCGAGCTAGTACATCGCTCTCATTTGGCATCACCAAGCTCTCACAATGTGCTGTGAAGTTACTACACACCAGATCTGGAAATAGAAAAGTAGCCTTGTACAGGATCTCTTGAGTATTGGTGGAAACATCGAGTATATCTGCGACCTGGTAGAAGGCGCTCAGCTCTAATGCTCGAAATCTTCTTTGGACACCGTCCAATCGCCTCTAGGGACTTCTGGAGATGATATCTCCTCATCATCTCTGTTGTCATCCTCATCTGATGATATGGGTTGAATAAGGCTGGTAGGATCATTATTATCATTGCTTCCGATGTTATTTACTCAATCCATTGCTTCTACTCCTTCGTCCTCCATTGTTGGACTTTGCTCAGCATACTCTATCCATCCCTCGTGGATTTCTTGGTCGTCCACCTCATCTAAGCTATTGTCAGTATCTCCCCCTATCATTTCCTTCTTCTTCTTTCGGGACTAAGTGACATATTTCGGATGATGAGAAACCATACTTGTACAATGGTGTCATTAACTCGAGACCTTTTAATCCATATTCCAAGAAATCCAACTTTCAAAGCTGGTTGATGGATGCTATACCTCTACCCTGATCACATGGTTGTTTGCCTGTTCGGATATTCCCATCACATTTGGTTCGGGTGTAGTAAATGCAGACCTGCATCCTTTCTGCCCATGCTTACCGTGATCGCTCATCTCTTCCTAAATACCACGGGATGGGCTGGATCAATGTAGTAGGATCTTGGAATGGTGTCTCTTCCTGCAACATGTTTACTGACCCTGTAGATGACTCTAGGGAATAGGTCCCCTTCACCAGTGGTTGTGAGATTTTTCATGTAGGTATCTGGTATTCTACCCAGGTGGCACCTTCTAACTTTGGATGATAGAAAGGGGAATTGGGCCGCTCCACTTCTTGAGACATCTCTTGTTGAATCTATGGTTCTTTTTTCTCCTTAAGTCTCTTGGTCAACATTGCTATATAGACGTGTGCCTTCATTAGCTTCCTCTTCCTGACTGGATGAATCAAAGTGGTAGGATCTGCTTGCTTGGCATCCTCTTGAAGCATGTTTACTCCATGGTTAGGCGGAGGATTTGTGGTGACATTTGGTGGCTGCTTCTTCTGAAGTTCAATTTTGCCCTTGTCAATCAAGTCCTGAATCGCATGCTTAAGAGATAGGCATCTATGCATGTGATGGCCTTGTTGGTCGTGGTAATGACAGTACAGAATAGGCTTATACCAGGTAGGTGGATTGTTCAAATCCACAGGCCTAGGAGGAACTGAATTGATCATTCCCTGCTTCTTGAGCTTGGTGAATAACAATGAGGGTGTCATTCCTTCAAAGTTGAAATTCCTCCTGGATGCTTCAGGTTCAGTTTGGATCACAAGAGGGGTGGATCCTACGGCTATCACCTAGACTTCTGCCGCCTTGCTACTTGTCCCTACAATATTTCCTCCTTTGGCTCTGGGGCTTTTCCTTGCCGAATAGCTTCCTGACGCTTCACAGGTCATACCCTGATTCTGCCTTTCTTTAAAGATCTTGTCTTCAATCTTTTTCCCAATCGTCATAAGAGCATTAAATGTACTCCCCATACAGATTTTCTAACAAAATCTTGACCTGCTCCTCCTCAGTAGGGCGGTTCCACATCTTCGTGGCCTTCTCTCTGAACCTCATGATGTAATTTAAAAATTCTTCACTTGGTTTTGACCTCAAGGTTTCCAATTCTCTTCGAGTAATATCCATCTCAGTGTTGCATGAATATTGCTTAGTGAAGGCTTTAACCACAGAGGCCCATGACTGGGTTTAAGTGTGATCAAGCTGGGTTAACCACCTCAAAGCAGATCCGGCCAAAGAATGCAAGAATGCCTGTCCCATTTGGTTTTCAGAAAGTCCCCATGATCTGGCAATGGTGGCAAAAATCTTGAGATGAGCCCTAGGATCTTCCGATCCGTCGAACTTATCCAATTTCCACTTGAAATCTTAGGGGATTTTCCCTTCGGGAAAGAACACCAGGTCTTCTTCATCTTTTTCTTTGACTTTGCCCTTGACAACCACTTCCAACTCGGCTACTTTTTCTCTCATTTTCTTCTCCCTTTCAGTCTCAGGAGGGTCCACAGGGTGGCTATCCTCCCCTTCTTCTACCGGTATGATGATTGGAGTCTTGAGGGTTGCGGGGTTAGTTTTTCGGACTTCCTGCTCTGCTAGTCCAGCTATGGATCCACCCTTAGATAGTTCATTGACTGATTGAACTAGTTGTGCCATAAGTTGCCGCATTTCAGCCATGTCTACTTGTAGCCTATCCACTCGATCTTCGACGTGACTTTCAGACAAGTGATATCTCTGAAGATGAGGTAGAAGAATGAGAAGGAATCAGGGATCTTGAGAAGAATGGTGGGCTGGCTCGAGTCAGCCTTCCACTGCGTCGGATCTAGATGGGCAAGGACGGAATTGTGCTTCTACGAAAAAGTGAAGAATAGTCTAGTTCAGGTCCTAAGAAGGAATAAATCTTATTCAACAATCCTTTTTTTTATTATTTTAATTCCCCTTTTTTTTTGTTATTATTTTTTATATTTCATCATATTTTTTTTTATTATTCTTTATTTTTATGACATTTTTTTTTATTTTGTTTGGCTCAAGTAATTGAAATCATCATCAGGGTTCCGATTGGGCTTCTTTGAATGCGGGCTTCAAATGCCGTCATTGCCCAAGCATGTTTGAACACAATAAAACAAACAAAAGAAAGATCCTAGTTATCGGGTTATTGACGATTATGTCTGGAGTAAAGATGAGATGTCCTTATGTAAGGTCCATCATATGGAAGTGAGCTTCCATTCTTCTTCGAGGGACCATCGCGGGACTATGGAATTCCTTACCTTCGGTGGCATCTCATATCAAAGCCAGGTTAATCGTCAAATGACCCTAAAACTCGGTCTCTCTTACAGCTAACAAAGGTTAATTTATGTCGTACCCTAGTCATATATGGTCTATTTTCCTATATGATGCATGTAATGGGTACGCTTTCATAGGACAGAACAAAATCAACCTTGACAGAACCGATATACCTATTGCTCATGGTTGCGAATTGTAGGCACGTGGTTCTTTTGATATACCTGGAGAATAGGTCACACAAATTCAGAGTAATCGAGCTAGTGTTTTTTTTTTAGTGGCAAAGCACTCCACAGCACACTAGTGAATACCCTCGCTGGTGATTCTAAACTTGTATAGTAAATATCGAGGGTTGTAGCTTCACCGCGAATTACCCATGACTACTCATGGGGTCCAACGACTAACTACGAGGGTAAAAGGGGTTCCCATGTAGTGTATGTGTGCAAGAAAGTGGTACAGGAAGCGGCTATCATCTGATCTTAGAGTACTTAGTATGACGTGCCTCACCTCCCCGGGGGTAAAGGCACGACAGGGAGTACCCTCGCCGTTTGATTTCACTTTGAGCACTATGCATGATGCGATTAGTACACACAGGGGTTAGCCAGACAAACATATTATGGTATTTATTTTTTGTATTTTGTTTTGTACATTTTTTTCTCTTTTTTTTATTTTATATTTTATTTATTTTTTTACATAAAAGTTTGGAGAGAACATTCTGTCATTTATTGATAGCACCTATTCAGAAAGTTTGACCTCGAGTGGATGCTTGTCCACCTATTCCCCAGTGAAGTCACCACTGTAAGTACCGTGGTCCTCGAGACGAGGGTTCCCCCAGCCTTATGGTGACAAGGGTTTGGGGTATGGATATATATATGGATAATATTGTCAATGTATAATATGGATAAATGGGGGGTTGGGATCATGCATTAAAATATGCTAATATAATGTGAAGTCGCCACCTAGGGTTAGGGCCTAGGACCCATTAAGTGTAACCCTATCCGTTGTGAGCGAAATCGGGCTACATGACTCCATATGGTCTGACCAAACGTTCGGGTAAGGGGTCAGGATACGAGTGTGGGAAGATGTTAGGCACCCATCTTGTCCGGCCGAAGCCGGTCTCTCTGTAGTAGATGCTATATAAAGACAAATGTTCTCTCTCTTTTATTACGGGGATGGAGGATATTATGAATTACATTCAAATGCTATGAATTGAACTAAGGCATAATAAACTACATTACATATCTGAAAAATATGGACTAAAACGATGAAATACGAAAGGACTACATTGAATCAACAAGAATGCAGTAATTATACCTGTATGGTTGTATTCCCCTGGCTTAGGGACCGATTCTTTCTGGGCAGAGTAACGGCTCTTTTAAATGATTTGGAGAGGAGAAAAATAGACAAAATAACGTCTGAAATAATGGGGTTTTGATGGTTATCCATGTATTGACAGGATAACAATGCCTAGGAGCAGGAGCACTCTATGCTCGAAGGGATAACGAAGGATCTATCCACGACCAAGAAAATTTCACTCACTTATACTCTCATAAGAGAAAGGAGAGAAAAGAGGGTGAAAAAAATGAGACAAAGAGGGTGGAAATCACTTGGGGAGGGTCTCTCTACCCAAAATTTCCTTGGAAAAGGTGGGAGGGGACCCTCCTATTTATAGGGAGGGACCCCCTCTCTCTCCTGGCCAGATAAGTCCTCCACGGCGCCATGGAGATGTTCACGGCGCCGTGGGGGACTTTTCCACGGCGTCGTGGGTGACGTCAGCAAGCTGATGTCACACCCCCTCATGGTGCCATGGAAATCCGGTACACATCCCACGGTGCCATGGGAAGGAGCCCACGGCGCCGTGGGAAGGAGTCCATGGCGCCGTGGGGGCGCAGTGCCATTTTTCCTTATTTTTGGGCCTAAAATGGGTCATTTTGTGCTCAGCATGATTCTTGGTCTTATGGGTCAGGTATCTTGGGTCTAGAAAGAGGGAGAGGACATCGTCCATCGTCCATATCCCATTATCATCATCACCAATCAGGGGGTGACAAAAATCAGTGTCTACAATAAGGAACTCTCTTCATAGCCTCAATTTCCTCAGGAGTTTGAAGACATTGCAACTTGGATAAACCGATTCCATTTCTGAGAGGCACATTACTTCTCTTCGAATCCTGCATGTTGAACCTCTCAAGCACTTTGTTAATGTAGGTGGATTGTGACAATCCCAACATCCTCTTCTTGCGATCTCTCACAAGTTTAATTCCTAGGATGTCGCTGGCTTCACCCAGATCTTTCATTGAGAATGTTTTGGATAACCACATCTTTATAGATGAAAGTAACTCCACATCATTCCCAATGAGCAATATATCATCCACATATAGGACTAGAAAATAGACGGCACCCCCACAGATTTTTTTGTACACACATGGCTCATCAATGTTTTGTTCAAACTCAAAATCCTTGATAGTTTGATCAAAATGGATGTTCTATGATCTGGAAGCTTGTTATCGTCCATAAATGGACCTTAACAACCTGCATACCTTGTTTTCTCCTGGGGAGATAAAACCCTCTGGCTGATTCATGTATATGACCTCATCAAGATATCCGTTAAGGAAAGTGGTCTGTACATCCATCTGCCAGATTTCAAAGTCATGGTTTGTAGTAATCAACAATAGAATCCGTATGGATTTAATCATCGCTACATGTGAGAAGGTTTCATCATAGTCAACACCCTCTTTCTGAGTGTACCCCTTCGCCACCAGTCTTGCCTTGAAATGTTCCACCTTTCCATCCACACCTCTCTTCCTCTTGTAGATCCATTTATAGCCAATGGGTTTTACCCTTTCTGACAAATCTTCAAGAGTCCAGACATGGTTAGAATCCATGGAATCTATTTCACTGTGCATAGCTTCCTGCCATTTCACTGAGTCAGCGTCCTTAAGAGCCTCAGCTTAAGTATAAGGATCTGTGTCTGAACAATTAGACACCATGTGGAATTCTTCCACCTTTTGATCCTCCTCAGTGAGAAGGTTCAAACGAGTTGGTGGTCTGATAGACCTCCCACTCCTCCTAGGCTCTTGAGGCTATTGCTCAACTGTGGGTACGTCAACTGGAACCTCTGTCGGTGCAGAGGGTACTTGGTCATCAGTTATTTCTTTAATGACCATTGGATCTGATCTCGGTGAGATCGTGTCATCCTCAAGAAAAATCGCATGCTTACTAACTATGACTTTCTGATTAACAAGGTCATAGAAGTAGTAGCCTATTGTAGTCTTAGGGTATCCCAAGAAATAGCATCTATCTGTTCGGGATTTCAACTTATCTGTCTGTTGTTTCCTTATATGCGCTATGCAACCCCACACTTTGAGATGTTGAAGACTTGGCTTACGCCGATACCACAACTCAAAAGGTGTTTTGGTCATAGACTTTGTTGGTACCCTGTTCAGAATATAGATGGCAGTTTGCAGTACGAAACCCCAAAAACTCAATAGCAATCCCGAATAACTCAACATGGACGGAACCATGTCCAACAAGGTTCGGTTCCTCCTTTCTAAAACTCCGTTCTGTTGAGGTGTTCCTAGGGCAGTCAACTGGGTTATGATCCCAGCTTCTTTCAGATAGTCCTTGAACTCATCTGATAAATACTCTCCTCCTTGATCAGATCGAAGGCACTTGATGCAATTACCCAACTATTTTTCAACCTCCGCTCGAAATTCCTTCAATTTATCAAAGGTTTTCGAGTTGTGGTGCATCAAGTAAATATAACCATAACGAGAGTAGTCATCAGTGAAGGTCACGAAGTATTCGTAATCATACCTCACCTGAACGTTAATGGGTCCACATACATCTGAGTGTATCAATTCTAACACAGCTTCGGCTGTTCTTCCCTTGTTAGAGAAGGGTTTCTTGGTCATTTTTCCTTGTAGACCCAACTCACAGGTTGGGTAAGGTTCCACCTTCAATGATTCCAAAGGCCCATCCTTCACCAACCTGTTTATCCTTTCTACTCCAATATGACCTAACCTCAAGTGCCAAAAATATATTGAATTATCTTGGGCTGATTTTTTTTCCAAAGAATTATTGGAGATCTCATTCACCTCTAGTACTGATTTTAAGAGATATAACCTATTATCCAGTAGGCCAGAAGCAATAAAAGAATTATTCAACCGAATAGTTAATTTATTAATAAGGAGGAAAGTATAACCATCCTTAACAAGCCTACTAACAGAAATAATGTTCCTCATAAACTGAGGAACATAAAAACAATCTCTTAAAATTAAAGTACTACTACTGAAAAATAAAGTAAAATCTCCAACGGCCTTAGCACCCGTACCCGTTCGCAACCGAACTTCATCCTTACTCAGTCTTCTTGTCAGCTTTAACTCCTACAACAAGTTACAAATATGGGCAGTAGACCCCGAGTCCACCAACCATGTGTTAGTAGGTTCCTTTGACAAATTAGACTCATAAAGGACCAAGGTTTCAAAAATACCTTCTTCCTGTTTCTCCTGCTTCTTTTTCTAAGCAGCCAGGAAAGCACCACATTCCTTCTTCTAATGTTTGTCCTTCTTACAATAGAAATAAGTCCCCTTGCTTTTTTTTTTCTGAATTCCCTTATCGTCAACCTTAGGGTTTTTGCCCTTGTTAGCCTTCTTCTTCTTCTTCTTGCCCTTGGGCTTTGAGGAAGAAGACTTGTCCTCTGTAGTCAAGACCTCCATTTTTAGCTTCTTGGATGCAGCTTTCACTTCTTGCAACATGTTGCCTAGCTCAAGGAGTTCCATGAAAAATTTATTTATGTTGTAATTAACAATAAACGATCCGTAGATGTCCTGAGGCAATGAGTGGAAGATGACATCCGTCTTATAATTTAGCTTGAAGGACGTCCCAAGGTTCTCTAGATCCAGGAACAAGTTCCTCATTTTCATGACATGGTCAATTACCGGAGTACCTTGAGCCATCTTCGTGTCATGGAGGAGTGTCATCAGTTGATAATGGGCATGTCGTTCTTCCCTCCCATACATCTCCTTCAACTCTTCCATCATGTCCTTGGTCAAGTAGAGATCATTGATCGAATCAGCGATGGTCTTCTCTAGAGAGCGCAACACGAGGAGTTTTGCCTTTAAGTTTTTTCTGTCGAAACAATTCATAGGCAGACTTAGAATCAGGGTTCTCCTCATTAGGGAATTCAGGCTCATCTTCATCTAGGACAGACATTAGACCTTCTGCAGACAGGAGTAACTTGATGTTCCTCCTCCAGTCAAAATAGTTTGGGCCGATCAAAATATGGTCTTTGATAAGAGCGGCATAATTCATTTGGGTTGACATTTTTAAAATCTACATGATGTACAAAAATTACTAATTAGCACGATCTATAATCATTGAAATAACCGGGGTAAGAACAATCAATGGTCAATCACACCCCAAGCTTCCCTCTAGCTTGTAGGGCATGAATTGGAAACGACCAACCCTCATCCTCCTGACTGAGCCTATCGGAGTTCATCATTCGCATCTTGGTTGGGTGTACTATTCTATCTGTCACTTAGATTTCCAATGTGTTTGACCACCTGAGTGTCATGCCCATTCCTATTGGCTGACACACACTCAAGTCAAGTGTTTACCCTTAATTTCGGAGGAAACTATGGTGTTTGTGGGTTAATGCCTATTGTCATAGTGCATATACCACTGACTACATTCTCTATCTATCACATGTGAGATGAGTACAGAAAATTTCACCAATTCACCCAAATATTATTCTATCGGCATCTACAAGGGTGGATCAATGAGATTTGTACACTCACCAACTACGGGAGGCCATGAGAATCCCACCAACCAAGGTTTCCCATATCACACTTGTATCATAATGAGGGAAAACGGGAAGGCATATAGACCACAAACATGTATCTAATGTATAAAAGCACATCCATATAATGGAAATAATAAACACCAATGGTTATGGGATAGCATCTTTAATCAACATGAGTTCATAACTAAGACAAACTCACTTTGACTAAAAATGGATGGGAGCAATCATAGCCTCATATGTCACTCCCACACATGGCAATTATAGTGTGATAATGCATATGCAATAACTATTACAGAGAAATTCCAAAACTGTAATAAATTTGGACACTCCAAGTGAGCAAATCCATCCTTCAATTTTCTCTCCAACGAACCGACAAGATCCCTGATCCACGATCCACGATCCATGATCCATTATCCATAATCCATGATCCATGATTCACGATCCATGATCCATGTTCCACGATCCACGAAAGTCTGCAAGTGATTACAATGAATATTTTCAAACTAAGCCAAAAATATTACAACCCTTTCCAAATAAATAAAATTACATAACAGGAAACCAGTCCACCAAAATTGGATTGCCTGGAGGATAATAAAGGAAATTACATATAAAATCTCAACCATGCCATGCTTAGCACACACATACATCTAATGCATGTAATTTTTACATCTCATAACCATGGTCCTCATTACACATATGATGCTCAAAAATTAATATTCCAACAGTTATGTGAAAATTGCCCAAAAACACATAAAACATTATTCCATGACAATGCAAGCCATTATGATCATGTGCATTCAATGCATCTATCATGCAACCATTACCATGACAACTTATGTCATAATGGTTGTGTGCATTACATGACTATTACCATGACAATCCAATATCACTATGATCATGTACATCACATAGCCATTACCATGACAACTTATGCCATAATGGTCATGACACATGCCCTCACAAAGCCATCACATACATGCTCAAAATAAAATTAACAAGCATAAAATTATAATAAGCCATTATGCCAATTGGGGAAGGTGGGTGAAGGGAAGAATCTCTCCACCCATCTTCTCCAATGAAATTCCCTTTCTTCAAAAACAGAATTTTTATTTATTAAAAATTGCTACACAAAGTATAGCAAAACAAAAGGGAAACTCAGGAAAACAAGTGCACAATCATAAGGCAGCACCACATGCGGCAAGGCTGTCCACGCACGCATGCAGCTGACAGCCCTATGTGCACGCCGTAGGAGGCCAGGTGCACATAGACAACGGGCCATGGGCACAGCAAGGGGTCGGGTACATGCGGCTAGGGGCTGCGCAGGCAGCAAGCCCGCGGCCCCTATGTGCGCATGCATCTCACTCCAAATTTTTTTAAAAAAATAAACAGAATGGAATAAAATTGCATGAGCATCACATAATAATGAACAAATAAAATTGAAAACAATCCCATCGATAAAGAGGCTCTGATGCCACTGATGGCATCACAAGTACGATCGCAACGGAATCGTAAATAGGATCACAATATCGATGGAGAAGTCATTCAAGTAACTGAACAAAGCAAGGATCGATTATTACCTAAACCTCACAAGTGCAAGACCTCCAACCGATGATACCCCTTTCGTGATTGTTCCATGCACCACGCAAGCTTTGCGTTCCCACCACGGTCAAGCTATCTCCTCCACAGCATCAAGGAACACACACCTTGATTTCTTCTAGGATTAAATACTAAGAGAAGAAGGGAAGGAGAAAACGGATTTTGGAGGGGGAGAGAGAGCTCTACGTTTTGGGTTCTTGTGTGTCTCTTGTTCTCTTGTGATTTTGTGAGTCCATAAATAATATATATTTGTGTCACAAAATCCCCAAAATTGCTAGCTCACATGGGTGTGATATATTGAATTACTAAAAGTGACTTAGTTATCTACCCATCCAATCTTTCTCTAATGGGAAAGATATGCATTGCTAAAGGAATCAAATATTGGGTTGAATATTCAATATTCACCCACCAAGTTTCCTTTTCTAACGTATTCTATCACCACATGGTTTATCAAACCATACTATACATGTCCATACATATTCAATCTAAGAAAGTGAAAATCGTACTTAATTACATTCCTGAAAATAAAATGAATTAATTCAGATGGGCCTCAAGCCCCAGACTCTACTGTGCCCCATAGGCACATGCCTCGCAAACACAATCCTCTCCATGCTACTCCTCACCAAAATCAGTCCATACATCTAGTCCATAAGCATACTGGTAAGGAGTAGGGTCCATCTCACCCGGCATCGACATACTTGCATCCACATCTAAAAAGAAAGAACCCTCGAGGGATGAGCTTCACTAAGCCCAATGAGCAATTAGATCATGCAAGCAAACACAATTATACATGAATGCACAAGTCATATGATGCATGAATGCATTCATTGATTTTCTACCTAACATCACAACTATGTCTGGGTCTAGTGCTACTACAACATCCTAGGTAGCATCATTGGTCCCGAGAATGGTGGAGTTCAATGATGTCAAACCCGAGTTACGATAGGAACCTATGATACCAGATTCCTCATGAGATTGTCCGAAAACCCCCTTTACAAACCCCGGCTTGGTGTTCGATCCAAAATACGGTCAGCACCCGAACTTCTCGGCGGGCCATGCCCGTGGGTTGTTCGACATCGAACCTCTGTTAGCAAGGGTTGTAGCAATGGTTATAGAACCATCTTATCCAACATACAACTATATGCATGAAGGTGTACACATCTGTATATACTAGAGGGCGAGTAACAGTCGGACCGGCTATCCTCTCATCCCCTCCAGCCTACACATACACATACTAATAGTACGACGATTGTGATACTGAAGTCGCGGTCGGCCGGTCACAAACCCATTTCCATCCTAATGCAACAGTTATATCGAAATAAATACAGTAGTGAATACAACTCATACAATCATGGCAATCCAGCCATACCGTACCCCGTTTCCAAAGCCTAGTTCTATAGGAGCATATGAGAAAGTATTACATGGCAATCAAAAGTCCAACACCCACTCACGACACTTGGATCGCATCACACATATTCACCTCACATCCATGATCCACATTTATAATCCATCACATGTCTATCACATAGTCATTATCACATTCACATCTCACTTCATAGCATTTCAAGATTTGGTCATAAACCCCAGGTATCTAGTAATCAATATGTTAAGCATCCTAGTACAACTAACCCTTGACTAGCATTCCTACAGAAATCAATAATCTAAATCAACATTCATAGTGAACATATCATTCTTGACATACTAGGCATAAACGTCACAGCATGTGCATGACTGGCATTCACAAGGTACATATGAGAAACACTCTAAAATTAAGTCCAAGTATCTAATCCACTAATCTAAATCATCGCAACTTCAATGATATAATAAGACTTTAGGTTCCTAGGCACGTGTACAACCTCACCGAAGGTGGTAGGTACTGAAAGTTAGGCTACAAGTGTACATTAGTCGGGGAAGGATCTGGGAATCAAACCCTAGGTCAAACCTCAATTACAACACCAAAATGGCCTTTGAGGATGATGGTGCGGTTGATGGAGGCCCATCATCTACAGGGGTATGGTCTGTATAGGCAAACCCCATTTCCTATAAGATTCTATTCTTGATGTAGGAGGTACGGTCGATGCTGTGTCAACCACACCCATCAACCGCACAAGCCAAATTTATTGCTGTCCAACAATGGCTTGGGCTGTTGATGGTCACATCACTTGGGGGCATCAGGGGATTGATTGGGGGGTCCTCCTAGCATTCTAGGGTTGAAATAGGTCATGGAATTTGGTGCCAATTAGGCTTCCACAACAGTTTGGGTTCTAAACCCAAGAATTTCCCAAATTTTGGGTGCATTAATGGAGGATTAGCCAAGGAGCTGAGAAGGGATCAATTAGGGCTTGCAATTGATGCTTCCAACATTCAATTAGATAAATACACTTGGAACAAGAAGCTATATATTCTCAACTCAGATTAATCATATACAACCTAAAACCTAAGTGAACTCAATGAGAAATGAGATGGAGAAGGGTGCTCACAAAGGGGTAAATGATTGGGTCAGCAAGGGAAGATGTTTCTTGAGCTTACATCAGCTCTTCCTCTTCTTTGCCACGTGCACCTTGATTGGGCTGAGCTTCTAAGGTGCTGGAATGGTGGGAGAACACAAGGATGATTCAAGCTTGAAGGTAGGATAGTAATAGGTCTTCTCCTTCTTTCTTCTCTTCTCCTTTTCTCCTTCTTCTTCCTTCTCCTCCTCTCCACGTTTTCCCCTCTCTCTTCTACTAGAAATGTGAGAGTTGAGAGTAGAGGCTAGGGTTTACCAATTATAGGATAAGTGCCACACCCCCATCCTTGTACCATAGGAATGCGAGACTAGAGCATACACCTATGCTCCACTTTCCCACCAGGATCACTGATGCAGTATCTAAAGGCTAACTCATTTCAACGACAATTCAATCGATCAAAAGAGAAGTAATATAATATTAACAATATCAGAGTTGTGGAAGCTACATTGTAATGTATACAATAACTGTTTAATATTTTCTAAAAAAAAAAATTACATTCCTTTCCTATCAGGACTTATGTATTATATATGATTTATATAACACATCTTTCATGAAAGGAATCAAAAGAATACCAATGTATATCAAAAGGTGTGGCCTCTTGGCCAAGTATCACTATTCCCCATAGGAACACATGTCACAATAACACTCCAGTCCATGCTCCTCCGATTCTGGAGTCCACCAATCATCGCAATTATCATTTAGTGTCACATACTCAGAGCCAGTCTTTTCCAACATACTTGCATCAACATGTAAAAGAAGATTTTCTCAAGGAGTGAGCTCTATTGAGCTCAATGAGCAGCTATGCCACACAAGCATACACAATATAAATATGAATGATAGTATACATGAATGCATGAAGTATATTTTATTAATTCCACCTAACAATACAACTAAGTCAAGTAAAATACTATTGCAACAATCTAGGTAGCATCCCTGGTGTCGATACCATAAAGCAGAGGATATCCCGGCCATGATAAACCAGAGTTACGCTGGAAGCCTGCAACATCGGACTGCTCATGAGTATGTCTACAAACCCCCTTGACAAACCTCGTTCCTGGCATAATTACTTTGCAATCTTCATTTCGTCCATCGTCTTTAGCGCCGAAGCTCTTGACGTTGAAGGTACCAAAGCCCTGCTTCATCGCTGCATTTTTGTCCACCAGCTTTTCTTCCTCCTCCTCCTGCGCTCGCTCTTCATCCGGTAACAATCCAGGTAAAGGAAGTGAAGCAAAGCAAGAAGATGGGGTTGCAAAGGGTGGGGGCAGGTGAGTATGCAGGAGGAGGAAGAAGATGAAGAAGAGAAGAAGAAAAAGAAGCAAAGACAATCATGTGAAGTTTAGGCTGCCCTATGGGAAAAATGGTAAGCTCACACCCTATTAGAGGTATATTTGTCATTTTAAGGCATCAATGACCAACACCTCAGCAACTAGCGAGAATGCTCTAACAGAGTGAGGTTGAGTGTAACAAGTAACCTAATCTCAGGGGGGTCACACTGTTTATTTTAGAAACACAGGGGATCATACTGTGTAAGTACCGTGGTCCTCGGGACGAGGGTTCCTCAGCCTTATGGGCAACATGGGTTTGATATATATATATGGATGGATAATAGATAATATTGTCAATGTATAATATTGATAAATGGGGGATTAGGATCATGCATTAAAATATGCTAATATAATGTGAAGTCGCCACCTAGGGTTAGGACCTAGGACCCATTAAGTGTAGCCCTATCCGTTGTGAACGAAATCGGGCTACATGACTCCATATGGTTTGACCAAAGGTTCGGGTAAGGGGTCAGGTTACGAGTGTGGGAAGGTGTTAGACACCCACCTCATCCGGCCGAAGCCGGTCTCTCTGTATTAGATGCTACATAAAGATGAATGTTCTCTCTCTTTTATTACAGGGGGTGGGGGATATTATGAACTACATTCAGATGCTATGAATTGAACTAAAACATAATAAAAATACATTACATATATGATAAATATGGACTAAAATGATGAAATACGAAGGACTACATTGAATCAACAAAAATGCAGTAATTATACATGTATGGTTGTATTCCCCTGGCTCAGGGGAGATAAACGAATGGACTGACGCTGATTCTTTCTTGGCAGAGTAACGGCTCTTTCAAATGATTTGGAGAGGAGAAGACAGACAAAAGAACGTCTGAAATACAGGGGTTTTGATGGTTATCCGTGCACTGACGGAAAAACAACGCCTAGGAGCAGGAGTGCTCTATGCTCGAAGGGATAATCAAAGGATCTATCCACGACCAAGAAAGTTTCACTCACTCACACTCTCATAAGAGAAAGGAGAGAAAAGAGGGTAAAAAAATGAGACAACGAGGGTGGAAATCACTTGGGGAGGGTCTCTCCACCCAAAATTTCCTTGAAAAACATGAGAGGGGACCCTCCTATTTATAGGGAGGGACCCCCTCTCTCTCCTGGGCAGATAAGTCCTCCACGGCGTCGTGGGTTACATCAGTAGGCTGATGTCACACCCCCTTATGGCACTATGGAAATCTGGTACACATTCCCACGGTGCCGTGGGAAGGCGCCCACGGCGTCATGGGAAGGAGTCCACGGCGCCGTGGGGGCGTAGTGCCACTTTTCCTTATTTTTGGGCCTAAAATGGGCCATTTTGTGATCAGCATGGTTCTTGGTCTTATGGGTCAAGTATCTTGGGTCTAGAAGGAGGGAGTGTGCCTCATCCATCGACCATGTCCCGTTGTCATCATCACCAATTAGGGGGGTGACAAAAATCAGTGTCCATAGTTTGCCCCTCTTTGGCAAAGGCCTGTTCGAACAGCCTAAGGGTAAAGACAAAAGACTGACTAATTTTGTCACCAAGAGCATGTACTATTGACGCTTTGCTCAAAGGCGACAGAGTTACTAAAAACAGGCGGTTATGAAATCATTCGATAATCCTCAAAAGAAAAACTAGGAAGAACCAAATCTTTATCTTGTGAGCATTGGTCAAATAATTTTTGAGGGTGATAATGCACTGCTCGACCAAAGATCTAGATAAGGCACCATTCGGCCCACAAGATCGAATATGAGGGACTCCACTGGGATAGAATTTTGAGGGTGATAAGGCACTACTCAACCGAAGATCTAGATAAGGCACCACTCTGCCCAAAGATCAAATTTGAGGGTGATAAGGCACCACTCAACCGAAAGTCAAACTTGGATGGTTATAAGGTGCTACTCGACCGAAACCATCAAGTTTGGAGGGTGATAAGGCACCACTTGACCAAAAGTCAAACTTGGATGGTTATAAGGTGCCACTCAATCGAAACCATCAAGTTTGGAGGGTGATAAGGCACTACTCGACCGAAGCATTCAGTATTGAGGGATTTCACTGGGGATTATTATTATTATTATTATTATTCTTTTCTCTCTTTTTTTTTTTTTTTTCTTTTCTTCTTTTTCTTTCTTTTCTTTTCTTCTTTCTTTTTTCTTTTCTTTTTTTTTTTCTCTATTTTCTTTTTTCTTCTTTTTTTTTTCTTTTCTTCTTTTGGTCCATGGTGCCGTGTGGGGGTCCGCAAGGCCCCGTGTATGGGCTGTATAGTGCTTGCACGGCCCCGCGTGCATGGCTCCGTGCCAGACTTCACAGCTCCGTGGGCAAACCTCCACGGCGTCGTGGGCTGCTGTCCCACTGGACCGTGGAGAATTCCACGGCTCTGTGGGCGCGATGGAGAGTTTATAAATAGAGGGCTCCCTCCTTCATTTCTTCACTCTCATTTCTGCTCCGAAGCTCTGCTATTTTTGATTTTTGACTTCACTCCCTTTTTATTCACTCACATCATGTCTTTCCACCGACGAGGACGCCAGTCTCACCGGGAGCCACTACTCGGTACTACCGCTTGTGATGCACGAGCTGCATGGTACCCTTCAGGGGTTACCTTGGTCGACACTGCCCGCCATGGTTGCCGCTCCATATGGGGCCAAGTCAGCACTCTTACTCTTTCCCTTTCAATTTATGCATTTTATTTATATTAGCTTCATACCTCACCGCATAGATTCGAGGTAATATCCCTAGATTTTGTCTCAAGCACCTAATGGCACGTAAATCTAGGTAATGCCTCTAGATACCATCCTAAGCACCTAGTGGCACACAAATCGAAGTGAGGCCATCAGACACTTTCCCAAGTGTCTTTTGACACACAAATCTAGGTAACGCCTCTAGATACCATCTTAGGTTCCTAGTGGCACCCAAATCAAAGCGAGGCCATCAGACACTACCCTAAGTGTCTTTTGGCATGTAAATCTAGGCAATGCCTCTAGATACCATCCTAGGCACCTAGTGACACGTAAATCAAAGCGAGGCCATCAGACACTACCCTAAGTGTCTTTTGGCATGCAAATCTAGGTAACGCCTCTAGATACCACCCTAGGTACCTAGTGGCATGTAAATCAAAGCGAGGCCATCAGACATCACCCTAAGTGTCTTTTGGCACACAAATCTAGGTAATGCCTCTAGATACCATCCTAGGCACCTAGTGGCACGTAAATCAAAGCGAGGCCATCAGACACTACCCTAAGTGTCTTTTGGCATGCAAATCTAGGCAATGCCTCTAGATACCATCCTAGGCACCTAGTGGCACGTAAATCAAAGCGAGGCCATCAAACACCACCCTAAGTATCTTTTGGCATGCAAATCTAGGTAATGCCTCTAGATACCATCCTAGGCACCTAGTGGCACGTAAATCAGAGAAAGGCCATCAGACACTACCCTAAGTGTCTTTTGGCATGCAAATCTAGGTATTACCTCTAGAGACCATCCTAGGCACCTAGTGGCACGTAAATCAAAGCGAGGCCATCAGACACCACCCTAAGTGTCTTTTGACACGCAAATCTAGGTAATACCTCTAGATACCATCCTAGGCACCTAGTGGCACGTAAATCAGATAAAGGCCATCAGACACTACCCTAAATGTCTTTTGGCATGCAAATCTAGGTAATACCTCTAGAGACCATTCTAGGCACTTAGTGGCACGTAAATCAAAGCGAGGCCATCAGACATCATCCTAAGTGTCTTTTGACACGCAAATCTAGGTAATGCCTCTAGATACCATCCTAGACACCTAGTGGCACGTAAATCAAAGTGAGGTCATCAGACACTACCCTAAGTGTCTTTTGGTACACAAACCTAGGCAATGCCTCTAGATACCATCCTAGGCACCTAGTGGCACGTAAATCAAAGCGAGGTCATCAAACACCACCCTAAGTGTCTTTTGGTATGTAAATCTAGGTAACGCCTCTAGATACCATCCTAGGCACCTAGTGGCACGTAAATCAGAGCAAGGCCATCAGACACTACCCTAAGTATCTTTTAGCACGCAAATCTAAGCAATGCCTCTAGATACCATCCTAGGCACCTAGTGGCACGTAAATCAAAGCGTGGCCATCAAACATCACCCTAAGTGTCTTTTGGCATGCAAATCTAGGTAATGCCTCTAGATACCATCCTAGGTACCTAGTGGCACGTAAATCAGAGAAAGGCCATCAAACACTACCCTAAGTGTCTTTTAGCACGTAAATCTAGGTAATGCCTCTAGAGACCATCCTAGGCACCTAGTGGCACGTAAATCAAAGCGAGGCCATCAGACACCACCCTAAGTATCTTTTGACACGTAAATCTAGGTAATGCCTCTAGATACCATCCTAGGCACCTAGTGGCACGTAAATCAAAGTGAGGTCATCAGACACTACCCTAAGTGTCTTTTGGCACATAAATCTAGGCAATGCCTCTAGATACCATCCTAGGCACCTAGTGGCACGTAAATCAAAGTGAGGCCATCAAACACCACCCTAAGTGTCTTTTGGCATGCAAATCTAGGTAACGCCTCTAGATACCATCCTAGGCACCTAGTGGCACGTAAATCAGAGCAAAGCCATCAAACACTATCCTAAGTGTCTTTTGGTACGTAAATCTAGGTAATACCTCTAGAGACCATCCTAGGCACCTAGTGGCACATAAATCAAAGCGAGGCCATCAGACACCACCCTAAGTGTCTTTTGGCACGTAAATCTAGGTAATGCCTCTAGATAATACTTCGTCTCTTTCCCCCCCTCCCTTCTCTTTTTCATTATTATTATTTTTTATTCATGCTTATCTTTTGATTTTCGTCTCTCTCTCTTTCTTTATTTTTTTTTTTAGAGGGTTGAGCTCGACTATTATGGGAGAGAGATTAAGAGACTCAGGCTTGCAAATGAGCAGCTGCAGCTCAACCTTACGCGGGCTGAGGTCTAGAGGGATCCCCTGATGGCATCCTAGAGCAGAGAGGGGGAAGGCTTGGATGTTGACGATTACTCCCCTGAGTCGTGACCGCTCCCCTTCTTTTTTGTTTTTGTTCTTTTTTTTTTTTGGAAGTATTGTTACAACTATGTACATTTACTCTCCTTCCCCTCTTTTTTTTTTTTTTTGTTTATACATTTTGATATGGATACTGGTGCAATTTTTATGTACACTTTTCTTCTCTTTTTATTTTATTTTTATTTTTTTTGTACACATGAATTGTTTATAAGTTCATTGGATATTTTCTTCTTTGGAATGCACACAAGACTCCATCCCTTTCTTTAGAAGCACAAGTTCCATTGATAAATGATTTCATTTCATGAGAAAGGACAGAGAATTTGAGAAAGGACAGACAATCAAGTAAAGATAGGAACATCAGATTGATATCACTTATTTACAACATTTTTCGGATAACAGAATCACCACTTCTTGTGTCAACATCTCTAGAGTTCTGAAATTCTCTAACTTAGGTTGTTCCTGCCTCAGAGATACTAAGGAAGGGATATAAAAACTAGTGTGAGTTAAACCCATGAATCTCACATAATTGTACCCTGATGTTTCTGATTTTTCTATCTCGGCCTTCATCCAACGGCAGTTCCATTGGATTTCTTGGACATCTTTCTCCTCCAAATATTTCTTCCAGTCTTGGACCTTGTGGAATTCTGGCTTTTTCCTTTTTATTTGATAATGCATAGGTCGGAGGAGAGGACATGGAATTGGCATTACCAACTTTAGTTTTTCCATCAACCACATTTGGAACACTGCCGGAGATCCATGAAGGAAGTCCGTTCCGTATTTTTGAGACTGACTCATGGTATCAAACCCTTTGAATGTCTCTGCCAAAATGGTAGGAGCAATGTCTCATCCTTCTTCAATTTGCTTAACCACTTCTGCAATTATTGAAGACATGCCTTTTCTTAGAGATGCTAACAAGTACCTCCCAATCATACAGAATAAGTACGCCCACTTTTTGCGTCGGATCTGTCTTTTTTCTTCAAATCTATTGTTGTTGAAGATCTTCACAACTTTCAACAGATCCACCTTGTCATAATTGAGAACTTGCCTTAACTCCTTCTTATTCATGGCAAAGAAATCTTCTAAATTTTTGAAAAGCTGTTCTTTCTTTATAGTTGGGAGGAACAACTTTCTTCGAGGGGGTGATATCATGCAAGCCCAGAATTCTTCGATGGTCGGAGCCAGCCAGACTTTTTCGAAGCAAAATGCATGCAATTGGGGGTTCCAGCACTTCAACACTTCCCTTAGTACGTCATGAGGGAGCTTGAAGCAACCGATTCTTCCCAATACTATCAGATGGTGATCCTCTAGAAGTGTAAGCTCATCCACATTCATCCGGAGAGTCTACTAGCACAACTGTTCGCCGAGTCCTTCTTTCTTTGGTCCCCTCATACTACCTGCATTAAGGATTAGGTTAGCAATTAAGTCGGTTACCTCACAAGTTCAATCACAGAGGGCTGGTTGGGCTGACTAAGGACTAGTGCGCTGGAGCTGACTGGTCCTCTCCAACAACTCAATGGGTGTATCGCGGGAAGGGATAATCAAGCTCGCACCAGGGATACATGTATTGGGGATTATAGTTGCACTAACCTGCCTTAGCTGTATTGTTAGGTGGCTAATTAAATAATCTGGACTTGCATATCATGTAGGATCATGTGGTTTGTGGTTGCATATGCATGCATGATAATATGTTTTGCTCACGAGCTCAGTGGGGCTCATACTCTATTATATATGTTTTTCTTTCTAAATAATTGTGCAGATCGATGCCACTGTGGCATGGAGGCTCATTACAAGTAGGAGAGCCGTTCTGGTTATGATGATATTGGTGTGGACCCCGATGGAGGTTGTACCGATGATGTGAGCATTCTCAGTGGTTATTGATGAAGACTAGTGAGGGGCGCTTTTGATGCTTTTTGTCTTGGGGACTCCTTTTTGCTTTTGATAGGAGTTTATCCCCGTTCATATTTCTTGTTTAGCTTTTTCTTTTCTTTTTGGGGTTGAGTTATCTTGCCCTATATATATATGTATTTTTCCTTTGCTTATGTATATGTCAACTTCACTTTTCAGTTTGTGGGTTGTAATGGGGAATGGAACAAATCCTACTTATATATGTATATCACAAACATTTCCCGTATCGTAACGCTTACTCTCTCTTTTTATAATTGCGATTATACGCAACACTCGATTTTACTTGAGGTAATGTTATGAATGTGAGACCGTGAATGTATTAAGCTGCTTCTAGATCCGTGGGATTTGGCGGATTGCCGTTATGCAATTGGGTCACCTACCTAATCCTCCCAGGGGGTGGTTTGGGGTGTGACATTTATCACCCTGGTCCTTGTACTCCTGCTCTTGTCCCTGCTCCATCTCTGGATCATTCTCAGGCTCCCCCTACACCTTCATCTTCAGGATCGAGGTCTTACTAATAGGTCTAGACCTGTCCCTATCCATGTACTCTCCAACTAGGAGAACATCAAAATGCCGAAACACTAAAGTTAGGAACTTTCCATAAGGTAGGTTCCCATCAGAAGGATTCTATGCATGGTAAAGCATAGCCTGCATCAGTTGATACGGGAGGTTGATCACTGGACCCCCCTTACCAGCTCCCAATAGACAGTAGGTAATGTAAGCCCTAAGCATCAAGATACTACCCCGGTTACCGTCCTTTGGGTAGATGTTGTAGGAGATGCATCTACTGATAATCCTGGCACTGGGCTTGTAGTCAGCCTCAGATCTTGGAACCCCCTCTGATCCAGTCAATGCCTTGAAGACCATCCTCCTAGTCTCCAAGGAAAACATGTCTGAAATGTCTATCCTGGGCTTGTAGTAGCATCTCTCGCCTGTGTTAGGCAACCCTAGGATCTCTGCCAGTATGGCAGTGGTAAGTCTGATGTCTACCCCCTTTACCCTACTCTCCAAACCAAATTCTCGTGCCCCAGATGGCACAAGGTTGCAATAAAAATACCAAACCAGGTTCGGGTAGCATGGCTCTGTGGGCGACAACATAGATGCCCAGCCTAGGGCATTGAACCTAGCATATAAACCATACTGGTGGAAGTCATCCACTTGTACCATCCTTCCTGTCACTATGCTCTTGGACTTGAATTTGGTCCAATCCCTAGAATGCTCAAACCTAGAAAACTAGAATCGGTGGAAGTCTAGTTCTTCAGAAAAAGAATCCTCTCTGGGTGAGGTTGGTGGCACAGAAGAGGATGAAGATGGTGTGAAGTCTCACCGCAGCCTCTTGCGTGCCACTGATTTCCTTGCCATACTATGTCTTGTAGACATGGTGCTGCAAGAAGAAAAGAGTAAAAACAAATTAGGGCACTAAGAATTTGTAATTTCAAAGCAAAGGAGACAAATCTGTGTACAACAGTCCAAAATAGAGAAGAAATGAGTAGAACTTACCCTAGATTCACGTGGGTGCACGGGAGACTCGTCCAAACACGTGGATATGGTGAGGAAGATGCCACAATAGCCCTTGGAGCTCTGCCCTAGGAGTTTGGAAGGCTGTGGAGTGAAAATGAAATGAAAAGGGCACTTCTCAGACTGAAATAGGTTGGACCTCAATTTTTGCAGCGATGCACTAGGCGATGTGGCCTAACGCCCAAAGAATGGTTTTTTAGCAGTTTTGATGTAAATGATTATGGACTTGTAAATCTTCCCCAAAAATAGCATAATGAACCTAAAAACATCAATTAAATAATTATTTGAATAAAAAAAATTAATAATATAATAATATAAATAATTAAATGATAATACACATCATTGGATAAATAAAGCATAAAACAGGGATATTACATAAGGATAGACTATCAAAGTAAGAAATAATATGTACGAGGAATAAAATTCTCTTTTTTTATTTAAATGGCTAAAAAAAATGTATATATACAAATGATAATGATTTGTAATATTAATATTAAATATTATGTGCCTATATACATGTGTGTACGAACCGTGGTTGAGTGATGCTGTGCAAACTTGAACAGGTATATAGGTATGTTGAATTGTGTAATCCTAGGGAGCGTAGACCCTACCACACCCATAGCCTAGTTCAACCAAGAATAGAATCTAATAGGCTGCCAAGTGAGATTTGAACCCCGTAGGTACCGAGACACCATGTGCAACCTCGAGCTGACCTGTTTATTTTCCTGCTCATGCTACTTCCTTTCCCTGTAGTGCTGTACTGAATTTTTGAGATTAAGTAACCATAGTGGCCTGATACTTAGAAGTTCTTCATGACAGGACCTTATTGCGTTGTTCGGGCTTGGAGACCCCAGCAACATGCTATATATTAGACAACTGGGGAAGAGACTGATTCGGATATGAGAGATACAAACCTGTGATGAGAACCAGTTGGTTGTTTATCTAGCACTTGCAGACACTAGTGGACCCGTGGGTCGAGCCATACCTAACCCTAGCTGACGGAGTTAGGAGCAACATAGGATATCTCTACGTGCAGGCTCTTATCACCAGTTGGAAGTTGCAGAGACTTGCCTGCTAGACACAGGTATATAATTAAGAAATTGTTGTTTAAATTAAATTCAAGATAACATCATGCATAACATATCACATCATAAAACACTCCTCGATCATAAAACAAATAACAAGAATAGAATATTAAACAAATAATACACCTTGTTGGGATGACAACTTGATTTCACTAGAACTGTGGGATAAGTATCGTACATGTGTTAAATAGGAATTGGTTGTTGACCTTGGTAAGAAGTATTGGATTATTAAACAAGTAGCTTCTTCTAGAAAAGCAGACATGATCAACACTAGAACCAATCAAGGTGGTCGTCGAGGAAGATGCCCTCAAATTATCCCGGATGTTGAGCTGTCGAATAGAACCGAAGCTTAAAATTTTGAAGTGTCGGCTACTTTGTCGAGGGCACCAGTGGCTGCTCAAGCCACTGCTGTGGCACCTCAGCCAGGCATAGTAGCTGGTGAGGTGAATGTCTTCATGACCACTATGATGTGAACCATGCAGCAACAACAGGAACTGCTAAGCCAAATGTCTACACAATTTACGACCATGATGTAAGAGCGTGCAGCACCACCTCCACCACCCAACCGGCCAATACTTTTTCCACCACCTATACCTCAACCCCTAGCAGAAAACTCTACAGCCAAGGTGATGGAGAGGTTCAAGAAACTCCACCCACCCCTATTTTCCAAGTTAAACTCGGAGGCAATGCAGCCGGAACGGTGGATTAGCACCTTAGAGAAGGCATTTGATAAGTGCTTGAATGTACGGATCCACAAAAGCTGATATGTGCGGGTTATCAGCTACAAAATGAGGCTGAAGCCTAGTGGAAGGCCATAAAGCCAAATCTTGAAGCCACTCATCCACCGTTCCGACTTGGGAGCAATTCAAAGAGGTTTTCTTCAAGAACTACTTCCCAGAGACCTTTAGGGACAGAAAGAAAGCTGAGTTCTCTGCACTTGTGAAAGGAACCTAGTCGGTGCTGGATTACCAACAATGGTTCGAAGATTTATTCCACTTCGCTCCTGAACACCTAAAAAGCAGACTTAAACCTAAGATCTGGTCCGTCCTGTCAATTATGGATATTCGGGATTACGCACAAATGGTCGACAAGGCGAAGACTATGGAAGATAGATTGAAGGAGAAAGAAAAAGAGAGAGTTACAACGTCGCCCGGATTGGGCAAGAGGCCAAACAACTACCAGAACTTTGGTTGGCCGAACAAGGTTTTCCAAGGCGCTAGTTTGAGCCCCAATCCAACTCCGTATCGAAGGCCAGATGTGGGTCAGAACCCTTTCCGCCCCACTTATAACCGACCTGGCCAACCAACCACGAGTCAAGTAAGCCAAGCCTCAACATTGGCCGTGTTGTCCAACAAGTGCTACGTGTGCAACAAAGCAAGACATATGGCCAGAGAATGCATGTACTGCGGATACAACACTTACTCGCTAAACTAGTCCTATGCTAAACCTTTTCAACCAAGGGGCAATCGAACACGACGAAAGGTACTCGTGCTGACTAATGAAGAAGCGAAGCGAACCCCAATGTAATGATAGGTAAGTCCACTAAACACTAGTAAATTGTAGGGGATAACCTATGGATATGTGAAACCTAAATTTTATACAAACCCTAGGTACCCTGAATGTATCAACCATTCCCGTGCGAGTACTATTCGACTCGGGCGCATCCCACTCTTTTGTATCAATTACCTTTACGAGTAGGATGACTGATCAACCAAGGGACATCGGGCCCGATTTAGTAGTCAGCACGCCGACAGGTAGTGTCGTGAGCCTGAAGGACGTCTACGACCCTTGTCAGGTAAAAATTTGTGGGAAGAACCTGACCGCATGTCTGATAAAGTTTGATATGAAGGACTTTGACGTAATACTAGGCATGGATTGGTTGTCCACCTATGGAGCAAATGTCATGTGTGCGGAGAAGAAGATTATATTCAAGTTAAATTATGGGTCGATTTTCACCTACCAAAGTGAACCAATGAGGAAGCCCAAAAGAATAACCTTATCTGCCCTCCAGGCGCAGAAGTTGCTGGATGAAGGATGTCAAGGCTTTTTGGCCACTGTGATGGACACCGAGGCAAAGATAAAGCCTTTGGAGGAACTTGACATCGTCAGAGAATTTCCTGATGTTTTTCCAAAAGATCTGACCCAGCTACTACTGGATCGCGAGATAGAATTCGTGATTGATCTAATCCCTAGTGCAGCACCGGTATCCAAGGCACCATATCGAATGGCACTTATTGAGCTGAAAGAATTGCTGGTCCAACTACAAGACTTGCTGAAGAAGAGTTTTATACGACCTAGCGTGTCTCCTGGGGAGCACCCATGCTATTCGTGAAGAAGAAGGATGGTAGTATGTGTTTGTGTATCGACTATCGTGAACTAAATAAACTGACAATTAAGAGTCGATACCCATTGCCATGCATTGATGATATATTTGATCAACTACAAGGAGTATGAGTTTTCTCCAAGATCGATCTTAGGTCCGGATACCACTAGTTAAAGATCAAGAGTGGCGACATTCATAAAACGGCGTTTAGAACTCGATACGGACATTATGAATTTCTAGTCTTATCATTCGGGTTAACTAATGCCCCGACAACGTTCATGGATATGATGAATAGAGTGTTCCATGACGTGTTAGGCAAGTTCATCATCGTATTTATCGATGACATTCTAGTGTACTCCAAGAGTGAAGAGGAGCATGCTTGATACCTTACCTTCGTGTTGCAGCGGTTGAGGGAACACCAGCTATATGCCAAGTTCAGGAAGTGTGAATTTTGGCTTCACCAAATTGGATTCTTGGGGGACATTGTCACCAAAGA
This sequence comes from Telopea speciosissima, assembly GCF_018873765.1. Lineage (NCBI taxonomy): Eukaryota > Viridiplantae > Streptophyta > Magnoliopsida > Proteales > Proteaceae > Telopea > Telopea speciosissima. The sequence goes on from NC_057916.1 coordinate 48,197,194, forward strand.
CGGCATCAAGGTAGACCCAGACAAAGTGAAGGCGGTTCTTGAGTAGGAGACTCTGAAGAATGCCACTGAGATCCAAAGTTTCTTGGGTTTAGCCGGATATTACCGTCGATTTATTGAAATTTTTTTGCTCATCTCAGCCCATGACGAAGCTGACAAAGAAGGGCGCAAAGTTTGAGTGGAATGATGCTTGCGAGAAAAGCTTCCAAGAATTGAGAAACCGATTGGTGACGGCACCGGTTTTGACTATTCTAGATGGCATCGGAGGAATGGTAGTATACACCAACGTATCCAAAATGGGATTGGGTGGCGTCTTAATGCAAAAAGGTAAAGTGGTCGCCTATGCCTCGAGGCAGCTGAAGGAACACGAAAAGAACTATCCCACTCATGACCTAGGTTGGCTGCGATAGTCTTCACATTGAAGATATGGCGACATTACCTCTATGGTGAAAAGAGTGAGATCTTCAGCGATCACAAAAGTCTAAAGTATTTCTTCACCCAGAAGGAGCTAAATATGAGACAAAGATGGTGGTTAGAATTGGTCAAGGACTACGATTGTGAGATTCAGTACCACCCTAGCAAGGTCAATGTAGTGGCAGATGCGTTAAGCAGGAAATCACAGACCACATCTCTCGCTTCCTTGGTTGTAAGCGAGCAACTGCTAGAAGAAGCCCAGAAGTTTGACCTAGAGCTCTTGATCGAAGGAATGGCTACGTAGCTAGCAGCTATAGACATACAGCAGTCGATCCGGGAGGAGATAATTGAAAGCAGCCTTTTGACCCCAAATTGCCCAAGATAATCTGGGAAGTGCAGCATGGTATCCACAAGGACCCGGACTATTTGTTGGCCCATGATGGGGCATTGAAGCTCAGAGATAGATTGTACGTGCCTAATAATTACGAGGTACAAGACCGAATCCTTAAGGAGGAACATAACTCATCCCATTCGATCCACCCTGGAAGCCCGAAGATGTACAAGGATCTGAAGTACTATTGGTGGATTGGGATAAAGGAAACCATAGCTATATACGTGTCAGAATGCCTCACTTAGTAGCAAATAAAGGCGGAGAGACACTGACCGTATGGATTGTTGCAGCCACTCCCTATACCTGAATGGAAGTGGGAAAGAATTAGCATGGATTTTGTGACAAATTTACCCAACCCCAGGAAAGGGATGAATGCAATCTGGGTGATTATAGACAGGCTGATAGATTACAGACAGACTAACAAAGCTGGCTCACTTCATTCCCATTAGAATAAACTACTCGATGGAAAAGCTCGCCTAATTATACATTAAGAATATAGTCTGCTTACATGGTGTGCCTGTCAGCATTGTTTCTGATAGGGATCCTTGATTTACCTCTAGATTTTGGAGAAGTCTGCAGAAGGCACTGGGATCTCAACTAAATCTCAGTATGGCTTTCCATCCTCAGACGGACGGACAGTCTGAAAGAACAATCCAGACTCTGGAGGATATGCTCAGAGCTTGTATATTGAAAATGAACGACAGTTGGGATGCCCACATACCTTTGGTGGAATTTGCATACAACAATAGCTACCATTCCACCATTGGCATGGCACCGGATGAAGCTCTTTATGGTCAAAAAATGGAAGTATCTTGGGCCCCCCGAGATGATACTAGCAACCTGTGAAAAGGTGGATATCATTATAGAGAAGATTAAAGCGGCCCAATCAAGGCAGAAGAGTTATGTTGATCATCGGAGGAAGAATATTGAATTTAGAGTAGAAGAGAAGGTATTCCTCCGAGTATATCCAATGAAGGGATTGCTACGTTTCAACAAGAAGGGCAAGCTAAGCCCAAGATTTATTGGTCCCTATGAAATCCTCGACAAAGTGGGACCCGTAGCATACCAGCTGGCATTACCGCCTTCCTTGCAAGGCGTCCATGATGTTTTTCATGTGTCGATGCTAAGAAAGTATATCAATAACCCGGCACATGTACTCTTAGCTGAACCTAAACAGTTAGATGTGGATATGACCTATGAAGAACAGCCTACGGAGATACTAGACAGAAAGGAACATAACCTCCGTAACCGCACTGTCGCATTTGTTAAGGTTCGCTGGGGAAACAGTCCCATAGAGGAAGCATCGTGGGAACGCGAAGAGGAAATGAAGGATAAGTATCCCCAACTCTTCGAGCTACAAGGTAAGCAAATTTTGAGGACAAAATTTCTGTAAGGTAGGGAGAAATGTCAAACCTGCCCCTAACTGGCTGGGAATTTAAATGAAGAACAGGAGACCCTGACTAATAATCCAAGCACTCTGTGGAGCATCACACCAGTAGCTGATCCATTGGGAATGACCTTCTACATACCTGCAAGGAGGTGGATTGCAACTCCATGCCACTGTACTGCATATTACGTAATGTATAGCTTGGACTCCAAATATTCTCTCTCCTCTCCATAATTGTGGGGCCCACACTTGGAAAGATGTGTATTGGACCCTAGGTAAGGTGTAGGTATAGGGCCTAAGCCTTGGGCCAAGCCCCTGTGCAAGCACAGTGAGTTACAGCTTTGCTGTATTCTTTGGGTGATGCACTGGGTGATGTACACATCACCCAATGAATCGCCTATTTTAAACCGCAGAGATGTGGGGACCACTCATACAGACCATGGACACCCCCTAGAGGTAGATGGGAGTCTTGGGAACCCTAAATTACCCTTGGACCCCTGTGGACCCCACCAGAGTGGCCAGAATGGCCCAGAATCAGTTCTAAAAATGTATACTTGGAGTAGGACCAGGCTGCCAAACAAGCCCTAGTCATGGCTGGTATATAAATAGATAGACCCAACCTAGCATTTAAAGGCTACACTGTTCAAATCGTGGGGAGGGAGAGAATAGAAAAAAGAGAGAAAAAGAGAAGGAAAAGAAGAAGTAAGGAAGGAGAAGAAGAAGGGAAGGAAGAGGGAAGCTTACCCTTGCCTCCAGAGTCAGCTCCAGCAGTATATTCAATCCATTTTCAGGTATAAAAACCATGTCCTTACCTGCTGCTTCTACTTTTTACTGTTCCCTCCTTTAGATCTCTGTGTTTTGGATGTGTTTCTGGTCAAGGACAGCCCAGAACACCTGGGGGCTGCCTTGTACTACTTCAGATCTGACATGCAAACCAATTGCATGAAAGATCTGAGCATATTCAAGTGATTTTATTGATGTTTCTTACCTGAGATTGAGATCAGTCCCTGTGCCAGACTACACTGCCTTATTGCACCTAGAACAGGCAGTATGGGCTTGGATCTGTCCATGCAAGCTAGTTCTTGCCTGGATCTTGGTAGGGACAGCCTACTCCATGACTTTGCACGTAAATATGTCCTTGTATGTAGCCCAAACCGTGGACATGAGCTAGAACACAGCTGGGATACTGTTCTCTGTGCTGACTGGACAGCTCCTGGGTGGCAAATGGTGGGCCTAGGTCATGATCCATGCGGACCACTGAAAACCACTCCTCATGATGTCCACAACAACCCTACATGCAAGATGGGTTGACCTAGGCACTGCCCAAAGAATAGAAAAGGGCTGATTTGCTGTCCAGACCTTGGGGGCCTCCACCAGTGGATCATGAACAGTGTAAGGAGGTTGTAAATGACCAAAATACCCCTCCTCACATATGTCCACTATTTATTACACCTTGGGGTACCCAAGTGGGCCCCATAGGGCCTGGCAACCCTGCCAGAGATGGTCCAGCTACACTGATGACCTAAGGATTGAATTGTGAGACTGTCGGGACCATGTACTACGTGTTACACTAATAAAATACCAGATTTAACCCTGAACCACATTCTCCAGATGCTGCACCAGGACACTAGGACATCCAAAAACAATTTTGAATATTAAATAACACATTTTTGATTTAATACTTTAGGGTTTGACCCCGCGCTTGAGGTGCACTGCCAGACACCGGCCGAAATTGAAACAGCAACTGAACTTGTAGAACCAGGCCAAGGTGAGTGGAATATCATCGCGTATGTAGATGTAACATAAATGATATGCTGAATTAAATTTTATGATAATAATACTGTGATACATATTAATTCATAAATCTTAAAAATTCAATACAACATTATGTTGACTACTGAAAATTGTGGTTGAATTCTCTATGCTGATTGTGAATGCTAGATTAGATGCCGTAGCCAGCTTGGAAATGAGGCCTGTGGTAGCCCGTAGAATGGAATACGGTTGACACCACCCGACTCATACGATGCCATATAGACATGGGGTTAGAGTTTCATCACTCATGCTACACCCTTGCCAACAGTGGTTAAGGTGTTGGATGCTTGTGGGAGTGACCATATATATGAAAAAAAGAAAAGAAAAAAAAATGAAAACAAAAGCAATATGATTGCACTGGAATGGTGATTATGGGCTATATGCCAGGCTATAAGCCAGAAAAGAAAAGAAAAGAGAAAATGGATGGATGCCTCACAGGTTAATCACAGAGGGCTGGTCGGGCTGACCTTGGTGAACGAATGCGGGAGCTGACTGATCCTCTCCGACAACTCAGTGGGTGTATTGCGGGAAGGGGTTAAAACCCCGCACCAGGGATACATGTATTGGGGATTGTAGTAGCACTAACCTGCCTTAGTTTTGATGCTAAGTGGCTAATAAATAATCTGGACTGCACTTCATGTAGGATCCATATGATTGTGGTTGCATATGCATGCATGATGATATGTTTCATTCACAGGCTCAGTGGGGCTCACACTCTATTATATAAGTTTTTTTCTACTAGATGATTCTACAGGTTGATGTCAGTATGGCGGGGAGGCTTATTACCCGAAGGAGAGCCATGGTGGTTATGATGATATTGGTATGGACCCCGACGGAGGTCGTACCGTTGATGCGAGTATTCTCAGTGGTTACTGATGATGACCCGTGAAGGGTGTTGTGGTTGATGCTTTTTATTTTGGGGACTCCTTTTTGTCTTTGATAGGAGTTTATCCCCGTTTTTGCTTTTAGTTTTCTTCTTTCTTTTTTGGGGTTTGAGTTACCTTGGCCTGTGTATATTTTCCTTTAGTTTCAGTTGATGTATATAATAGCTTTTACTGTTCTGTTTGTGGGAGTGAGAGAGGGAATGATCAGACTTATTTATGTATATAACATCATTTCCTGTACTGCTACGCTTCCTTTATCTTTTAACATAAATATAGTTTTCTATAGCACTTTGAGTTGTGCTTATTGTATTACGATGGATGTGCATTTGTGAATGGATTAACTGCTTCTAGATCTGTGGGATTTGACGAATTGTTGGCATGCAATTCGGGTCACCTACCTAATCCTCCCAAGGGTGGTTTGGGGTGTGACAAATAAAGTGGGTCCCATGGGTCAATTTACAATTAAATAGAATCCTATTTTAATTTGGACTTTCCTAATCAAGTTAGGATTCCTAATTAAAATCAATTTCCATTCATGAAAGAAAATAGTTAGAGTTTGATTCCAAATAGAAAATCAGAATCCGACTCCTTTTAAATTCTCATTATATTGTGGGCAACTTAATTAGATTTAGATTCCTATCCAAAATAGGAAATTAATTCAAATACAAGTTTCCTAATCTAATTAAGCAATCTTGCTTACAAATCCAACTTCCCTAATCTAATTAGGAAACTTTGCTAAAAGTTCTATTGTGTTCAAAACACAATTAGAGCATCTTCAAGCAATCTCTTTTAAAATAGCTTCAACTAGAACTCCATTAATGGAGCTTACAAAATGGAATTTGACATGAAGAAGATGAACTTTTTAAATCTACATCACATGCACACATAAAAAATTTCAAAAATCATCATCTTCCCAAACCCCCATGGACCCTTTTTTTTTTTTTGAGATGCAAGGGCCACTGCCTGCGCGCGCTGGCCATGGCCTATAGTCCCGTGGCATGCAGGGCTGCGCCTACTCATGACCGCCCGCCCCACACCTGTTGACAAGCTGGCCAGCAGGCGCCGTTGGCAGGCCGTACCTGCTTGCCACCACTGCCGGCCGGTAGTTTCGGTTGATGTGGCTTCTTTTCCTTTGTTTCATATATTATCAACTTCAAATTTTGTGTACAATACTCAAAATTCAAAAAACTCAAAACACAATAATGGAGGAAGAAGAAGAAGAAGAAGATTGCAAGTTGATTTTGACATGTGTTTAATGAAGAACCTACGCTCTGATGCCAATTGTTAGTGGCGGCGGAAGCAATGGGATTCTCATGTAATCACAAAATTTTATGAGCATGCAAGGATCTCAATAAACACATTAATGTACTAACCTCAAGGGGAGAGCAAGGTCACCTAGAACACTCAAATGGTGTGTTCCTCCAAAGGAATGCAACACTTGAAGAAGATCTCCCAAGTTTGCTTCACCTCCAATGGCCAATAGTGTTTGAGGAAGAAGAAGACTCTCTTTTTCTCTCTCTAAGCTCTCTCACAATTTTGGGCAAATTGTTCTAATGACTTTTTCTCTATCATCACCAATCATCTTTGGCCTTAGGTCTCTTTATATATATAGATAGAGACCTAATTAAGGAGGTGACAAACCTACGGTTTAGTAACCAAGTGGTGTGATCCTAAAGGATATCCCATAAGATTATCTTAAATTGCACATAAGGACAAAACTTATCCAAAATCGTAGTAAAGGATGACCCTACCAGGGCGTAACCTGAAAAATCCCTTGCGGTAGGTAATTTTATTATATTTTTTTTCCACACTACTAACACATATAATGAGTCGTTGCAACCAAGGAATAAATGTCACCGCCACAATTCTGGTCCACTATAATTTATCTCGAGAGTATGGAGGACTTTGATTGGCCATAAAACTCTTTGAAAACTCTTTTCCAAAATACATTTAATTTAATATTAATAAAATAAAATACTCTTTGCAAACATTTTACAAAATACCAAGGCCTTGGATTTGGCATAATCAAATCCGTTCACTCTCTTTTTGGTGTTCTCCCTTTACGGACAGTGAAAACTTTATTGAGCATCATATCCATAACTATTTACATTGTGCACACCAAGCGGCTGATATATAGCCAGTCCTTTTGGTAGACATCAACCATTGACACACCACAAATGTACAGAACATAAATAAAATGGCAAGTGTCTCTCAAGTACAGAGAAAATAACTACTAGAGATTCCCGTTGTAACTACAACTTGACGATGAATAATTCGGGAATCCCCGTGGATTATGTTCAACACGAAATGTGTCTATATTAACATTTTGGTCCAATCACTATTATACAAATGTAAAATATAGCAACCATAGAACAGATTGCCCAAATCTATCCGTAGTTGTGAACAAAATGGTTTGAATTGGGCAGATGCAATATACAATTATGACAAGCACATAATTAAATAAAACTAAATTAATTAATTTAATCAAATTAAATTGGGTTCGATGGACACATAAACGTTACATCCAACATAGAGACCATTTATTTTTTGAGTGCTCCTTAACTAAAAAGTATGGGGAGATATTTTGAGTCTTTGCTCTCCAGCTAGAAGGCCAGGGGTTGGTGTTCTTATAAAAGCAAAGTGGATCACCAAGACTATCAAGGGAGATTCGATTGGGTGCATCGCTAAATTGGCTTTTTGTGTGACAGTTGCGCACAATTGGAAGGAGAGAAATTTCCTTCTTTTCAGAAATAAAATGAAGACTATGCCTTGTCTTATTAGAGATATCAAAGCGGACGTCCAAGACCGGTGTAGAGAATATTCCCAAGGGGGAGAATCCTCCTAGGAATATGTTCTTAGTTCAGAAATGGGAAGTGCATCCAATGTGGGTTGGGGGGAGTAATGTCCCAATGGAATGATAGGGATTCTGTTTCTTTTTTGTTTTGTTGTGCTCTTGGGGTCTCCTGAGTTTTGCTTGGCTTCAGGCCTGGGGTATAATCTTTAGTCTTGGTTCCTTCTAGGGCTTGGGGAATTCATTCCAAGTCTTGGTAGGTTGCCTTAGTTTTGTATATCTTTTCTCTCTTTTTTTTTTCAATAAATTGATTTATCTATAAAAAAAAAACACTTATCCCACACCTCTGATCCAGGGATAAAAATATTTTTATATGATCAAACACCTCTGTAAAGCATCTAGATGAGACACTCGAGAAAATCCACTCTCCATTAAAAATGAAGTCTCCAACTTTTGTAGTGTTGGTACTAAATAGATCTTCCCCCAACATAGTTAAAAGTTTAACAGAATCTGCCCCCAACCACCTATCCGACCAAAACTTAATATTTTTCCCATCTCCCAAAATCCATCTTTCCTTTTCTTCCACAAAATTCCACTCTCCTTATGCCAAGCCAAATAGAGGAAGCTCTATAACCCGGTTTGATGTTCCCCCATTTATTAACAAATTGATGCTTGAGAAATCTACAAGATAAAGAATTCTCCGATCTGATTTTCCAAGTAAGCCTAGACAACATAGCATTATTCACCTCCCTCAGTCTTCTAATGCCCAATCCTCCATCTTTCGGTTTGCACATTTTGTCCTAACTCACCGTAACAACTTTTGACATATCCACATCTCCCGTCCAAATAAAATTCCTAATCCATCTCTCAAAGGTCAAAATTAGAGACGATGGCCTCCAATAGACTGAAAAGCTATGGAGAGGCATACTTGAAATCACAGATTTTACCAGCTCTAATGTACTAGCCATTGAAAGAAGATTTCCTTTCCACCCTGCTAGCCGCCTCTTCACCCTATCCATCACTGGAAGCAACATATCCTTTTTAATGCGGCCTTTAAAAATTTCCACCTCTAGGTACCTAGTAGGGAAATTGCAAACTAGCATCTGAAGAAGATCCAAAATGGTCAATCTCCAATGAGGAGGGATCCGTCCCAGAAAAAACTTTGCTTTTTTCCAAGTTGATCTGCTGTCCTGAGAACTCCTGGTACTGGGTCAAAAAAATTTTCAAATCCTCACATACCTGATGGATGCGTTAGTGAAAATGAATATATCATCTGTGAACAGGCTATGACCCGGAGTGGTGGCCCCCTTGGACCCTGAAGCGATCTAATCTTCTTCTCATTAACCATCTGCAACAGACCCCTGCAAAGAACTTCCTCTGCTAAAATGAAGATCATCGGAGTTAACGGGGCCCCTTGGCATAATCCTCTCTGAACTTAAAAAAATCCACTGGACCTCCATTGAAAAGAACAAAAACTCTTGTAGTAAAAAACAGTTGATGCAGCCAATTAATCCATTTTATCTGAAAACCCAAATCTTCTTAGAACTTGGAAAATAAAATCCCAAGAAATAGTATGGTACGCCTTCTGTATATCTATTTTAATACCCATACCTCCCCCTCTAGGTGCACCAGCCATCACATTCACTAGCTCAGATGCCATAGAAATATTCTTCTGAATAACTTTCCCTTTTTGAAATGCTCCCTGCTCTACAAAAATTAATTGGGGCAGTAAAATCCAAAACCGCATAGCCATAATTTTTTGAAGCAACTTACAATAAAAATTTCCCATTCCCAGAGGCCTAAACCTGTCCAAGGAAACTGCTTTATCCACTTTAGGGATCAATGCTAGAAAGTAATTGTTAATGCCAACAGGGAGAAAGATTTTAATAAAAAAAAATAACTCATAGCGTGACACACTTCTTGTGAGATCAGCTCTGAACAAGATCTAAAGAACGCTTCAGGGAAGCCATCTGGGCCCTACTCATTGTTTGGATCTAGGTCCTAAGCAGCAGCTTTAATTTCTTGATCAGACGGTAGCATCTCCAACCGGTGAATATCCACCTCACCAAGAATTTTTGGAATGCAATTTAGCAGGTCCTGGTGCCCTCATAGTAATTCACCACATACTCCTGCATTTGTCCCTGGTCAGAAATCACAGTCCCATCTTCTTTTTTTAACATACGAATAGTATCCTTAGATCGCCTCATCTTAGTAGACAGATTTAAGTATTTATTACATCATCACCAAATTTCTTCCTTTTCATTCAAGCTTTCTCAGCCCAAAGTTTCTCATAATTCTCCTGCGCCTTCAAGAACTTTGTCTTAGCTTTAGCCTCTCTCGCAAAAAGCTAATCCGACATTCCTTCTCTATCAATCTCTCCCTGAATCACCTCTAATTCAGATTTTGTCTGCTGCATCTGGATTTCAAAATTGGGAAAAGCCTCCTTAGCCCAAGAACGCAACATCGGCTTAAGCCTCTTGAGTTTTTTTTTCCAACACCAAAGGGGGAGATCCTCTAATCCACTCCTTCCATGAAGTGCTTACCACCTTCATGAAAATCAGGGTGATCCATCCAAAAATGGTGAAACAGAAAAGGGACATTAAAGGGGCAAGATATTGAATCAACCTCAAGCTTTGATTTTGGTGAGTTGTCCTAGGATACATTAACATGCTATAATTGAAAAAATAAAAGATATACTGCCCTTATACAGGTTTGTTAGGAAAGAGATCCTCTCAAGCAAGCATATGACAGTTGGAGGCATCCGCAATGCATGCCCGGGTGCTCCCAACCGTCAGATGTGCACCGGAGACACTGCCTTTATATAGGTTTCTTTAGGAAAGAGATCCTCTCAAGCAAGCATTGACAGCTGGAGGCACCCGAAATGTGTGCTCAGTTGTTCCCAGTCGTCGTATGCACACTGGAGAGGATTCGGGTCCGTTTCTTTTTACCTTCTTCACTTAATTAAGAGTGGGACCCAAATTGATATTCTCTCTCCTATACTAACCATGTGGGACCCATACTAGTGATACCATTTTCAACCCTTCATTAGGCATAGTGTTCAAATTCCTTCTTACACTGTCCTTGTAGGAAAACATATCCCAAAATATATATATATTTTGCAAGAGTTTAGCTAATCTTAATAGATTCACACCTTTCGTGACTTTTTTGATTTTTTTTTTAATTTTCTTTAAAGATCAACAGGAATATATTAAAATAAGGGTAGAATTAAACGATTAACTGGCATTCCCAGACAGAAGTACAAGATAGGACAATTTAAGGATTTGAATGTTAGATTAAATCAATCCGAATAGGGGCAAAATCCCACAAGTCAGGATTTTTATAGGGCGTTCAAGAACACAATCAAATAAATAATAGGAAACAGGGATAGAACCACCAACCTTGTTTTGCATCCATAGTGCCGATGATCGCAGCGGAAAATAAAGACCAAAGATCTAGATGCTTCCCCTCTATTCCCAAAGTAACTGGCTTGATGAGAATACCAGCCCTGTTTCACCCCTCTCTTTCAAGAATGCACTCCTCAATAGCAATTGAGAATAATAAGTTGTGATGGGTAGAGGGGGGACCTAGCTCTCCTTATATAGTAATTCCTATAGAGTCTGACTCGTCACAGTCCCAATAGGAATCTATCTGTCCACACTAAAGCCAGTCCACATAGGATTCCTAATAACCCAATGACCTCCTTTATTAAACCAATACCATAATTAGTCTGAGTTTTACTTTATTTAATATTGGTCCATAATAGAGAATATGAAATTATATTTCAAATATAATTCTAACATTCTCCAACTTGGACTTATATTAAATCACTCATTTTTAAAGAGATTTAAAAATAATTTTGACCAAAACAAATCACAGGGTAATAACCCTTTAAGAAAACTTTATGTGCACATTTTTAAAAAACAAATTGGTCTAGAGGTCGTATTAGAAAATCAATCATGTCCCATAGAGTTTTAGACACCGAATCATAGCGTTAACTGCATCTATGATCAAGCGACACAGAGCCTTCCATGGTCACGAGAGCCCTCAACTCTACTAATATGGATCTAATGTGGTAGTGTGGCAACGAGATAATACTCACATAGTGATTCCTTATGTATTATCCATTTGTCAGTCCAAAATTTCTCTTCTTTAAGTGGCACAGGCTCACTAGAGAAATAATCTTTATGATTCCAATGAATCTATGGTCTCATCTTGAATAACTCGAATTTTACTTTATGTGTTATAAGACATACTTTTAGGCTAATAACTTAATGCCCTAGCCTTGCTTAAGGTTAACACATTCCTTAAGTCTTTAAAATCAGATATATATAGATCATGTTAATAAATGAAACACCCATGTGTTCAAAAGAAATTTACATGCAATGACAACTGATATATATAAACCAAAATTTATCATACGATAAAAATTTACAGATGAAAAGAAACTTCATTTTACAATGGAGCAAAACCAACTCCCACTAATCAACCGCATCACATGATGCTCCTAAGCCCATGCTTATAACATGTCTTTCAAACCACTAGGACAATGACATTTGGTTAGGGGATCTATAACCATATCATCTGTACCAATATGCTCCCCTGCCATATCACCTTTCTTTAATGTTTCCTTTATGGTCAACTACTTGACTTCCATGTGTATAGACCCTCTAAGTCCTTTATAAACAACACAACAAAGCTATTATTACTATATATCTGGATGGGTCTATCCACAAAATCTAAAATGGTCAACTACTTTATGAGATTCCTGAATCAAATAACCTGAGTAGCAGTCCTATGGCATGCTACAAACTTTACCTGTATAGTTAGTGGTTACCAATGTCTATTTAGTTTCTATGATATTGCCCTTCCTGCTATCAAGAAACCATAACCAGATGTGGACCTCTTATCATCCTCACAGCCAGCAAGGTCGGAATCTATATGACACACTAGCTTGAGTTTAGGAACGTGTCTTTATATTACATATAATCTTTTGTCTCCTTCAAATACCTCAATACTTTCTTGGCAACAACCTAGTGGCTAACATTAGGATCTTACTGATATCTGCCAAGAAGATCCATCATAAAGGCAATATCCGATCTGGTATAAACCTGAGCATACATGATACTACCTAGTGCGCTAGCATAAGGCACCTCATTATTTCATCCTTCTCAGCTTTATTTTTTGGGCACATTGTCGAGCTCAGTTTGTCACCCTTGAAAACAGGAACATTCTTAGGTTTGTAATCCAACATACTAAATCTCTCCTAAATACGATCAACATGAGCCCTCCAAGAAAAATTTAGTAAATGGCGAGAACGATCTCTATGGATCTCAATGCCAAGGATAAAAGAAACCTCACCAAGGTCCTTCATGTCAAATTTCCTAGGTAATAGTAGCTTTCAGTTATGCAAAATCCCTAGGTCACTGCTAGCAAGCAGGATGTCATCCACATAAAATATGAGGATGCAGAATTTGCTCTAACTTACCTTGTGATATATACACAGATTCACTTTATTTTCCATAAAATCGAATGAAATCACGACACTGTCGAACTTCAAATACCACTACCTGGAAGCTTGTTTGAGTCCGTAAATAGACTTCTTGAGTCTACACAAGATGGTATGAACCATCCACCACAAACCCTGAGGTTTAATTCAACAAGCTTCCAAACATCGTTATGTTTCATCGATTTCACCTCATCTCTCATCACATCTAACCACAAATCTAACTGAGGACTAGAAACAATGCCCGAATAAGTAACTGGATTAGCCACATAGCCTATGTCGTAGTCATGTTCTCTCAGATAGACCTCATAGATAGATGGTATAGCTGAATTTCTCTCCCTGATGGATTTTTCGTAAAGGTACTACTACTGACTCACCCTGTATCTAGGGAATCTCAGCTGAAACTGCATTAATGATAGGATCCTCAACCGCATCTTGATTAAGAAGAATCTCATTAGGTGCAACATGAATGTCAAGGACCGTATCAATATCAGGCTCCTGAACTCCAATAGGTGTAACCAATGGCGTAGTATGCCCCCACATCCGTCTGAATAGGTAGAAGAACAGGTACTGATGTACCAACCATGTCACTATCTAAAACAGTTTGAGAACAATCATTCTTTTGGGCCACATCAAATTCCAAAAACTTCGTTGTCTATGAGTCCACAATCCTAGTGCCTCCGCAGGGATTATAAATTTATATCCCTTCAAATGATCTGGGTAGCTAACAAACTAGTAACGAGTAGTTCTGGGATCCAACTTGTTCAAAGTCGGATAATATAGATTTACTTTTGTAGGGCACCCCCAAACTCTAAGATGGTTTAAACTGGGTTTAGTAACTACATGGTTAAGGATATAAGGAGTAGTTTTCAAAACCTCTCCTATAAAAACTTAGGTAAATATGTCTTACTAATCATACTCCCCACCAGTGCAGTTATGCCTTTCGGTGACACCATTTTGCTCAGGACTTCTTAGCATAGTTAACTGACCAACTATCCCAAAGTCCTCTAGGTATTTGGCAAACAGGCCCTTAAGCTGTCCAACATCACCATGTCTGCCATAATACTCACTCCCACGATCGGATCTAACAATTTTAATAACTTTTCCCAGCTGTTTCTCAACTTCATTCCTTAAAATCTAGAACTTGTCAAGAGATTTAGACTGTTCTTTAATTAAGAACAAATAGCTATATCGAGAATAGTCATCTGTAAAAGTGATGAAATAAAAATTTTTACACAATGTGGCTGAATAGGGACCACTAATGTCAGTATGAATGACCTCCAACAGGTCAGAACTACAAATTATAAATTTCTTCTTTCTTGGTCATCTTTCCCTTACAACAGCCTACATAAGTTTCTAGATCACTTTCGAGAGTAGGTAGAATGTCAGACTTTATCAGTCTTTCCACTCTTACCTTAGAAATATGACCTAGCCTCTTGTGTCACATTATGAAAGACCATTTTTTAGGTAAGGGTCTTTTGGAAACAATATTTTCAACTTTATAGGAGGTATAGATATCATTGGGAGATAAACACAGTCTGTACAATCCATTGGACATAATGCAGGAACCAACTTTACTTGAATTAAAAAATAAATTCACCATACTGTTCTTTATTTCAAAATGGTAACTACCAATGTCCAACACTGAAATCGAAAATAAATTCCGTCTGAAAGACGGTATATAGAAAATATTCTTTAAAGTCAAATTAAAACTAGAAACTAGTAATAAAATGATATCTCCCACGTCAACATATCCATTGTTTCCTACGACAAGCCTTGATTCATCCTGATCTGGCCTCTTTCGATTTATGAATCCCTGTATGGTAAAAGCAACATAGTTAGTTGCCCGGCCATCTAGCCTCCAAGAACTAAATGAGGCTTTTGATAGATTGGATTCACAAACAAAAGTCAAAGAATCATTACCTGATGGCTTGGGTTTTGATAACTAAGTGTTGTATTTGTTGCAGTCCTTCTTTATGTGACCCTTCTTCTTGTAAAAGAAGGAGCGATCACTCTCTTTCTTGAAAGAGTTTTTGTTGGGTCCTAAATTATTAATCCGATCGTACTCATTATTAGCAGACTTATGAGTATGATTTTTAGACTTTTCACTCTTATGGGATGTGAAGGTAAAAGGAGCAGTGTGAGCTTTATCTTTCTTTAGTTTCTCTTTCTCAGATACTACCCCAGAAATAAAGTCATTAATACTCCAAACACCATCTTGGGAAAAGTAGTTGATTTTGATGATATCAAACTCAGAAGGTAAGGTATTAAGAACTTGATGAACAATCAAGGCATCAGGAAGAGCAATATTCAAGGCTTTGATTTTGGTTTGATAGTTAACTATCCAAATAATATAATCCCTAACACCCTTAGAACCATGATATTCCATATTAAATAGCCCTTGCAGAAGTCTCCCAATCTCAACATTCGATGAAACTTGACATCTCTTGAAAATTGCATCCAGCAACTCCCTAACAATACATTTATCAGGCAGACCACTTTTAAAGTGTTCCGGTATTGACCTCTTTATAGACAGTACAGCTAAGGGATTACTCTTTTCCCATGCAGAATGCACAGATTTTTCATCCTCAGTACTATCAGCTGTTAGGTCCATTGGTTTATCTATAACAATGGATGTATGCACATCTACCATCTCCATGGTAAACATAATATCCTCTTTCCACTTCTTAAAATTTGACCTAGTAAGAATCTCAATAGTGACCATGTTATTGTTGACAAAAAAAGTGACTAAAAATTTAAACAATGAACAGTACAATAATCAGCATGATGCAAGCACAGCTTAGAACCTCATAAGCAAATGAGAATTTTACACACATCATTGTGAAAACACCTTTGGACTGAATTCCCAATATGCAATTGTAAAAATCTCTACATACCAGTGGCCATGGGAATACAACTCAAATTTTAAAATCCACCGCCTTTGGGTGTGCAGAATTTTAGGGTCAGTCTATTCACATGCATATTGTATATGTACCCCTTCAAGTACCAATACATGACCACTACATTTGGGTGTATGACCACACATCAGAGTTGAAGGGCATCCCATAACTGTATGAGACCAGTGTTTCATAAATCCAACAAGGAAGGTCGCTTTGGCGGCTGCATCCTGTCGAACCCATGGAACCCTCTCTTGGGATTTTCCAAAATTACTTACATCCTTAAACAATTTGTGTTATTTTATCATTTATGATAAGGGACTTAAATGTCTTAAAACTAACATATAAAGCTAACAATTCTGTTCATCAAGGTAGGTATTCCAGCAAGTTAGAAAATTAGTTCGGTTCCCAATGGAACGAACTGTCAAATTCTAGAAAAGGGCATGCATCAAAAGAATACCAAAAATATTTAAAATATGCATATATGATCAAAACAGAGGGTACCACTGTGTAGAGCACAGAAAAACAGAGCCAACGCAAAAAATGGGACCCCAAACATAGTCTCATAGCCCCCAGAAAGCCTGTCAAAGTTTTAGGCAAAAAATAGTTGACTGTACTGGTTTGACCGGTCCGTATGTTCAAACCGGTTCAGTCAAACCAAACCAATTACATTCAAACCCCAGCTCAACCAAACCGGTTCAACCCCCGGTCCAATCGGGTTCGGGTCAACACAATCGGGTCAAACTTTCGGGTCATTGGGTCGGGGAATGGGTCAACTTAACCCATACAGCTTTAAGGGACACACGATAGCAAACCCCAAAAAGTGATTTTTTTTTTTTAAAACATATGCCGGAGAGTGAGATCCACTTGCCGCTGCCGCCAGCGCGTGAGGGTGAGTCCGGCGATGATCCACCGGCCAAAATGTCTGGTTTTTTATGCTCTACGTCCCTGTATGATCAGATTCGACTTTTGCCGGAGAAAAAATCCAGCAGAATGCTAGTGTCCGTACGGGTTTTCCAAAAAATTGAAAAAACCGTAAAAAAAATCGATTCCCTTAGTATAATCTATTATTTTGAATCCATATAGGTTCAAGAACGGATCTATGGAGGCTCTGATATCACATGCTAGATTAAATCGATCCGAATAGGGACAAAATTCCACAAGCCAGGATCTCCATAGGGCGTTCAAGAACACAATCAAATAAATAATGAAAAACAGGGATAGAACCACCAACCTTGTTTCGCATCCATAGTGTCGATCATCGCAGCGGACAATAAAGACCAAAGATCTAGGTGCATCCCCTCTATTCCCAAAGTAACTAGCTTGATGAGAATACCGAATGCACAGGGATGATGAACACTGAAAATCTCTCTCTCTTTCAAGAATGCACTCCTCAATAGCAATTGAGAATAATAAGTAGTGATGGGTAGAGGGGGGGACCTAGCTCTCCTTATATAGTAATTCCTATGGGGTCTGACTCATCACAGTCCCAATAGGAATCTATCTACCCATACTAAAGCTAGTCCACATAGGATTCCAAATATAACCTAATGACCACCTTTATTAGATCAATACCATAATTAGCCTGAGTTTTACTTTATTTAATATTGGTCCATAATAGAGAACATAAAATTATATTCCAAATATAATTCTAACATTAAAGACCACCTTCAGACTAGTAACCTCCACCATCTAATGGAGGAAACAAATCCATAAGTTTTTGACTCCCCACCAACCAATCCAACCTATAGGAAGAGAGGGAGAGATTTTAGTTTTACAAGGAAACTCTAAAAAAGTCAAAAGAGAGTGTAAAAAGAGTATACTTTTAAACTCACATTTATTACCCATTATCTTCCTGATTTACATGTGTCATCCCAATGCACGGTATGAAGCGTTATCTTCCTTAATATGTAAGCCATCTCCCAAAGCACTGTATGAAGCATTATCTTCCTGTGCATGCTCTCTCTCTCTCTCTCTCTCTGATTCTGCAAAAGTTCTATCTTTTCTCTTTCATTTTCACATTCTCAACTGAGTTTTGTTATACTCCGATGGTATTACAATGTCAAAAGACCGCCTATCTTATGCATGTGTGTGTGTGGTGATTAAAGCATCAACGGTGCTTCCACGATCTATCACCGTTTGTCCTAAAGGGGGTCTCTGTTTTGAGCAAGAAATCAACGGGAAGGTAGGATTTTACTTTAAATTATGCTTTCCATGATTTTAACCAGGAAATACAAGGAGGATAACAAAAAATGAAAATTTGTTGATTGGAAGTTGTTATATGTTGGGAGTCAAATTATGTTTCTTTATTTTTCATAGGAGTCTATAAGAATCAAGACGCTCACGTTATGGATCTTTGAGTATGAACAACATTCCAATTTCAATGGGATTTAATCAGGGCTATTTAAAAGCCAACGTTTATGGTTGGGTGGAGATAATTTTGATAATAATAAAAAGAAACGTTGCCCTTTGTGAGAGTTTTTTTTAGAACCTAGCAGAGTTCTTGTTTGCAAAAGAAACCAAGGTGAATTTCTCCTTCAATCTCGAAGAATTGAGGGTTATTTTGGATCGATTCCATCGATCATTCTTCTGGTGTGCTTGATCAGTTGCTCCATAATTATTTCTTCGATCAGCGCTTCCAACAAGGCTGCTTTACCTCACTCATTCCTTTTCTTTTTATATATATATTTTCTATTTTAAACTTATTTTCTCAATTCCTTCCCCAAAATTCCTAGTATGACATTTGGTAGAATAGGTACCCTAACTCTTTCTCTTTCAAGGACTATTCTGTTTTTAAGGAAGGTGCTTTCCCAAAAAAATCTTTAAAGGAATCCTATTGTGATTTGGATTCTAAATCCAAAATCTAGAATTGAAGAATTCGATGATAATATTTAGAAGATTCTGAACAGCAACTGAAACCAAGTAATAGGAAAGAAATCAGGAAACCCAAAAATATTTAATGTATATATATGATCCATCATAATATTCTCTCAAATTTGTTTCATTCCATTCAAAATTTTAATAACTATTTTTTAACTATATAGAATGAATCAATATTTATTTTTGTAATAGTACTCAACAAATCATTAAATTTCAGGTGATGTGTCAATTTATTTCCAATTTTATTATTGTATTTGCCATGAACTGTTCTTTGTTTTCAATTATAGATAGCATAGAGTTTCCAGACATGTTTCTCTACTTCCAATATTTTATCAAGCACATTAATTGAGTTCTTTATATAAGGCCTTCCTTTGACATAAACTATTCGTAAGCAGCTTGGATTTCAATGAAGAATTCTTCATGTCACTCTCTTTTTTTTTTTTTCCTCTAATTTTTTATGTTTGTATCATTTGTGTTCAATCTTTACTTTTATTACTCTTTGTAACGTTCTATCAAATGCGTAAGTATAAGAGAAATTGCTTCTTTGTAAATCTAGAAAATGCATATAATAGTTGAGACATATTTCATTGATATTTTATAAAAGTATTTACATGGATATATTATTTCTCTTCTCACTTTTTATTTTATTAGTGAGAAAGATATTCATTAAACAAACAAATATTGAAACAAGCTAAGTTATTATAAGGTGTACAATCACTGAAAAGGAAGATGTTTCGTCGATAAAAATAATCTACCCAAATTAAAAATAAACTATAACCACCTACTTATAGCGGCAGTAAAAAAATAACACTTCTTATAGTGGTGGTAAAACGTTACCGCTGCTAAATTACTTAGCAGAAAAATAAAAATCGCTTTTAAGAGATTTATATATAGAGTAATTTTAAGGCGGGAAATATTACTGCTGTTATAACATATTAAAGCGATAATAGTAGAACCACTGGGACTGTTTGGTGGTTGTAGAATATTGCCCCCATGGTTGAGGAATCAGTATCGGATCAGCTGATTCATATCGATATTGGTAGAGGCCGATACCGATTCCTTGCCGATCCCAAATCAGTGGATCGGTAGGGACCAAGGGTCAAAAGGATAATAAAATCCTTTTTTAATGAAAATCAGTGGTAAATCCATGTGATCTTGACCAATCCAAATTGGTATCAAACGAGACCAATACCAACTCAAATTAGTAATGGCTGAGACTAAGACCGATACTGGTTACTAAATCCCTCATTACCACCCTTACATGTTCCCAGCAACAGCGGTAAAAACAAACTTCCCTTAAAAGTTACATATTATAATTTTAGTATATGAGTTTTGGAGGCAGTTAAAAAATACTGCCACTAAACTTCGTACTCAGTAGCGGTAATATCATGTGGCATCGTTATCGTCTGATATCTTGCTTCTTTTGTCTGTTGTGCCTGTTTCTCTCCCCTACTGATGACTATGCCAAAGGTGTGGGAAAGTAACTGGATTTTTTGTTGATTTTTCTTGCTTTCAGTCTGTAATTGTATGTTTCTGTTTCTTCTTTTTATACAAATGATCTTTTAGTGAAAAATATCTTGTGGCCTCTACCATTTTCAGCCATGTGGAGGTCTCATTTCTAAAACTGAGCCATGGTTGGGAAGGTACTCCCGTTTATTTACCACGTGCTAAAGTCATGGTCATATCCCTATCATGTCACCAAACAAGTTGGGACTTTTATGCCCGAAGTGAAGTTACCTAAAAACTTTCAAAGTTGAGATGCCCATCATTTTTCAACATTGATATATCTAAGAGAATTCGATAGAAATTATCTAGTAAGATTTTAGACAAAAACTACTCTCTAGCTAGAGATTTTTTTGTATAAAGTGAGATTTAACATTCCTAAATTATAACACTTTTTTCAAGTCAAGTAGTTATTTAGAGATGTATCACATTATCAAAGGCATCTTGGCCTGAGTAATGAATGCTCATAATTGGCCTATAAAGTAGCCTGATTCAACACTGCAAGATAGCTTTGTGGGTGTAGCCCATTGTGAAGAAGATATACAAGCAATGGTTGGATACTCTAGAGCTAGACCATACTATCCTAGGTGAAATGTCATATTAAAGTTTAGGCATCACACTAACCACCAAAACCAATCATAGCCCTCAGATTTTTTGGGTTCGGTCAAAGAATGGCCCTCTTATTACAAAACAGGCCTAACAATGGGTTGGGTTTGCCCATGAATCTCATGATGTAAAACATGTGTTATTAATATGAAATGGACTAATTCATGCTATTCATCTTATTTGTGGCATTTTTTTTGGGTTTACTATTTGCGGCATTTAATCATCATCCTGTGTAGTGTACAATTAGTACATGATGGTCTTTCATTTTGCCTACTACCTTGGTAAAGAGTTTTTCTTTATTCTCATTCAATATATTTTTGTTCAGGAATTTATTTTAAGAGTAGGAATGTTCCAAAACATGGCAAATGCATTACTAGAGAAGAGATGGAGGATTACTGTTTCCAAAGGGTTAAGAAGCACGAATAAAAAAATGGAAAGCTATACAATCGGATCAATGATTTACCAGGTGTGTCACATGAGTTTCACTCATGTAACATAGGATTTGTATGGGGCAGTGTGGTGGTTCTGCCATGTATACGTGGTAAGTATTTGTCTTAAAGTTCCTACCTTTATTGCTTGTGAAACAAGTCTACCCTTGGATATATTCAAGTGCCGGTATTTATATTATATGGTAGTCTCGAGTAAAAATTAATTTAATTGGTTTCTCATTTATTATTTCTGGTTTGTTTGACAAATGGATTATTAGCTTATATGATAGATTGTTCACAATTTCTTCTTTAAAACCATGTTATTGACTTCTGTCTCTTCCATCCAACTTAGTTTTCTAACTGCATGATTTTTGTTCATTGTAAGTCAACCAAAGAGCCACTTGTTTAGCAGTGGTTGGAGTACATTTGTCAGCTCCAAGAGGCTTGTTACAGGGGCTTATTTTATTTTTATTAGGTTCTCAATCAAGCACCTTGATTGCTTCAAAAGTCACATGGAATTTGCTTGGGTTTTCATAATGTCTTAGTACATATTATGTTGGTCCATGGTTGGATTCATGTTTCTTGCTTGTTTTACAGAGCTGAAAACGGGGAACTTCGGGTTGGGGTTCGCCAGGCTCACAAAAGTGAGTACAATGTGTCTGCATCTATAATTAATGTCTGGACATAGCATGCAACTGGGTGTACTTGCCACTGCTTCTCATGCTATTTCTACCTAGACCATGTTTACTGTCTATTACCGACCTAGGTAAGTAATAACTATGCTATGGTTGGACTTTGATTTTTTTAGCAGTTTTACTTTGAATCTCATATGTATTAAATATTATCTGACTAGTATACTTTTATTCATATTTTCAACAGGACAAGTCCTTCTGAATTCATAATTCCTTATGATTAATGCATGAATTCAAGCAAAGCCCCCTATTCAGTGGGCATGAGGTTCTGAATGAAGTTTGAAGGTGAAGAAGATAGTCCAAAACAGAGGTGAGGAAAACTATTTCATTGTGGATATGAATAAAAAAAGTTAGAAGGCCGTGGAATCCGAACTTGACACTGAAGAAGGTGGAAGTAGAATCTGTCCCCATATGGGTGCGCCTCCCTGGGCTTCCATTTCATCTTTGGACCCCTTCTGGGTTGAGTTTGATCCATAATGCGATAAGAGTTCTATTGTACTCCGATGGTATTTCACTGTCAAAAGACCGCCTATTTATACACGTATGTGTGTGATGATTAAAGCATCAATGGTGCTTCCAGAATCTATTGCCGTATGCCCTGAAGCGCCTCACCGGCCAGCTCCTAGATATGTTAGGAGAAAGCCATCCGGACCCTCTCCACCCCCTGATGCTTCTGGTAACTGCATTGCAGGCGAGAGCTGGGCGGTGACTATTTTTTGTTTCTGATTTATAATTTAGTTTATATGATAGATTGAACATTGTTTCTTCTTTAAACGTTGTTATTGACTTCTGTCTCTTCCATCCACCTTGGTCTTCTAAATACATGCTTTCTATTCATTTGTAGGTCAACCGAAGCGCCACTTGTTTACCACTGGTTGGAGTACATTTTTCAGCCCATAGATGCTTCTTACAGGGATGCTTTTATTTTTATGAGGTTCTCTATCTAGCAGCTTGATTGCTTCAAAGATAAATACCCAAATAGACCTTTCTATATGAAAGCGTGCCTGTTTTATCCTCTCAATCTTTCCTTCATTTTATCTTCCTCACATTAATCTATTGTTGGGGGTAAGATGTCTTTTATTCCGTCGCTTGGAATTATAGGTTGATTCTGAAGGGCCATTAAGGGGCCTACGGGCTCGAGGAAAGTTTTTTTGGGAGCTATATGGATATTTCAGTAAAATTCCTGTATATGGTTTCGCTACAAATTTGTAACGAGGGTTCTTTCTCTATAATGCAATCTGAGAAAGGTATGAGGATGAGAGGCTGTAACCCTATTCTCCCTTGATAGCTAAATAGATATCATCTCACCCTGGATGTAGGCAATCTTGCCGAACCACTTGAATCCTTGTTTACTATTGTGTGATTATTTTTTGCGATTTCCATTCTTTTCTACATCATGTTAGGTTCTTGTTTCTACATCGATGATTGGTGGCATCGAAAATGGCCTAATGGATATTTATTTGTTGTAATTTATCATTTCTTTTGTTGTTCCTTTTTGTAAGATTTTAAATTCTTATCCAGTTAGATGCCATCCTACCCTCCCGTTGGAGGAAATCAACATCTATACCTTTTATGGCTAGAAATTTATCCTAGTAGTTTTTACATTTCTTAGCTTGTCCCCACTTTCCAAGAAATACCTTATCTAAGCGAGACTATTATGCCTTGTGAGAATTTACTGCCTTTCGATGACACAGATTTCTTAATCATAAATTCAGAAGGATACATGTTGAGGTGGCACAATTGGATCTATTCAATGGGCACAGACAATCCACCTAGCTATTGCATAAGCAGGAACAAGCCAAACCCATCAATAATACCCATGAAATAGTTATGTGGGAGGGCTAGTCACTTGGTTTAATGGGTGTTTGTCGGATTGAGGCAATGAATTTGTTCTTCACTCCCTCAATGTCAAGAAGTTGGTTTTACTTTGAGCCTTTAAGAAAATTGATTATTAGACAAAACGTTTCGGCATCACAAACACTAGTGAAAGTACAAAGAAAAGACATGATTATGTTTCATGAATTTAATAATGTTTATGGATTTGGTATATTGTTGATAATCCCCTAGGCAAACTTGTTCAAATAAATGGCGGACAAAACAAATTACTTCGGACAGTTAAGATAAAATATTTTGGCATCACCAACACTAGTGAAAGTACAAAGAAAAGACATGATCAAAACGTTTCAACATCACAAACACTAGTGAAAGTACATAGTAAAGACATGGTTATGGCTTTTGAATTTAATATAGCCTTAAAAAATTGATTATTAGACAAAACATTTTGGCATCACAGACACTAGTGAAAGTACAAAGAAAAGACAAAATTATGGTTCATGAATTTAATAATGTATATGGAATTGATATATTGTTGATGATCCCCCTAGGCAAACTTGTTCAAATAAATGAAGGACAAACAAATAACTTCGGCTAGTATATTTTGTTGTTGCATATGTCATTAACTCTTTTACAATAGTAACTCTAAATATACACCTCAATGGAACAATAATTGATCTCTGATTTTCACTTAACTTGAAGAGTGTTGTGAAAAGTTTACTAACCCACATGGGATCATTGCGCCAGACACTGTCTTGTGCCATAATGGATTTTGGTTTTAAAAAGAATTGGCTAGTCAGAAATTAAATCTTTTTTCCTTTCACGTGAGGTGAGTGTATGGTTTCAGCCAAGCATCTTCATCAAGATAACGCAAGCATGAGGAAAAGTGAGAATAGGAAGAAGGTATCAGGACTCTCTTTGGGGGACTCTCTAACCCCCCCGGGGGACACATTTGAGGATGGAGCCCTATGCAAGTGATAGGCCAACTCCTGTGCAACCCTAACCCGTTATTGTTGAGGGTTCTCTGGCTGTGGAGGGAGGTGTGTTCCCAGAACCCATAGTTGGGGTGAATGTTCAACATCTACAGGGCTCATCCGGGCTAGCTTGTCAGTCTTTGACTCTTCAATCCGCTGGTTTGGGTGACGAGGGTCAACCATGTACTTGGACGTCTTGCTTCGAGGTCCCTCCATCGGCTCATGAGGGTGTGCCTCTCCACTTTTCTCAGCCAGCCCTTGAGGATGGACTCACAATCGTCCACTGCTCTACTAGTGTTGTTAATGAAGAACTACACTACTGGAGCAATGCTTATGTAGGTTTCTTTGTGGGACGAGGCCAGCCTTTGATTTCATCAAAGCCTCTCTCCCTAGGATTTGGAAGGTTCAAGGGCACGTTGATATTAAGCTTATTGGTTGCGGAATATTGTTTTCCAGTTTTAAAATGAGAAAGATAAACTCTCAGTCTTAGAGAGGGGCCTTGGACACTTGCAAGCAGGCTACTCATAGTAAGGCCTTGGGATCCTTCTTTACCGTTGAAGAAGGTGGAGTTCACTTGGGTTCCAGTTTGGGTGAAACTTCTGGCTCTACCTTTCCATCTTTGGACATCGGCAGACTGACCTTGATTGGAAGTCCAATCGGCATCTCCAAATACTCAAATATATACACTCCGTCAAAGCTCAATGCATCCGCAGAACTTCCCAGAGTGGTTTCTATCTACTCGGAAGGAGGAACCAGATTCGAGCAAGAAATATAGTATGAATGGTTGTCCCCGAAATGCACTGCGTGCTGCAACTTTGGTCACGGTTCCAACCAGTGTGCCAAATCAGCCACAACTCGGTCCCCCCGTTGTCATGCCATCACCTTAGGTGTACATAGAGAGCTCAGCCATCCAAGGTCCTTCCTCTAGCCATGATCATCAACTGGGTAATAGTATCCCTCCATTTCTGGTGACATTGGAGGCAACACCCACCCAACCTCCACGGTCTCCCCTCTGACAGGCGCTAACTCCAATTCTTTCCTCCTTCATGATCCATCGTCTGCAGCCAAGGACGTGCCGCTGAACCCTTTCCTTTTAAGGGGGTAGTTGGTCTGTCCATTGCTTCAACAAACCAGGTTGCCCCCTTGAGTTCGTTGCATTGGGAGCAGGTTGGCGACGTGTCGCACCATGATGTGGTTCAAAAACATATCCATGTGCCCATGCTTCTTCCTCCAAGTGATCCATCTGCTTCTGGGAAGACAATCGAGAAGGTAAGCTTGCCTTTTTTCGGTCTTGGAAAAGAACATGATCCTATAGGTAATTGTGGGGAAATCAACCTAGTTGTTGACCTTGGCTCTATGGGGCCCTCTGTGTTGGGTTCCCAGGGAGCTTCTTATCCCGCCCCAACTTCTGTGATTATTGCAGCCAGTGAAGCTCTCCCTTCATCATTTGAAACTGTACAAAGTTATGTTCAAAGCACCATTGAAGGTGCTACCTTGAGCAACGATGACAACACTGAGGGTACTGCTGTGTATGGTCTAGCAGGAAATTACATTAAGTTGATAAAGAAGAAGAAGGAAAAGAAAGGAAAGAAAAATGAGTCGGATGTTTGTAGAAGAAGCTCGAGAGTGTGCAAGCCTCATCCTCTAAGATGGGATCTAGGAGCTCCTGAGGTAGGAGTCAAAACTAGCAAAGTAAAAGACTCCTCTCGGCTGAATAATTTGGTGATCTCAGGTTCTGTTTCGTCAATTGCAGAAGATTGAGATGTTGCTAGTCCATTTCGTAGAGACTTAGGTGATGAAAGAGATGTGGGATCTGAGGGTCATTTTATAGATTGTTGTTCTCTTGTGGGGGACATAGGGTACAACCCGGTCATCAGTACTCTGCAAGGAGATGGGTGGTCCCTACCAATCCTCCCTACAATCCTAATGGGAACAAGGTCAACTTTAGAATTAGGTGAATGGCTAGTTGGGACTGATGTTGTCCTTTAGTTCCTCTTTTGGTGGTTTTCCTTCAGTTTAATTTGGCTATTAGTCCATTGTTTCATTGTGAAGCTTTCTCCTTGAGTTTTTATTTTCCACCTTGTTCTTTCTCCTTTTATTTTTGGGGGCAAAAGTTTCTTTGTTCTTCGTTTAGTATAATTTTTATTTGTCCAAGAAAAAAAAAAGAATGGCCTAATCTTTTATCGAAAGAGCTTCTAATTGAGGGCACTTAGTACTGATGCAGCACAAGGGTATATTGCTACACAAGAACCTTAAAGGAGGACAGCCTGTATCAAGGCCCGATGTTAAGTCAAGACCAAAAACCAACCCTATTCATGTCCGGCGCCCAACCAGCTCCAAATATTCAGTCCAAGCAAGCCTAGGTAGCTCCTATGTGGGTGGCTTTCTTTAATGTTTACACTTCCCCACGCCGTGCACCTTTTCCCGTGTTTTCTTCTGTGGAGTATTTTCTTTCTTCCTTAGGGATTGCATCAAGGTCTTAGAGATTGCATTTTCTTCCTTGAGTATTGCATCTAGACATTCAAGCTTGCAACAAGAAGCCTATTTTTAGTTTTTTATTTTGTTGGTTTATTTTTTTTCTCATTGTCAATATTCCTCCACAAGTTTCTCACAAATCCAAAATGTATTGTATACCACTTAAACTACTACACTTAGACTTGTTTGGACCTATCACCACAGCTAATCAAAATGGGAAGCATCACACATTTGTGATTGTGGATGATTATTCCCAATATACATGGACATTGTTCTTAAAACATAAAAATGATGCCTTTGATGAATTTGTATATTTTTACAAGAGAATACAAAATAAAAAATGATATTTAATAACAACCATAAGGATAAAAATGATGCATTTGATGAATTTGTATCTTTTTACAAGAGAATACAAAATAAAAAATGAAATTTAATAACAACCGTAAGGAGTGTTCATGGAGGTGAGTTTGACAACCTTAATAAATAAGAAACTATTGTAATGAACAAGGCATAACTCACAACTTCTCCACCGCTAAGGCTCCTCAATCTAATGGGATTGTTGAAAGGAAAAAAATATTAGTACAAGAGATCACTAAGACCATGTTGAATGAATATTCATTACCTAAATACTTTTGGGCTAAAGCGGTTAACATAGCCTGTTATGTTTTAAACCGTGTCTTGATTAGAAGAATTCTATCAAAGACACCGTATGAACTTTATCGTGGTAAATTACCTAAAGTTGATTACTTTCAAATATTTGGTTGTAAATGTTCTATTCTTAAAGCATTGTTTTCATGATGTTAATATGGTGGCTTGTAGTCTCTCAAAACATGGAGCAAGAATGCAAAGCCCTACAAATTGATTGCACTGCCTGTAAGGTACAACATCGATGCGATGTAGATCGATCTCCCACCCTTTTTGCGGGGGTGGACATCCCACAGCTGGTCTCACCAGAGGTTGGTCCCCATTTAGTGACTCAATGAGTAAGGGAGAGTGTGCAGGATGCACAATTTGACAAAGAAAGTATAATAAATAAAAGGAAGGGAGTCGCCACCTAGGTTGTGAAGAGCTTAGAACCCTGAAAGGGTAGCCCAAATGCTGGTGAAAGGATAGGGATATTGTTGATTCCATATGATCTTGTCAGAGTATGGGTAAGAGGTCAAGTTACAGAGATGGGAAGGTTTTATGCATCCCACTCTGCCCCGGATGAGCCTTTCTTTGAGCTAGATGCTGGGATTCATAGATTCTCTCAAAATAAGGTACCATATAACAAACATGCAAGGTTGATCTATGGCCAGAATATCATGCAACACAAAGAACACACTATATGGAAAACACACTCAAATTGGTTACTTTAACAACCTAAACTGATAAGGGTCAAAGTAATAGCATAAAGTCATATTTGAACATCACCGTTGATTAAAACATCACTAAATACGTTAACAAAGTGCATCTAAGATTTTCCAAATATCTACAATGCAAACAAGCATGAAATGGCATTAATTACCAAAATGTCCCAGGAGGGTAAAAGGACAGAAACTGTCAAGTCATATTTGAACATCAGCATTGGCTAAAACATGACTACATATATTAACAAAATGCATATAAGGTATTCCAAATATCTAAAATGTACACAAGCATGAAATGACTATAATTACCGAAATACCCCTAGAGGGAAAAAGGGTAGAAAATGTCAGTCATATCTGAACATAATCATTGATTAAAACATGACCAAATATATTAATAGAGTGTATGTGAGATATTCCAAATATCTAAAATGCACACAAGCATGAAAATGACAATAATTACCAAAATGCCCTTGAGGGCAAAAGGTTAGAAAATGCCAATAAAGTCATATTTTAACATCACCATTGATTAAAACATGACTATATTCATTAAGAGTATGTATGTGAGATATTCCAATTATCTGAAAAAGCAAACTAGCATGGAATGACAAAATTACCAAAATGACCCTAGAAGGTAGAATTGCAAAAACTGCCAATAAAGTCATAGTTGAACATCTCCATTGATTCAAACATAACTAGATACATTAAAAACATGTATGTGAGATACCCCAAATATCTAAAATGCAAACATGCATGAAATGACCATAATTTCCAAAATGCCCCTGGGGGGCAAAAAGGTAGAAAATGCATGGAAATGAAGTCTTATGCCTCAAAATATGTTTATTAATTTCAAAAGAATGTGTTACAATTAGTAGGAGTCCCTCTAGGGTCCTAAATAAATTTTGTCTACAAAATTACCAAAATGCCCTCTAAGGGAATAATGGTAAAAAGGGTTAATAAGGACACTCAAGGGTGTTGTAGGGATCAAAAGTGTTGTTGATCAACTTAATATGACTAGACATACCAAATAATGTTACTGGATCTTTAAAGTGAAAACTATCGTAGCCTACTCTAGGTCATGAGTAAGGTAGTTCTTCTCGTGTTCTTTCAACTACCTTGAGGCGTAGGCGACCACCTTTCCTTTCTGCATTAGTACGCCACCCAATCCTATTCAGGATGCGTTCGCGTACACAACCATGCCACCAGTGCCATCTGGAATGGTTAGCACTGGTGCCATCACCAATCGATTTCTTAGTTCTTGGAAACTTTTCTCACATGCGTAGGTCCATTTAAACTTCACACCCTTCTTTGTTAGCTTTGTCATGGGTGCTGAGATGCGTGAGAAATTTTCCATGAATCAATGGTAATACCCAACTAATCCTAGGAAGCTACGGATCTTTGTGGCATTCTTTGGAGTCTCCCACTCGAGAACCGCCTTTACCGTGTCTGGGTCTACTTTGATACCTTCCTTGGTGAAGATATGTCCCAAGAATCCAATCTGGTGGAGCCAAAATTCACACTTTCTGAATTTGGCAAACAACTGGTGCTCCCTTAATCGTTGCAACACGAACCTAAGGTGTTGAGCATGTTCCTCTTCACTTTTGGAGTAGACCAGGATATCGTCGATAAATATGATGACATACTTGTCTAGTACATCATGGAATAGCATGTTCATCATGTCCATGAACGCAACTGGGGCGTTGGTCAATCCGAATGACAACACCAAGAATTCGTAGTGTCCGTATCGGGTTCTAAACATCGTCTTGTGAATGTCGCTACCCTTGATCTTCAACTGGTGGTACCTAGACCTAAGATCAATCTTAGAGAAAACCCTTGCACCTTGCAATTGATCAATAGGTCATCGATGCATGACAATGGGTATCGGTTCTTGATTATGAGTTTGTTTAGCTACCGATAGTCGATGCACATTCTCATGCTTCCATCCTTCTTATTTATGAACAACACAAGTGCTCCCTAGGGAGATACGCTTGGTCGAATAAGTCCCTTCTTCAGTAAATCATGCAACTAAATTTGCAGCTCTTTTAGCTCCACAGGTGCCATTCTCTAAGGTGCCTTAGACACGAGTGTTGTACCAAGAACTAAGTCGATCGTAAACTCCGTTTCTCTATCAAGGGGGTAGCTAAGTTAGATCCTCCGAAAAAACATCGGGAACTCCCTAACAATATCAAGTTCCTCTAATGGCTTGATCTTTGCCTCGGTGTCCATTATCGTGGCCAAATAGCCCTGACATCCTTCGTCCAACAACTTCGTGCTTTGGAGGGTGGATAAGGTTATCCTCTTGTGCTTCCTTGTCGGTTCACTTTGATAGGTGAAAATCGAGCCATCCTTGATCTTAAATAAAATCTTCTTCTCTGCACATATGATGTTTGCCCCATAAGCGGACAAACAATCCATGCCTAGTGTTACATCAAAATCCTTCATATCAAACTTGATCAGGCGGGCTGTCAAGTTCTTCCCACAAATTTTCACTAAATTGGGGTCGTAAACTTCTTTTAGACTCACGATGCTTCCATTCGGAGTGCTAACTACTAAATCCTACCCTATGTCCTTTAATTGGATGGTCATCCTATCCGCAAAGGCAACAGATACGAAAGAGTGGGATGCGCCCAAGTCGAACAACACTCGTACGGGAGCGGATGATATAATCAAGGTACCTAGGGTTTGTATAAAGATAATGATGCAATCAAATTCCCTACACCCATTGGTTTGTTTCCTACAATTTAATAGTGTTATGAGCACATACTTGTCATTACTTCTGGGTTCACTTCCGCTTCTTCATTGGTTAGTGGGAACACCTTTCCTCGCGTCCGGTTGTCCCGAGGCAGAAAGGGTCGAGCGGAAGACTGGATCGGCAGGTAAGAGTTGTATCCGCGGCTCACACAATCTCTAGCCAGGTTCCTAGCTTTGTGGCATACAAAGCATTTATTGGATAGTGTATAAGGGGAAGAGGCCTGGCTCTCTTGGCTCATCGTTGGTCGAGGTGGTGAGGCAACAGTTGTTGCTTGGCTAGGAGCAGGTTGAGCATACTGAGCAATCCGATTGTAAGCAGGACGAAAAGGTTGAGGAGTTTGGCTCATTTCTTGCCGTTGATACTGTACCAGATTAGGGCTCGAGCTAGTCCCCCAAAATGCTTTGTTTGGCCACCCAAAATTCTGATAGTTACTTGGCCTTTTGCCCAATCTAGGCGACGCAGTGGTCTTCTCCTTTAATCTATCCTCTAAGGTATTTACCTTATCGGCCATCTGTGCGTAGTCTCGAATGTCTAGTATTGACTGAGTGGATCCAATCTCTGGCCTGATTCCTTTCTCAAACTTCTTCGTCTTACTAGCTTCCCCCTTCATATGCTCTGGTGTGAAATGGAACAAGTCCTCAAATTGCTATTGGTAATCCAGCATAGTCTTCGATCCTTGTACGAGGGCAGAGAATTCCGCTTCCTTCTTATCTCTGAACTCTCAGGGAAATAATTCTTGAAGAATACTTCTTTAAACTGATCCCAAGTAGGGTTGGGATTAACTGCTTCCAAGTTAGGTCGCGTTGCCTTCCACCATGCTTCCGCCTCATTTTACAATTGGTACCCAGTGCATATCAAACACTCGAGTACGTTGAATGCTTGTTCTAAGGTGCTAATCCATCTCTTTGGTTGCATCACCTTAGAATTAAGCTTGGAGAATGCATGCGGCTGGAGTTTCTTGAATCTCTCCATCACTTTATGTCAAACCTGCCCCTGACTGGCTGGGAATTTGATTGAAGGACAGGAACCCCTGACATGGCATCCAAGCACACTGTGAAGCATCACCCCAGTGATTGAGTTTAATGGAGAACCACCGAGGATGTCCTCCTATATACCTGTCAGAAGATGGATTGCAGACCCTTGTAGTTGTTCAACCCACAGCATAATGTACAGCTTGAACTCCAGGTATTCTCTCTCCTCCTCATAAATGTGGGGCCCACACCTAAAAAAGGGTGTAAATTACCCTGGGTGAGGTATAGATGTAAGGCCTAGACCCTGGGCCAAACCCTTGTGTAAGCGTCATTGAGATACAGCTTTGCTGTATTCTCTGGGTGATGCATTCGGTGATGCACACATCACCCAGAGACATCACCCAGAGTGGAAAAAATGGATATTTTAATCAGCAATTGTGTGGGGACCACCCCTATTGGCCATGGGCACCCTCCATAGGTTGAAGGGAGTCTAAGGAACCACCTCATTCCCTTGGACCCCTGTGGACCCCACCAGAATGCCCAGAATGACTGAGAATCACTCTAAAAATGCATTTCAAAAAGGGACCTAAGAAGCCAAACAGGCCTCAGTGGGGGGCTATCCTATAAATAGAGGGCCCTAGCTCAGTTTTAGAGCTTTAGTTCACTGCTAAAACCGTGGGAGAGAAAAGAGAGAAAAGAGAAGGAGAGGGAGAAGAAAGGAAGGGAAAGAGGAAGAGGGAAGGAGGAGAAGCTGTCCCTGCCTCCAAGCTCAGCCCCAGCAGCCTACCCAACCTAATTCAGGTATAAAAATCATACCTTAAGTATGCTGCTATGCTGTTCTGTGTTCATCTCCTTAGATCTCTGCTGTTTGGATGAGTTTCTAGCCATTGGTAGCCCAGAACAGTTGGGGGCTGCCATGTGCCACCTCAGATCCAACATGCAAACATGATGCATGGAAGATCCGAGGATTTTATATGAATTTTTATCTTTGTTTTATTCCGAGACAGAAGCTTGTCTCTCGTGCTGCATCGCACCGCATCGTTGCACCAAGAATAGGCAGTCTGGGCTTAGATCTGTGCACACAGGCTGCTTCCAGCCTAGCCGTGTGTTTCAGCAGCCCTAGACCACCCTACTCCACGTAGGAACAGCCTTGCATGCAACCCAAATCGTGACCAGCAGCTGGAACTCAGCTGGGTTACTATCCACTGGGTTGTCTGGACAGCTCCTGGCAGCCAAGTAGTGGGCCCAGGTCAAGATCCGAGTGGACCACTATAAACCACCCCACATGAGGTCCACAATGACCTAACATGCATGTATGGACGATCAAGGCACTGCCTATGGTGCAAAACCCAAGAAAATGGGCCTGTTCATGTTCTGAATAGGCACTGGGTGATGCACTAGGCGATGCACACATCACCCAGAGAATTAAAATGGGTATTCTGTAGATCAGACCTTGGGGGCTTCCACCAGTGGACTGTGAACATTGTAAGGAGGTGGTAAATGACCAAAATACCCCTCCTCACATCTATCCATAATTATGAACAACTTGGGTACCCAAGTGGGCCCCGTAGGGCTTGGAAACCTTGTCTGTGTTGGTCCTGGAACACTGTTGACCTGGGGACTGTGTTGTAAGACTATTGTGACCTAGAATCATGTACTACAGTGGTGAATTTCCATTCTGACCCTAGACCACATTCTCCGGATGATGCACCAAGACATAGGCCTAAATCCCAGTGCAAGGCCCAGAGAATTCCAAGTGATGCCTGACTGTGCACCGAATCAGACCAGCGAGCCTAGATCAACACTAGGACATCCAAAAATAGTTTGGAATATTAAATGATATATTTTTGATTTATACTTTAGGGTTTGATCCTGCGCTTGAGGTGCATTGCCAGACTACAGTCGGAACCGAAACAGCAACTGATCTCATAGAACCAGACCCAGGTGAGTGAAATGTTATCGTGTATGTACGTGTAACATGAATAACATGCTAAACCTAATTTTCATAATTATTAATAATATGATTCATGTTTAATTCAAGTCTTATATATACAATGCAACACTGTGCTGACTGTTGATCAACTCTGCTTAAATATTCTATGCTGATTGTGTATGCTAGACTAGATGCCGTAGTCGGCTTGGAAATGAGGCCTGTGGTAGCCCGTAGAAAGGGATACGGTTGACACCGCCTGACTCATACGATGCCATATAAACATGGGGTTAGAGTTTCATCACCCGTGCTATGCACCCTTGCCAACAGGGGTTAAGGTGTTGGATGCCTGTGGGAGCGACCGTATATCCTTGAGCTCTATGTCGGGTTTTAAACCACAATTCAATTATGAGCTATATGCTGGGCTTAAAATCGTAATAAGGAAAAAAAATGTGATTATAAGCTATATGTTGGGCTTTATGCCACAATATAATCCAAAAGAAAAGAATTGAACTAAATGCCGACGGTTACCTCACAGGATAATCAAAGAGGGCTGGTGCCACACCCCAAACCACCCCCTGGGAGGATTTGGTAGGTGACCCGAATTGCATAACGGCAAAATCCCACGGATCTAGAAGCAGTTAATACATTCACGGTCCCACATTTGTAACATTACTACAAGTAAGATCAGAGTGCTACAGATAATCTACAATTATAACAAAGAAAGAGAAAGCGTAGCGATACGGGAATGATGATAATATATATACATAAGTGAGTTTGATACATTTCCCATTACACCCACAAACTGAAAAGAAAAGTTGACAAGTATATAAGCCAAAAGGAAATACATATATTTACAGGGCGAGATAACTCAACCCCAAAAAGAAAGGAAAAGACTAAAACTAAGCAAGAAGCAGAAACGGAGATAAACTCTATTAAAAGCAAAAAGGAGTCCCTAAGACAAAAAGCATCAAGTGCGCCCCTCACTGGTCTTCATCAATAACCACTGAGAATGCACGCATCATCGGCACGACCTCCGTCGGAGTCCATACCAATAGCATCATAATCACTAGGGCTTTTGTAATACCCTGATTTTGGACTAGGGGTAATTTTATTTTTTTACCTAATGCAGGATTAGAGTAAGCTGAAATGGAGGAACTTGGACTAGCTGGAGGAGCACACATACATGCATGGTAAGTAGGGTGCCCTAGTGTAACACCCTCATTTTGAGTTTATTCTTTGCCTAAGTGTAGAATTAGGGTTTTGTTTATAAAATATATAATTTGATTTGAAAAATAATTCATAGTTAGTAACGTAGCTTAGTGCTTAGACATTTAATTCAATTTGTTAGAGGTCTAAGGTTCTATTCTTTAGAGGAGCAATTAAATATTTTATATTTTTTTTTATAATTTTATATGACTTAGAATGGGCTTCCATGATTCTAACTTGGGAGGTCTTAGATTTTAGCTAAGAATGTATTATGGATTGATAAGGAAAGGTGAGGTGGCAATATCCAATTGGTTGGAAACCCAAACTTGTAGAAAGAATGTCTTCCTAAAATAAAATCCCAACACAAAAGAAATTTTAGCTAAAATTAAATTATCTAATCTAAAATTTTAATTTAAAAATCTTAAATCAAGATTCCTTTTAAAATATTTTCATTGGAGGACAAATAAATAGATGTAGTTAGAGACAAAATTGGATTCTTTCCACCTTCTTTCTTGTTAGGATTAAATCCCCATAAATAAATCCCAATCCTCATTCCCTTTATCATAAATTTGAGAGAGAGAGATAGAGGGAAAATTTGTGCACTATAGAGAAGAAGAGAAGAAGAAGAAGAGAGAAGCAGAAGAAAGGAAAAGGAGATTCGGACCATGCAGAACCAGCAACTTGACGTCCAATTTTGACCATTTTTTCAGTCGAATTAGAAAAATACTATTTCACAATAAAACGTAGCCTCATCTCTTAGCTTTGTAATTCATGTTGAATAAACCCAAACGGAGATCGGAGTAGAGAGATATCACAGATTTACTGAAGGTAGGTCATTCTGTCAAAATTTGTGTTTCTCAAATCCGAGTTTATGCAATATAGTGATGTTGATTTCATCATTACCTTAATCATATGACTCCATTAAAGTGGTTCTGAATTAGGAAGACATATATCAACATTATTGAAACATTGATTTGAGGCCACTTATAGAAACCCTAGTCGCTTCACATAAGGTGAGTAGATCTTCAACCATTATACTTGATATTTTCTCTTCATATAAAAGTTGTTTTGAAACATTGTTTTAAGTCTGGAATTTAGTTTTAAATTGAGATTTATCATGCCGAAAACATATTTCATTCTTGCTTTTACTTAATTAAATTGTTCACACATGATTGCTTACAAGGAATGGTGATTTTCTTATGATTTAATTCACATATGTGTATGCAAAATTTTTAATAATGTCATGTTTATAGAGTAATGAATCCAATGTCTATTTGTTGATAGTATGATGAAGGTCTATGAATGATTTTTCATGATTATAACTTAATGCATGATGTTTTTAGATGATGCATAAAAATACGATTTTATTTAGGGTTTACTTTTAAATTTTCATTGATGTTATTGTTGGATAAGTGATTGCGAAAATTTTGCCCAATCTTCCCTATTATTGTTCTTCACTTTATGTATTGATATGTTGATGAAAGTTACTGTTTTCAAACTTTATTTTTATTCTCTTCAATAGCATGTGTTAGGGTGGAATTGAGGAGTCATGACCCTAAGTTTCGAATTTGGATGTATAGCTTTAATTATAAGCAAACCCTTGATTGTTATTTTGTTGTTTACCTTATCGACATTAGTGAATATGTTGGGGTAAGGATAAGTTGGTGAGTTTTTGAGCTACGGGCTTACCCTTATTGGAGCTATATGGGCTACTAGAAAGAGGAGTGATGATCAAAAACTCTCTAAGAGGGCTGGGGCAAGTTTGGTCACTAGTTTCTCCATTAGTTTCTTGATATTGAGAGGGGACAGTGTTGTTGTGGTTGATCATAACTAGAGTTCATACGTCGCTATCATGAGGGCCTTGACCAGTGTATGGTAGCTAGCTCACACTAGTCTATTAAGGAGTGATGTGTTTGTTATTTTACGTTCTTTCAATATATCTTTCGTTGATTGTTGTCATATATACTTTTCATTACAGTAGTGGTAATAAGCAAATATGGTTATGATCATTTTGTTTTGTTTTTTTGGATTTATATATAAACATTATTGTATGTCTTTACATGTTGTATTACTTGTGCATGTTTTCACACTTGTATAGTTGTTGTGGATTTACATGCTAAGCTTTTTCCAAAGCTTACCCTCACCACTTTTCAGATGAACAACTTTATGAATGCAAACCTGGATGTGAGGATGTACTAGAGGAGGAGGTCCAAGGGGACGAAACGTTCAGATTAGAAGAAGACAACTACTATTAGAAACTTTACACTTTCTTTCAATTTTAGAAGAACTTATTATTTGTTTAAGTTTAATTTAATTTTGGGATTGTAACATTTATTTAAGAATTTAAAGTTTAATTTGAAAGTTGTAATAGCTTAGTTTGACTACCCTATTTTAATTGAAGTCTTAATCTATATATTTTAGATATGTGTTTGTGTTTTGGTTTTACTCCGGTTCATATCTCCTTGACATAAACGATCTTGTGGACCGTCAACGTCCCTAATCCGCTAGGGTGGTTTTGGGAGCGTTACAGCTCTCCTCCTCGTAACGAGCCTCCATGCCACAGTGGCATAGATCTGCACAATCATCTAAAAGAAAAACATGTATAATAGAGTGTGAGTCCCACCGAGCTCGTGAGCAAAACATATCATCATGCATGCATATGCAACCACAATCCACATGTTCCTACATGATATGCAAGTCTAGATTATTTAATTAACCACCTATCAATACAACTAAGCCAGGTCAGTGCTACTACAATCCCCAATACATGTATCCCTAGTGTGGGCTTGGTTACCCTTTTCCGCGATACACCCATTGAGTTGTCGGAGAGAATCAGTCGGCTCCAGCACCTCCCTACCCAGGTCAGCCCGACCGACCGTCTAGATTGAACTTGTGAGGTAACCGACTCTATAGAATTTCACCTTTCGGTGCTTCCCGACATGTAATTCAAGGATAAACTTTATGTGGCATATAGCCATGATTCATCTATACATGCTTTCTAAGCTTGTAGCCCAAGGCTTCCCAGCATATTTTCCCTGGGGCATCCCAGCTATGCTGAGGCTTCCCGGGGTTTTACGATAGTCCTCACAGTTATCCAGTCCTCACAATTATCCAACACCTTAACCCCTATTGGCAAGGGTGCGTAGCACGGGTGATGAAACTCTAGCCCCATGTTTATATGGCATTGTATGAGTCGGGCGGTGTCAAATGTATCCCATACTATGGGCTACCACCGGCCTCATTTTCAAGCCGACTACGGCATCTAATCTAACATTCACAGTCATCATGATATAATTATAGAGTTGATCAACAGACATACGATGTGTAATAGTTTTGAATAATTGAACTGAATTAAATCACACAGCATTATAATTAAAGAATTTAATTGCCAGCATAATAATAATACTGTTACACGTACATACGCGATAATATTTCACTCACCTGGGTCTGGTTCTAGAAACTCAGTTGCAGTTTCAGTTTCAGTTTCGGCTATAGTCTGGAAGTAGGCCTCGAGCGCAGGATCAAATCCTAGATATAAATAAAAAAATTTGTCATTTAATATTCCAAAGTGTTTTTGGATGTCCCAGGGTTGATCTAAGCTCACTGGGTTGACTCGGTGTACAGTTGGTCATCACTTGGAATTCTCTAGGCCTTGCACTGGGCCTTAGGCCTATGTCCCGGTGCATCATCCAGAGATTGTGGCCTAGGGTCAGAATGGTCATTTATCATAGTTGTACATGTTCCTAGGTTATATTAGTCTCACAGTACAGTCCCCAACTTGACAGTGCTACAGGACCAACACAGACAGGGTTTCCAAGCCCTACGGGGCCCACTTGGGTACCCGAGGTGTTTATTCATGTGGACAGATGTGGGGAGGGGTGTTTTGGTCATTTACCACCTCCCAACACTGATTTATGGTCCATGGGTAAAGATCCCCAGGTCAGATCAGCATTGCAGTAAAATTTCATTCACTAGGCGATGTCTCTGGGTGATGTCTGCATCGCCCAGAGATTGCAAAACCGGAATCAGGCTGAGATTCCAAGGTTTTTTATCATGGGCAGTGCATGGATCCTCTCCCCATGCATGTTAGGTCATCTTGGACCCCCAGAGGTGTACTTTGCACTGGTCCTTGTGGATTTTCACTTGGGGCCACCACTTGGCTGCCAGGAGCTGCCCACACAGCCCAGTGAATAGTAACCCAGCATATCTTCAGTTGCAAATCATGGTTTTGGCTGCATGCAAGGCTGGATTCATGTGTAAATCAGCAATCTAAGGCTGCTACAACCTAGGGTTAGGTTTCATGCAGCCAGGACACACAATCTGGGCCCCAGACTGCCTGTTTTTAGTGTGACAGGGCAGCGCAGTTTGGCGCAGCCTGGGTTTCGGTCTCAGGCTAAAGAACAGTAGCAAAAATACCTGAACATGCTCAGATCCCTCATGCATCAGGTTTGCATGTTGGATCTGAGATGGTTCAAGGCAGCCCCCAGCTGTTCTGGGCTGCCAATGGTCAGAAATCCATCAAAAACACAGAGAATCATGGCGGAAAATAGAGAACAGTAGCATAGCAGTATGAGGAATATGATGCTTATACCTTGCAGCAGTTGTGGTGACAGATTCAAGCCAAGGTGAGGTTTCCTCCTCCTCCTTCTCTTTCCTGCTTCTTCTCCTTCTCTTTCCTCTCTTTTCTTTCTTCTCCTTCCCTCTACGGTTTCAGCAGTGCCAAGAGCTCTAAATGAGCTAAGGCACCCCTATTTACAGCCCAACCCATAACTAGGGTCTGTTTGGCTGTTAAGGCACCTTTTGAAAATGCATTTTTTACTACATTCTCAGTCATTCTGGGCACTCTGGTGGGGTCCACAGTGATCCAAGGGTATGAGGTGGTCCCTCAGACTCCCCTCAACCTATGGAGGGTGCCCATGTCCAATATGGGTGGTCCCCACAGATCAAAACATGGAAAAACTGCATTTTCCCACTCTGGGCAATGTCTCTGGGTGATGTCTAAATCGCCCAATGCATCGCCCAGAGATTTCAGCAAGGCTGATTCTCTGTGGGCTTGCACAGGGGTTTGACCCAGGGTCAGGGCCTTGCATCCACATGTCACCCATGGTCTTTTACACTTATTTTCAAGGGTGGGTCTCACATTTATGGAGAGGAGAGAGAATACCTGGAGTCCAAGCAGTACATTATGCTGTGGGCCATGCAACTGCAGGGATCTGCAATCCATCTTCTGGCAGGTATGTAGGAAGACATCCTCAGGGTTTCTTCATCAAATTCAATCAATGGAGCGATACTCCACAATGTGCTTGGATGCCATGTCAGGGATTCCTGTCCTTCAGTCAACATTCTACTCAATCAGGGGCAGGGTTTGACAGTTGGTCGGGCTGACCTAGGAACGAATGCTGGTTGGGTGAAGACTATGGAAGACAGATTTAAAGAGAAAGAGAAAGAGAAGGCTATGATGTCACCCGGGTTGGGCAAAAGGCCAAGTAACTTCCAGACCTTTGGTTGGCCAAACAAGGTTTTTCGAGGAACCAGTTCAAACCCCAATCCGACTCTATACCACAAGCCGAATGTGGGTCAGAATCCTTTCTGCCCCACTTTCAATCGACCTACTCAATCGGCTACGAGTCAAGCGACAACAGCAGCTTCGTCAGCCCGACCAGCCACACAAGTCAAGTGAGCCATGTCTCAACACCAGTTGTTCCACCTTATAAGTTTTACGTGTGCAATAAAGAAGGGCACATGGCCAAAGAATGCAAGCAGCGTGGGTACGACAATAACTTGCCAAATCAGTCCTATGCTAGACCTTTTCAGCCAGGGGACAATCAGACGCGAGGAAATGTGTTCGCATTAACAAACGAGGAAGCTGAGGCGAACCCTGATGTAATGACAGGTAAGTCCACTGAACACTACTATATTATGGAAATGACCGGTCTATATATGTAACCTAAACTATATACGAACCTTAGGTACCCTGAGTGTCTCAACCTTTCCTGCACGAGTGCTATTCGACTCGAGTGCATCCCACTCTTTTATTTCTACCACCTTTGCGAGTAGGATGGAAGACCAGCCGAGAGACATCGAGCATGACTTAGTAGTCAGCACACCGAAGGGTAGTGTCGTGAGCTTAAAGGAAGTCTACGACCCCTGTCAGGTAAAAATTTGTGGGAGAAATTTAACCGCATGGCTAATAAAGTTCGATATGAAGGACTTTGACGTGATATTAGGCATGGATTGGCTATCCGCCTATGGAGCAAATGTCATGTGTACGGAAAAGAAGAAAGTATTCAAGTTGGAGGATGGGTCAGGTTTCACTATCAAAGGGAACCAAAGAGGAAACCCAGAAGGATAACCTTATCTGCCCTCCAGGCGCGAAAGTTGCTAGATGAAGGATGTCAAGGCTTTTTGGCCACTGTGATAGACACGGAGGCAAAGATAAAGCCCTTGGAGGAACTTGACATCGTCGAAGAATTTCTTGATGTTTTTCCAGAAGATCTGACCTAGCTACCACCTGATCGTGGGATAGAGTTTGCAATTGATCTAACCCCTGGTGCAGCACCGGTATCCAAGGCACCATATCGAATGGCACCTATTGAATTAAAGGAGTTGCAGGTCCTATTACAAGACCTGCTGAAGAAAGGTTTTATACGACCCAGCGTGTCTCCCTGGGGAGCACCCGTGCTATTCGTGAAGAAGAATGATGGCAGCATACGGCTGTGTATCGACTACCACGAGCTAAATAAGCTGACCATCAAGAATCGATACCCATTGCCGCGCATTGATGACCTATTTGATCAACTACAGGGAGCAAGAGTCTTCTCCAAGATTGATCTTAGGTCCGGATATCATCAATTGAAGATCAAGAGCGGCGATATTTACAAGACTGCGTTTAGAACTCGATAAGGACATTATGAATTCCTGGTCTTATCGTTCGGGTTAACCAACGCCCCAACAGCGTTCATGGACATGATGAATAGAGTATTCCATGACGTGTTGGACAAGTTCGTCATTGTATTTATTGACGACATTCTGGTGTACTCCAAGAGTGAAGAAGAGCACGCTCAGCACCTTACCTTCGTGTTGCAACGGTTGTGGGAACACCAGCTTTATGCCAAGTTTAGCAAGTGTGAATTTTGGCTTCACCAAATTGGATTCCTGGGGCACATCGTCACCAAGGACGGCATTAAAGTAGACCCAGACAAGGTGAAAGTGGTTCTCGAGTGGGAGACTCCGAAGAGTGCCACTAAGATCCGAAGTTTCTTAGGTTTGGCTGGATATTACCGCCGATTCATTGAAAATTTCTCGCGCATCTCGACA
This sequence comes from Telopea speciosissima, assembly GCF_018873765.1. Taxonomy (NCBI): domain Eukaryota; kingdom Viridiplantae; phylum Streptophyta; class Magnoliopsida; order Proteales; family Proteaceae; genus Telopea; species Telopea speciosissima. The sequence continues at coordinate 48,240,186 of NC_057916.1, forward strand.
CCCATGAAGAAGCTAACAAAGAAGGGCGCCAAGTTTGAGTGGAATGACGTATGCGAGAAAATCTTTCAAGAGTTAAGAAACATGTTGGTGACGGCTCCAGTTTTGACAATTTCGGATGGCACAGGAGGAATGGTGGTATACACTAATGCATCCAGGACGGGATTGGGTGGTGTCTTAATGCAGAAGATAAAGTGGTCACCTATGCCTCAAGACAACTGAAGAAACACAAAAAGAACTACCCCACTCATGACTTAGAATTGGCGGCGGTAGTCTTCGCGTTAAAGATATGGCGACATTACCTATACGGTGAAAAGAGTGAAATCTTCAGTGATCACAAAAGTCCGAAATATTTCTTCACCCAGAAGGAGCTGAATATGAGACAGAGGTGGTGGTTAGAATTGGTGAAGGATTATGACAGTGAGATCCAATACCACCCAGGCAAGGCCAACGTTGTAGCGGATGCGTTAAGCAAGAAATCTCAGACTGCATCCCTCGCTTCCTTGATTGTAAGCGAACAATTGTTAGAAGAAGCCCGAAAGTTTGATCTAGAACTCGTGATCAAAGGGACGGCTATACAATTAGCAACTATGGATTTACAGCCGTCGATACGAGAGGAGGTAATTGTGAAGCAACAATTGGACCCCGAGTTGGCCAAGATAATCTGGGAGGTGCAGCAAGGAGTCTATAAGGACCTAGATTTTTCATTGGTCCATGATGGGGCATTGAAGTTTCGAGACAGGTTGTGCGTGCCTGATGACTATGATATCCAAGACCGAATCCTTAAAGAGGCACACAACTCACCCTATTCAATCCTCCCTGGAAGCACGAAAATGTACAAGGATCTGAAGAAGTACTATTAGTGGATTGGGATGAAGGAAACCATAGCGATATACGTGTCTAAATGCCTCACCTGTCAGCAAATAAAAGCAGAGAGACACTGACCACATGGATTGTTGTAGCCGCTCCCTATTCCTGAATGGAAGTGGGAAAGGATTACTATGGATTTCGTGACAAATCTACCCAACATCAGGAACGGGATGAATGCAATTTGGGCAATTGTAGACGGACTGGCGAAGGCAGCTCACTTCATTCCAATCAAAACAAATTATTCAATGGAGAAGCCCGCCCAACTATATATTGAAAATATAGTCCGCTTACACAGCGTGCCTGTCAGTATTGTATCTGATAGGGATCCTCGATTTACCTCAAGGTTTGGAGAAGTTTACAAAAGGCACTGGGATCTCAACTAAATCTTGGTACAGCCTTCCATCTGCAGACAAACAGACAATCTGAAAGAACTCTCCAGACTCTGGAGGACATGGTCAGAGCCTGTGTTTTGGAAATGAGCGACAGTTGGGATGCCCACATACCTTTGGTGGAATTTGCATACAATAATAGTCACCACTCCACCATATTGGGACGAGGTTGAAGAACGGAGATATCTCGGGCCAGAGATGATACAAGCAACCTGGGACAAGGTAGGTATCATTAGGGAGAAAATTAAGGCGGCCCAATCAAGACAGAAGAGTTATGCCGATAATCGAAGGAAGGGCATTGAATTTAATGTCGGAGAAAAGGTATTCCTCCGATTGTCTCCAACAAAAGGATTGCTACATTTTAACAAAAAGGGCAAGCTGAGCCCAAGATTCATTGGTCCTTATGAAATTCTCAACAAAGTGGGACCCATAGCATACCAATTGGCATTACCACCATCTTTGCAAGGCGCCCATGATGTTTTCCATATGTCGATGCTAAGAAAATATATTAACAACCCGACTCATGTACTCTCAACTGAACCTAAACAGTTGGAAGTGGATATGACCTATGAAGAACAACCTACGGAGATATTGGACAGAAAGGAACATATCCTTCGTAACCGCACGGTCGCCTTTGTAAAGGTTCGATGGGGAAACAATCCCATAGAAGAGGCTTCGTGGGAACGTGAAGAAGAAATGAATGAAAAGTATCCCCAACTCTTCAAGCTACAAGGTAAGCAAATTTTGAGGACAAGATTTTTGTAAGGTAGGGAGAAATGTCAAACCTGACCCTGACTATTTGATTGAAGGACAAGAACCCCTAACATGGCATCCAAGCACACTATGGAGTATCACTCCAGTGATTGAATTTAATGGAGAACCCCCGAGGATGTCCTCCTACATACCTGTCAGAAGATGGATTGCTGATCCTTGTAGTTGCACTGCCCACAGCATAATGTATTGCTTGGACTCCAGGTATTCTCTCTCCTCTCCATGAATGTGGGTCCCACACTTGAAAATAGGTGCAAAAGTCCTTGAGTGGCATGTGGGTGCAAGGCCCTAACCCTGGGTTAAACCCCTGTGAAAGCCCAAAGAGAAACAGCCTTGCTGTAATCTTTGGGCGATGCACACATCACCCAGAGACATCGCCCTGAGTGGCAAAAATGCATTATTTTAATATACAGATGTGTGGGGACCATTCATATTAGACATGGGCACCCTCAATAGGTAGAAGGGAGTCTGGGGAACCACCTCATACCCTTGGACCCCTGTGGACCCCACCAGAGGGCCTAGAATGACTGAAAATTCAGTTAAAATTACATTTCTAAAAGGGACCTAGGCAGCCAAACAGGCCTCAATAGGGGGCTAGTCTATAAATAGGGGACCCCAGCCTCATTTTAGAGGTTTCAAACATTGTTGAAACCGTAGGAGAGAAAGAAGAGAGAAGAAATAAAAAAAGAGAAGGAGAGGAAAAAGAAAGGAAGGAGAAGAAGGGGAAGAGCTCACCTTGCTTCCAATATGTTCCAACAGCCTACTAGACTTGGTTCAGGTATAAACCATACCAACACATGCGGCTATACTGCTGCTTGCTACTTTTCTCCCTAAATCTCTGATGATTGGTAGCATTTCTGGCCATTGGCAGCCCAGAACAGCTAGGGGCTGCCATGAACCACCTCAGATCCAACATGCAAACATGATGCATGGAGGATCTGAGCTTTTTAATGAAGTTTTGGTTATTGTTACATACCTGAGACCGAAACCCATGCTTGTGCTAGACTGCACTGCACTGTTACACCAAGAACAGGCAGTCTGGGCTCAGATCTGTGTGCCCTGGCTACATGCAGCCTAGCCATGAGTTGCAGCAACCTTACGTTACCTTAATACATGTGAAACAACCCTTGCATGCAGCCAAATCCTTGGTCTGCAGCTGAAACTATACTGGGTTACTATTCACTGGGCTATCTGGGCAGCCAAGAGGTGAGCCAAGAGGTGGGCAAACTACACCCCAGGGGGTCCATGATGACCTAACATGCATGGGGGAATGATCAAGGCACTACCCATGGTTCAAAACATAGGAATTGGAGCCTGTTCACGTGTTAAGCAGGTTTTGGGCGATGCAGACATCACCCAGAGACATCGCCCAGAGAATTAAAAGGGCCAATTTTGCTGATCTGCTTTGGGGACCTCCACATATGGACAATAAACTATGTAAGGAGGTGGTAAATGACCAAAATACCCCTCCTCACACCTATCCATAATTATGGATACCTTGGGTGCCCAAGTGGGCCCCGCAGGGCTTGGAAACCCTATCTGTGTTAGTGCTGTAGCTCTGCTGAATTGGGGTCAGTGTTGTAAGGCTGTTATGACCTAGAACCATGTACTGCAGGTGTAAATGACCATTCTGCCCCTAGACCACTTTCTCCGGATGACGCACCGGGACTTAGGCCTAAGGCCCAATGCAAGGCCCAAAGAATTCGAAGTGATGACCAATTGTACACCGAGTCAACCCAGTGAGCCTAGATCAACCCTAGGACATCCAAAGATAGTTTGGAATATTAAATGACATATTTCTGATTTATACTTAGGGTTTGATCCTGCGCTCGAGGTATACTGCCAAACCGCAGTCAGAACTGAAACAACAACTGATCTTGTAGAACCAAACCCAGGTGAGTGAAATGTTATCATGTATATACGTGTAACAATATTATTATGCCGGCAATGAATTCTTTAATTATAATGTTGTGTTACCTAATCAAATTCAATTTCATAATTATTACACTTCGTGTGACTGTTGATCAACTCTGTTGAATATATCATGATGATTGTGAATGTTAGACTAGATGCCATAGTCGGCGTGCAAATGAGGCCTGTGGTAGCCCATAGAATGGGATACGGTTGACACCGCCTGACTCATACGATGCCATATAGACATGGGGTTAGAGATTCATCACCCGTGCTACGCACTCTTGCCAACTAGGGTTAAGGTGTTGGATGACTGTGAGGACTACCATAAAACCTCGGGCGAATACGCCGGGAAGCCTCGGCTATATGCTGGGATGCCTCGAGCTTTAAGCTGGGAAGCCTCGAGCAATATGCTTGGGAAGCACCGAATGGTGAATTATGGCCATATGCCAAATAAAGTTTATCCTCAAGCTGCATGCCAGGAAGCACCGAAAGGGTGAATTTGATATTAAGTCGGTTACCTCACGAGTCTAATCACAGAGGGCCGGTCGGGCTGACCTAGGTAGGGAGATGCTGGGGCCGACTTGTTCTCTCCGACAACTCAATGGGTGTATTGTGGGAAGGGGTAACCAAGCCCACATTAGGGATACATGTATTGGGGATTGTAGTAGCACTAACCTGCCTTAGTTGTATTGATAGGTGGTTAATAAATAATTTGGACTTGCATATCATGTAGGATCATGTGGATTGTGGTTGCATATGCATGCATGATGATATGTTTTACTTACGGCCTCAGTGGGGCTCACACTCTTTTATATATGTTTTTCTTTCTATTAGATGATTGTGCAGATAGATGCCATTGTGGCATGGAGGCTCATTACGAGGAGGAGAGCCCTTGTGGTTATGATGATATTGGTATGGACCCCGACGGAGGTCGTGCTGATGATGCAAGCGTTCTCAGTGGTTATTGATTAAGACCCGTGAGGGGTGCTCTTGATGCTTTTTGTCTTGGGGATTCTTTTTTGATTTTGTCCAAAGTTTATCCCCGTTCTTATTCTTGTTTAATTTTCTTCTTTTCTTTTTGGGGTTGAGTTATCTCACCCTGTACATATTTACTTTTATTTCCTCTTATGTTTATGTCAGCTTTTACTGTTCAGTTTGTGGGTTGTACTGGGGAATGGAACAATCTTACTTATGTATATATCACAATCATTTCCCGTATCGCTACGCTTTCTCTTTCTTTCTTATAATTGTAGATTATCTGCAGCACTCTGATTTTACTTGTGGTAATGTTATGGTTGTGAGTCCGTGAATGTATTAACTGCTTCTAGATCCATGGGATTTGGCAGATTGCCGTTATGCAATTCAGGTCAGCTACCTAATCCTCCCAGGGGGTGGTTTGGGGTGTGACAGAGCTTGGTATCAGAGCGTGAGGCTCTTTCTACATTCACGGGATGCAGAATAGGAATAATAAGCTACCAATAATAAAACATGTCTTAAAATAAAAGCTACAGGGGAGGTAGATGTAATTAAAAGGTAAATTTCATAATTACATTAACATGAAGATAACTGTGGCCGAGCCACTACAAGGAGTCTGATTGAAAGTACTACTTTCAATTTACATAAGCTGACAAAAAAAATATATACATAAACTATAAAAAAAAAAAAAAAAGAGAAGACAAAAGTCAGAGCTACATCATGACAAGTCAGGCTAAATGTGTGGAAGCAGGTTGGAAAGCTACTCTGGTGGAGGTAAGTCACCCGGTGGAGGCTGAGACTGTCGTGAGTCGAAGTGATAGAATGTATCCCAAAAGTCCAGACGTCGCTCTACTGATCCCACTCTGCCCTCAAGGGACGAGAAGCCCCGATCCATCCTTGTAGACAACTCGGTGAGCTGGGTGCTGAGGCCCTGGAACTGTGACATCATCTGAGACTACCCAATAGACTCTGGTACCTGTGAGCTAGTGGCACCAGTCGCCTCATATGGGGGCAAATCAGAAAGCTGTGCTCCAACCCCCTCAAAGTTGCCCTCCTCTCCCTGCTCCTCGCCCTGCACCATCTGATCTCCCTTCTCTGGATCACTCCCTGGCTCCCCTGGCACCTTCATTTTTAGGATCGAGGTCTTATTGATGGGTCTAGATCTGTCCCTCTCCATATACTCGTTGCCCAAGGGAACATCAAAGTGTCTGAAGACCAAAGTTAGGAACTTCCCATATGGAAGGTTCCCATCAGAAGGGTTTTGGGCGTGATACAACATGGCCTGAAGCAGTAGATATGGGAGGTTTATAACTGGACCCCCCTTGCTCACTCCCAATAGACAATAAGTAATGTAGGCCCTCAACATAGAAATACTACCTCTATTCCTGCCCTTCAAGTAGATGTTATATGAGACACACCTGCTAATGATCCGGGCACTAGGTTTATAGGCAGCCTCAGACTTAGGAGTCCTCTTTGAATCGATTAATGCCTTGAAGACCCTCCTCCTGGTCTCCAAGGAAAACATGTTTGAAATGTCTATCCTGGGCTTATAGTAGCACCTCTCGCCTGTGTTAGGCAGCCGCAGTGGTAAGTCTAATAGCCACTCCCTTAACCCTGCTCTCCGACCCAAATTCCTGTGCCCCAGATGGCACTAGGTTGCAGTAAAAGTATTGAACCAAGTTAGGGTAACATGGCTCAGTGGGCGATAACATAGATGCCCAACCTAGGATGTTGAACCTAGTATATAAGTTGTACTGGTGGAAGTCATCCACCTATACTATCCTCCCATTCACGATCTTTAGGGACCTAAATTTATCCCAATCACGTGAGTGCTCGTACCTAGAACATAGGAACCGATCAAAATTTGACTCTTCTAATGAAGAATCCTCTCTCGGTGAGGTAGGTGGCACAGAAGAAGATGAGGAATGTTTGATCTCAGACCGTAGCCTCTTGCATGCTACGGATTTCCTTGTCGTTCTATGACTAGTAGACATGGGGCTGCAAAAAAGGAAAGGATAGGAAAAGTTAGGGCAAGAAAAATTAGTAAAACCCTAGCCAAAACAAGAAAACCATGGGAAAGTAATCCAAACTAAGGAAAAAGTTAGGAAAATCTTACCCAAGAACGCGTAGGATCGCAGGGGACCCATGAAAATGGGTGGATATGGTGTCGAAGTAGTCACACTAGACTTTGGAGCTCTGCCCTAGGTGTTTAGGAAGCTCTAGAGAACAAATGAAATGAAATGGGTCACTCTCGGACTATTATATCTGGGCCCTGATTCTCTGGGCGATGCATCTAATGCCCAAAGACATCGCCCAGAGAATAGAATTTTTGCTGTCTCTGTAGGAAAACATGTGAATTTGTGAGTTTTGCCTAGAAATGACTTAATAAACACAAAAATATAAATTTTACAAATATATGGATATAAACAAAATAATGAAATAATAATAAAAATTTAAATTAAAAATATTTAATTAATAATACATCTATGACTAGATAAGGTAATGTTTGTGGGTTGTCATAGTAAAATGGGATGCATAGAGATTTTAGGAAATTTCTTTCCTTGTTTAAGATGTATGATGATAAATAATTATGCCTATACCTATACGTAAGTAGAGTGTACATAAATATTTAATATTATGTACTTAGTATCATGCGTGTATGAACCAAGGTGGAGTGATGCTATGCAAACTTGAACATAGGTATGTAGGTATGTTGTATTACGTATCTATGAGGTTTAGGGAACGTAGATCTCATCATACCCACAACCTAGATCAACCAGGAATAGGATTCAATAGGTTGTCCCATCAAGTTGAACCCCGTAGATGTTAAGATGCCTCGAGCCAACCCATTTATTTCTCCTGCTCATGATTACTTAAATTCCTATAGCCATGTACTTAATTCTTTTAATTAAGTATCTATAGTGACTTGATACTTAGAACCTCTTCATGACAGGACCTTACTACCCTGTTCAGGCCTGGAGACCCCAACAGCATGTGATACATTAGGCAACTGAGGAGAAGACTGATCAGGATACAAGAGATATTGCCCCGTGCTGAGAACCGATTGGTTTTCTTCTTGGGACTTGCAGCTAATAGTGGACCATAGGATCGAGTTATTTACCTATCCTTAGCCGACGAAGTTAAGAATGACATAGAACACCTGCACGTGTTAAAATTTATGATTGGGAAGAGATTGGAACTACTTGCCTGTTAGGCACAGGTACATAATTAAAAGAATTACTATTAAAATTTAAAAAACTCAAGCAAACCTCATGCATAACATGACACAAAACAAATAAAAGTAAGAACTGAATGAATAAGCCAATAAAACACACCTTCCTGGTATGACTATATGAATTCACTGGGACTGTGGAATAGGTATGTACATGTATTAACTAGGAATTATTTGTTGGCCTCGTTAAGGAGTGTTGGATTATTGATCATGTTGCTCTTTTCAGAAAAGCAACCATGGTCAATACAAGAAGTTCTCGAGGTGGTCGTCGAGGAAAATGCCCTCGCATTATACCCGAGGTTGAACTGCCGAATGGAACTGAGGCCTAAAATTCTGAAGCATCAGCTGCTTCGTCAAGGGCACCAGCGGCTGCTCAAGCCACTGCTGCGGCACCTCAGCTGGGTATAGCAGCCGGTGAGGTGAATATTTTCATGACTACTATGATGCGGACCATGCAGCAACAACAAGAACTGTTGGGCCAAATGTCTACGCAATTTGCGGCCATGATGCATGTACGTGCAGTACCACCTCCACCACCCAACTGGCCCATACTTTTCCCACCACCTGTGCCTCAACACTTAGTGAAAAACTCTACCGCCAAGGTAGTGGAGAGATTCAAAAAACTCCAACCACCCGTGTTTTCCAGGTTGAATTCCAAGGCAATGCAGCCGGAATGGTGGATTAGTGCTTTAGAGAAGGAATTTGATGTGCTCGAGTGTTCGGATGCGCAAAAGTTGATATGTGCGGGTTATCAGCTACAGAATGAGGCTGAAGCCTAGTGGAAGGCTACCAAGACAAATCGTGAAGCCGCTCATCTGAATCCCACGTGGGAGCAATTTAAAGAAGTCTTCTTCAAGAACTACTTCCTGGAGAGCTTTAGGGATAGGAAAGAAGCTAAGTTCTCTGCACTGGTACAAGGAACCAAGTCAATGTTGGATTATCAACAACAGTTTGAAGATCTGTTCCATTTCGCTCCAGAGCACCTGAAAGGGGAAGTTAGCAAGACGAAGAAGTTTGAGAAGGGACTTAAACCTGAGATTGGGTCAGTTCTGTCAATTATGGACATCCGAGATTATGCTCAGATGGTCAACAAGGCGAAGACTATGGAAGACAGATTTAAAGAGAAAGAGAAAGAGAAGGCTATGACGTCACCCGGGTTGGGCAAAAGGCCAAGTAACTTCTAGACCTTTGGTTGGCCAAACAAGGTTTTTCGAGGAACCAGTTCAAACCCCAATCCGACTCCGTACCGCAAGCCAAATGTGGGTCAGAATCCTTTCCGCCCCACTTTCAATCGACCTACTCAATCGGCTACGAGTAAAGCGACAACAGCAGCTTCGTCAGCCCAACCAGCCACAACTCAAGTAAGCCAAGTCTCAACACCAACTGTTCCACCTTATAAGTGTTACGTGTGCAATAAAGAAGGGCACATGGCCAAAGAATGCAAGCAGCATGGGTACGGCAATAACTTGCCAAATCAGTCCTACGCTAGACCTTTTCAGCCACGGGACAATCAGACGCGAGGAAAGGTGTTCGCGATAAGAAACGAGGAAGCTGAGGTGAACCCTGATGTAATGACAGGTAAATCCACTGAACACTACTATGTTATGGAAATGACCAGTCTATATATGTAACCTAAACTATATACGAACCCTAGGTACCCTGAGTGTCTCAACCTTTCCTGCATGAGTGCTACTCGACTTGGGCGCATCCTACTCTTTTGTTTCTACCACCTTTGTGAGTAGGATGGAAGACCAACCGAGAGACATCGGGCACTTATGACCCCTGTCAAGTAGAAATTTGTGGGAGAAATTTGTCCGCATGGCTAATAAAGTTTGATATGAAGGACTTTAATGTGATATTAGGCATGGATTGCCTATCCGCCTATGTAGCAAATGTCATGTGTGCGGAAAAGAAGATAGTATTCAAGTTGGAGGATGGGGTCAGTTTTCACCTATCAAAGTGAACCAAAGAGGAAACCCAGAAGGATAACCTTATCTGCCCTCCAGGCACGAAAGTTGCTAGATGAAGGATGTCAAGGCTTTTTGGCCACTATGATAGACACGGAGGCAAAGATAAAGCCCTTGGAGGAACTTGACGTCGTCAGAGAATTTCCTGATGTTTTTCCAGAAGATCTGACCTAACTATTGCCTGATTGTGAGACAGAGTTTGTAATTGATCTAACCCTTGGTGTAACACCGGTATCCAAGGCACCATATCGAATGGCACCTATTGAATTAAAGGAGTTGCAAGTCCAATTACAAGACCTGCTGAAGAAAGCTTTTATACGACCTAGCATGTCTCCCTGAGGAGCACCTGTGCTGTTCGTGAAGAAGAAGGATGGCAACATGCGGTTGTGTATCGACTACCGCGAGCTAAATAAGGTGACCATCAAGAATCGATACCCGCTACCGCACATTGATGACCTATTTGATCAGCTACAAGGAGCAAGAGTCTTCTCCAAGATTGATCTTAGGTCCTAATATCATCAACTGAAGATCAAGAGCGGCGATATTCACAAGACGGTGTTTAGAACTCGATACTAACATTATGAATTCCTGGCCTTATCGTTCGGGTTAACCAACGCCCCGGCAGCGTTCATGGACATGATGAATAGAGTATTCCATGACGTGTTTGACAAGTTCGTCATCGTATTTATTGACGACATTCTGGTGTACTCCAAGAGTGAAGAAGAGCATGCTCAGCACCTTACCTTCGTGTTGCAGCAGTTGCGGGAACACCAGCTTTATGCCAAGTTCAGCAAGTGTGAATTTTGGCTTCACCAAATTGGATCCCTGGGCACATCGTCACCAAGGACGGCATTAAAGTGGACCCAGACAAGGTGAAAGCGGTTCTCGAGTGGGAGACTGCGAAGAGTGCCACAGAGATTCGAAGTTTCTTAGGTTTGGCTGGATATTATCGCTGATTCATTGAAAATTTCTCACACATCTCGGCACCCACAATGAAGCTAACAAAAAAGGGTGCCAAGTTTGAATGGAATTACGCATGCGAGGAAAGCTTTCAAGAGTTAAGAAACCGGTTGGTGCCGGCTCCAATTTTGACCATTCCGGATCCACTGGACGAATGGTGGTATACACTGACGCATCCAGGATGGGATCGGGTGGCGTCTTAATGCAGAAGGGTAAAGGGGTCGCCTATGCCTCAAGACAATTGAAGGAACACGAAAAGAACTATCCCACTCATGACTTAGAATTGGCGGCGGTGGTCTTCGCGTTAAAGACATGACGCCATTACCTATACGGTGAAAAGAGTGAAATCTTCAGTGAACACAAAAGTCTGAAGTATTTCTTCACCCAGAAGGAGCTGAATATGAGACAGAGGCGGTGGTTAGAACTGGTGAAGGATTATGACTGTGAGATCCAATACCACCCCGGCAAGGCCAACGTTGTAGTGGATGCGTTAAGCAAGAAATCTCAGATTGCATCCATCGCTTCCTTAATCGTAAGCGAACAACTGTTAGAAGAAGCCAGAAAGTTTGATCTAGAACTCGTGATCGAAGGGACAGCTATACAATTAGCAACTATGGATTTACAGCCGTCGATACGAGAGGAGGTAATTGTGAAGCAACCATTGGACCCCGAGTTGGCCAAGAAAATCTTGGAGGTGCAGTAAGGAGTCCATAAGGACCCAAATTTTTCATTGGCCCATGATGGGGCATTAAAGTTTTAAGACAGGTTGTGCATGCCTGATGATTATGATATCCAAGACCGAATCCTCAAAGAGGCACACAACTCACCCTATTCAATCCATCCTGGAAGCACAAATATATACAAGGGTCTGAAGAAGTACTATTGGTGGATTGGGATGAAGGAAACCAGAGCGATATATGTGTCTAAATGCCTCACCTATCAGCAAATAAAAGCAGAGAGACACCGACCATATGGATTGTTGCAGCCGCTCCCTATACCTGAATGGAAGCGGGAAAGGATTACTATGGATTTCGTGACAAATCTCCCCAACACCAGGAAGGGGATGAATGCAATTTGGGTGATTGTAGACGGACTGATGAAGGCAGCTCACTTCGTACCCATCAAAACAAATTATTCAATGGAGAAGCTCGCCCGGCTATATATTGAAAATATAGTCCGCTTACACGGCGGGCCTATCAGTATTGTATCTGATAGGGATCCTCGATTTACCTCAAGGTTTTGGAGAAGTTTATAAAAGGCACTGGGATCTCAACTAAATCTTAGTATGGCCTTCCATCCGTAGATGGACGGACAATCCAAAAGAACTATCCAGACTCTGGAGGACATGGTCAGAGCCTGTGTTTTGGAAATGAGCGACAGTTGGGATGCCCACATACCTTTGGTGGAATTTTCATACAATAATAGTCACCACTCCACCATTGGCATGGCAACGTTTGAAGCTCTCTATGGTCGGAAGTGCCGAACCCCGTTATATTGGGACGAGGTTGGAGAACGGAGATATCTCAGGCCAGAGATGATACAAGCAACCTGTGACAAGGTAGATATCATTAGGGAGAAAATCAAGGCGGCCCAATCAAGGCAGAAGAGTTATGCCGATAATCGGAGGAAGGACATTGAATTTAATGTCGGAGAAAAGGTATTTGTCCGAGTGTCTCCAAAAAAAGGATTGCTACGTTTTAACAAAAAGGGCAAGCTGAGCCCAAGATTCATTGGTCCTTATGAAATTCTTAACAAAGTGGGACCCCTAGCATACCGACTGGCATTACCACCATCTGTGCATGGCATCCACGATATTTTCCATGTGTCGATGCTAAGAAAATATATTAACAACCCGACTCATATACTCTCAACTGAACTTGAATAGTTGGACGTGGATATGACCTATGAAGAACAACCTACAGAGATATTGGATAGAAAGGAACATAACCTCCGTAACCGCATGGTCGTCTTTGTAAAGGTTCGATGGGGAAACAATCCCATAGAAGAGGCTTTATGGGAACATGAAGAAGAAATGAAAGAAAAGTATCCCCAACTCTTCGAGCTAAAAGGTAAGCAAATTTCGAGGATGAAACTTTTGTAAGGGAGGGAGAAATGTCAAACCTGCCCCTGACTGGCTGGAATTTTGATTGAAGGATGAGAACCCCTGACATGGCATCCAAGCACACTATGGAGTATCACTCCAGTGATTGTATTTAATGGAGAACCCCCGAGGATGTCCTCCTACATACCTATCAGAAGATGGATTGCTGATCCCCGCAGTTGCACTGCCCACAGCATAATGTACTGCTTGGACTCCATGTATTCTCTCTCCTCTCCATGAATGTGGGTCCTACACCTAAAAATAGGTGCAAAAGGCCTTGAGTGGCATGTGGGTGCAAGGCCCTAACCCTGGGTCAAACCCTTGTGAAAACCCAAAGAGAAACAACCTTGTTGTAATCTCTGGGCGATGCACACATCACCCAGAGACATCACCCAGAGTGGAAAAAATGTATTATTTTAATATACAGATGTATGGGGACCACCCATATTGGACATGGGCACCCTCCATAGGTAGAAGGGAGTCTAGGGAACCACCTCATACCCTTGGACCCCTGTGGATCCCACCAGAGGGCCCAGAATGATTGAAAACTCAGTTAAAAATGCATTTCCAAAAGGGACCTAGGCAGCCAAACAGGCCTCAGTAGGGGGTTGGTGTATAAATAGGGGACCCCAGCCTCATTTTATAGGTTCCAAACACTGTTGAAACCATAGGAGAGAAAGAAGAGAGAAGGAGAGGATGAAGAAAGGAAGGAGAAGAAGGGGAAGGGCTCACCTTGCATCCAATCTGTTCCAGCAGCCTACTAGACTTGGTTCAGGTATAAACCATACCAACACATGTTGCTTACTGCTGCTTGCTTCTTTTCTCCATAAATCTCTGATGATTGGTAGCATTTCTGGCCATTGGGGGCTGCCATGAACCACCTCATATCAAACATGCAAACATGATGCATGGAGGATCTGAGCTTTTGAATAAAGTTTTGGTTGTTGTTACATACCTGAGACTGAAACCCATGCTTGTGCCAGACTGCATTGCACTGTTACACCAAGAACAGGCAGTCTGGGCTCAGATCTATGTGCCCTAGCTGCATGCAGCCTAGCTATGAGTTGCAGCAGCCTTAGGTTACCTTAATACATGTGAAACAACCCTTGCATGCAGCCAAATCCATGGTCTACAGCTAAAGCTATATTGGGTTACTATTTACTGGGCTATCTGGGCAGCCCCTGGCAGCCAAGAGGTGGGCCCAGCTAAAAATCCATGAAGTCCAGTGCAAACTATACCCTAGGGCATCCATGATGACCTAACATGCATGGGGGAATGATCAAGGCACTGCCCATGGTGCAAAACATAGGAATTGGAGCCTATTCACGTGTTAAGCAGGCTCTAGGCGATGCACTGGGCGATGCAAACATCACCCAGAGACATCGCCCAAAGAATTAAAAGGGGCAATTTTGCTGATCTGCTTTGGGGACCTCCACATATGGACTATAAACTGTGCAAGGAGATTGTAAATGACCAAAATACCCCTCCTCACACCTGTCCATAATTATGGATACCTTGGGGTCCCAAGTGAGCCCCGCAGGGCTTGGAAACCCTGTCTGTGTTGGTCTTGCAACATTGTTGAATTGGGGTCAATCTTGTAAGGCTGTTATGACCTAGAATCATGTACTGCAGGTGTAAATGACCATTCTGCCCCTAGACCACTTTTTTCGGATGATGCACCGGGACTTAGGCCTAAGGCCTAGTGCAAGGCCCAGAGAATTCCAAGTGATGACCAACTGTACACCGAGTCAACCCAGTGAGCCTAGATCAACCCTAGGACATCCAAAGATAGTTTGGAATATTAAATGACATATTTCTGATTTATACTTAGGGTTTGATCCCACGCTCGAGGTATACTGCCAGACTGTAGCCTGAACTGAAACAACAACTGATCTTGTAGAACCAGACCTAGGTGAGTGAAATGTTATCGTGTATGTACGTGTAACAATATTATTATGTCGACAATGAATTCTTTAATTATAATGTTGTGTTACCTAATCAAATTCAATTTCATAATTATTACACTTCGTGTGACTGTTGATCAACTCTATTGAATATATCATGATGATTGTGAATGTTAGACTAGATGTCGTAGCCGGCTTGGAAATGAGGCCTGTGGTAGCCCGTAGAATGGGATACGGTCGACACCGCCTGACTCATACGATGCCATATAGACATGGGGTTAGAGATTCATCACCCGTGCTACGCACCCTTGCCAACTGGGGTTAAGGTGTTGAATGACTGTGAGGACTACCGTAAAACCTCAGGCAAATACGTCGGGAAGCCTCGGCTATATGTTGGGATGCCTCGAGCTTTAAGCTAGGAAGCCTTAGAAGCACCAAATGGTGAATTATGGCTATATGCCAAACAAAGTTTATCCTCGAGCTACATGCTGGGAAGTACCGAAAGGGTGAATTTGATGTTAAATCGGTTACCTCACAAGTCTAATCATAGAGGACCGGTCGGGCTGACCTGGGTAGGGAGATGCTGGGGCCGACTGGTTCTCTCCGATAACTTAATGGGTGTATCGCGGGAAGGGGTAACCAAGCCCACACTAGGGATACATGTATTAGGGATTGTAATAGCACTAACTTGCCTTAGCAGTATTGATAGGTGGTTAATAAATAATCTGGACTTGCATATCATGTAGGATCATGTGGATTGTGGTTGCATAAGCATGCATGATGATATGTTTTACTCACGGGTTCAGTGGGGCTCATACTCTGTTATATATGTTTTTCTTTCTATTAGATGATTGTGCGGATAGATGCCACTGTGGCGTGGAGGCTCATTACGAGGAGGAGAGCCCTTGTGGTTATGATGATATTGGTCTGGTGTCACACCCCCATCCCTGAACCACGGGGAATGCAATTGGAGCGTACCAATACGCTCTCTAACCACCAGAATCACTGATGCAGTACCCAAGACTAACTCATTCACAACGACAAATAATAGGTAAAAGGAAAGGATTAATATTAATAACATCGAGTTAGCGGAAGCTAGGTGATAGCATATAAAATATTGTCTATTCAAATTTACCCCTTCATATCAATGGGTTCTAATCGGGATCTATGTATTATCACCGTATAATAAATACACTTATCAAGAAAGGAATAAAAGAATACACCTTTGAATCGGAAAATAGTTTATCAAAGTGTAACAAAAGATGGCCACCAGCCAAGAATCACTATTCCCTCGTGGAACACATCTCACAGTAGCACTCCGGTCCATGATCCTCATACTCAAGTCCACCACTCTTCATGACCTTCATCGAGTCTTGAACTCCGTGCCGTCATGCCCGAATGTACCGCATCAAGTAACAAAATATGTTTCCTCGAGGAGTGAGCTCCAATCGAGCCCAATGAGTGGCTAAGCCACACAAGCATACACAATAATAATAATGAATGGGGTTGACTACAAACCATACATGATGGACGGATACCAAGGTGTCCCATACCACCAAGGTAGACCGTTCATCACATACAATTACAATCATGCTACATGAATGAATGATGATGTATAGTTTTATTGTTATCCACCTAACACACAACTAAGTCGGTATAGTACTATAGCAACACCTTAGGTAGCATCCCCGACATCGGTACCATAAATGGATGGTATACGGCGATGACAAACCGAGTCGGCTGAAGCCTGCTGCACGGTCTCCACCAAGAGATATACGCAAACCCCGAGTCAAATCCCGTCCTGGCGTTCGGCCCAAAATACGGTTGGCGCCCGAACTTCAGGGTGGGTATACCCGAATAACTGGTCGGAACCCACGGATTTGACCGACACCTAACCCCTGTCGGTAAGGGTCATAGTGCGGGTAAACATTTATCCTAGCCAGCATTCACCTATTGTATGAGTGAGGTATGCATGTGCATAGGCCGAGGCCGAGTCCATAGATACCGAAATACGGTTGGCCGGCTATCCTCTCGCCCCTCTAGCCCATACGCACGTATACAAGTACGAGATGTGAATACCGAAGGCGATCGGTCGGTCACCATCCCGTTTCCACCTAATGCAATGGACAACTCTAATGCAATTTCAAGTACGGCAATCTCAAGCCCAAGCACCCACCGGCACTTGGATCCCGCTCGAAGCCCTAGATCTACATGCCATGAGTGAGTCCATATTATGGAATCCTCGGTCCAGCACCAACCGCACCCGAGTCCCATAACTAAATCCAACACCATTCGCACCATAGTGCAAGAAAATAAATAATATCGCAAGACAAGAATGTAAAGTCCTATCAACATCTAAACATTTATATCGCCCTATATCTTACTAATAATTATATATTATAGCACACATGCATGAATGACATTCGCAAGACACGACACACAAACATTCCATAAATTAAGACGTTTGCTTAACTCACTCACCTTGATTCTCGGTCAATCGTCATGACGGAGCTCTTCAAATCGACGTTCGATGCCAAGTACACTTGTCCCCACGTACTAATACGCCCCGAGCCGGGTCAGTCAACCTAAAGAGAGTGTACAACGTGGGGAGAGATTAGTGCCTTAGGGCTAGAAGAGTTGGGCCCCATAAGTTATCAAACAAGGCTAAAATAGGGGACCGGCACATACACAGAAGGCTATATCATGTGCCTGTCCATGTGCCTGTCCCTCTCGGACTTTCCCACGGCAGATCTAGGTTCTCGGTGACCGCACTTGCATGTGCCTGTCCATGTGCCTGTCCCTCTCGGACTTCCCACCGACGGATCTAGTTTCTCGTGGGTGCACTTGCATGTGCCTGTCCACGTGCGCGATCTTCTTTGCTCATGCCATTCGAGAATGGTTTTGCAGCCCCAAAGTCTTGGGCTAAAATGGGGTATTCTTAGGGGTTTTTAGGGGTCTCTTTGGCCATGAGAACAACTCCAACCAAGCTGCCATAGCACACACCCAACATGGGTTTGTAAACCCCATGATCGATTAGGTTTTTCTCCATTAAAATACATATGGAAAGAAAACTCATGGGTTTGGGTATTGGGGTTTTGAAAGGGGTTTTAATCAATGTTATTTAACAACCCACAAACCACACCTCTATGGTCTTTCATGAGGGTTGGTGAAACCCATAAATGGAGGTGAATCCCCAACTTAGGGTTCATAAATGGAGAAAGGGTGAAAGGGGGTTCAAGGTAGGATTAGGTGTCTTTATAACTAAGCTTCAAAGATTAGCCATTAATGGCCTTTCCATTAGGCTAGATGAAGCACTCATGGCTCATAAGTCCAAACCCTAGGTCTATAAATTAGGAAGTAGAGAGAGAGAGAGAGAGAGAATGCTCACCAATGTAGGAGAGTAAGCTTGGGTTCCACCTCTCTTCCTTCTTCTTCTTCTTCTTGCGTTCCTTCTTCCTTCTTCTTCTTCTTCTTTTTCTTCTTCTTCTTTCTTTCCTTCTCTCCTTTCCTCACCACGATTTATGTTTTCTATTGTGAGGTGAATAGTGGATTGACCCCTATTTACCTCACTTTAGTCTTAAGTCATGTTTGGTTGTCTTAGGTCTTTAGGTCCATTTTAAGTTATTGGGCCCATTATACTACTAGGCCCATAATATGATTAGAAGGAACATCAGGTCCTAAGCCCATTCTAGTATTTATACTCATGAGTTATTAGGATATTAACTTACTCCCAATCATCTATAAGTGGGAACGGGTACACCGGCGAGGGCCGGGCGGATCCTCGAAACAAGGAAATGCTAGGAATGCACCCTCGAAGACAAACTTTCCCCTATCTCTGCCGATGTACCTATCCTCGACGACTTCTCTAGAGTCACGGTCAACAATCTTGTGGGATGGCTTGAGTATCATGGTCCACGATTCACGAGCGTACTCCACTCCCGGTTCTACATAAAGGTTCAAACCGGACCGGTGGTCGACCGAGTTTTAAACCGGGTTTTGGGCACGATTTAACATCCTCCCCACCTTATAAGAATTTTGTCCTCAAAATTAAAACGCATTACTGTCATGTTGAATAGATGGGGATGCGTTGCTCGAATCTTGCTCTCGCGCTCCCAAGATGCCTCCTCGTCGGAATGGTTCAAATTAAACGCACTGTCATGTTGAATAGATGGGGATGCGTTGCTCGAATCTCGCTCTCGCGCTCCCAAGATGCCTCCTCGTTAGAATGGTTTCTCCATCGTACCTTAACATAAGAGACGACACGATTTCAAGATTATGCTCATTCCTCTCAAGAATCTTCACAGGCTCCTCGACGTAATTCGGGTCCCTGAGAGTTCGAGGTAATTCTTGGGTCAACACGTGGGCCGGATCCGCAATGTACTTCCTCAACATAAATTTATAAAATACATCATGAACACCGACTAAAGAGGGGGCAGTGCCACAGTATGCCATCGGGTCCAATCCCTTGCCAGGATTTCATATGGTCCGATGTACCTAGGGCTCGGTTCCCCTTCTTATCGAATCGTAGCACACCTTTCGTTGGTGATACCGAAGGAACACCTTATCACCTATAGTGAACTCAAGGTCCTTTCTCTTCAAGTCGCATAGCTTTTCTGCCTTGATGCGCCGCCTTGATTCGATCTCTAATCAAATCTACCTTTTCACATGTGGCTTGTATCAATTCGGGCCCCAAAATTCTTCGCTCACCAACCTCGTCCTAGTACGGTGGTGTCCTACACCTTCCGCCATCGTGCTTCGTAAACAGTGCCATACCAATGGTAGCTTGGTAATCGTTGTTGTAAGCAAATTCAATAAGTGAGATATGTTCATCCCAACTACCCTTCAAATCAATGGCACAAGCCCCGAGCATGTCTTCCGGTGTCCGTATGGTCCTCTCTCGACGCCCATCGGTCGTGGGTGGAAGGCCGTGCTAAAGTTCAACAGTGTGCCCATAGCCTTCGGAAACCATCCCAAAATCTGGATGTGAACCCGGGATCACGATCGGAGATGATGCCATCGGAACCCCATGCGCGAACAATATTGTCCATGTACAGCTTTGCTAGCTTTTCCATTGGGTAAGTTACTTTAATCGGAATGAAGTGTGAGGTCTTGGTGAGCCAATCCACAATCACCCATATGGCATCAACACCCCTAATCGTGCGGGTAACCCCGTGACAAAGTCCATGGTGATGTGCTCCCACTTCCACTGGGATGGGAAGTGACCGTAGTAATCCGTAGGGTCGATGTCTCTCGGCCTTTACCTTCGACAGTGAGGCATTTCGATACAAATGTTGCCACATCGCTTTCATGCCTATCCACCAAAAGTGTAACTTCAAATCCTTGTACATCTTGGTGCTGCGGGATGTACCGAGTATGGAGAACAATGGGCTTCACTCATAATTTCTTCCCTCAACTTCTCATCATTGGGTACATACAACCTACCCCCTGAATCGAAGGATGCCATTTTCGGATAACGTAAAATCCGATTCCTCCTGCGTCTCTTTTCGAATGCCATCCATCACTTTTTAAAATTCTGCATCGAGGTTGGGCTACTTTGATCTTCTCTATTAATGAGGGTTGTATTGTCGGGCGCGAATAACATAGTAGCATCACCAACTAACACTTCCAACTCCATTCTTCTAGCCTCCTCTATGAGCTGCCCATTGACTCGTTAAGGCTGCCAAGGAAGGGTTTGTGATTTCCTACTAAGTGCATCCGCCACCACATTGGCTTTGCTTAAATGGTATTGGATAGTGCCGGATAGAGGGGTTAAACGTGCTCAACTTCCGCTCGGGATTGCTTAGTTATTTAGCTTAAACTAAGTTGTATTGATTTGTCCTCTAATAGTATCCACCTTACACAATGGTACAAATCAATTCCGGTTTAGTTAATATAAAGTCCAAGTGTATATAAGGACCCAGTGAAAATCAAACTCGAGCTTATACTTCTAGAAATAGAGAGACGCAACTATTTCCGTATACTTCGTCCAGTATTTGTACTCCTAAAATTTTGGGTTGAATGAGAAGGCTGTACTACTTTACTTACCCGGCTTTTCCTATGAGGACTTTCACTTCCGATCCTCCAATACCTAACTCGCTTTAGAATGAATTGGAATATTGATGGAATCCCCCTGTTCACTCCCAATAACGGAGGGGACATTCAGAGACCCATTACTCCACTTATATCTATTGTTGAGCAAAGTTTTGTCGAATCCTTGATTCCAGTTCCTTTTTGTTCTTGACTCGCACTTGGCTACACTAACACCCGATATAATACTGCTCATCAACTTAAATTGCTAGATCTATCATTCTCTTCCAACTACATGATATAATCCATACCTCCTAGCATCCGTCCTAAATTATCCTTTCTAGATATCCATTGGTTCGTGGGTGTATAGACATATCGAGATTCAACTACGTGCCTATATATATATATATATATATTTTCACCGTCCCTTCGTAATCTAGACACAAATCTAGGGTTTTCATCGACAAGGTCCCCGAACGTACTGTGCCCATACACCAAGCCAATCCCAACATTCCCTGTAGATTTACCAACAAGTCCAAAAAAATGGCTCTCCGAGAGACATGTGGGGCCATAGGCTTACCCAAGGGTACTTAGGACCAATGCTCAAAATTTCTAGGTGGTTCCCAAAGAAAGCCCGGGCACCATCGAGGCTACGAGAAAAATGAAAGATAATTTCCCCTAATCATTAGCCTACGTAACAAGTCTGCGGAGAGTCTCTCACCGATAGCTAGCTTTTTATGGTTAGGCTAATCCCAATTATCATTATATTTTACATCATTGTTCATGACTTTACCCTCATAAACCTTAGTATATATCCTTTTTTTTTTTTTTTTTTTTTGTAACTCCTAGGGTTTAATGTGTAGTTTCTCATCTTTTCTTCATTTCTTCATTTCTAAACTGGTTTATGTTCTATGGAAGTCTCCTACCTTTATTTGTATTATCAAAGCATTGTTCTATCAAGAAAATTTATATATTCTCCTTGTTGTACCGATTCTTGTTTGTGGTTAAGGCTTTTAATATTTAACCCTAATTTAGAGTAAATCGGGTCGTGTGAACACCGAGTTAGTCCATGAGGTAGAGCATCACGCCCGATACCAAGTCATCACACCCCATCCACGAACCATGGGAATGCAATTGGAGCGTACCAATACGCTCTCTAACCACCAGAATCACGATGCAGACCCAAGACTAACTCATTCACAACGACAAATAATAGGTAAAAGGAAAGGATTAATATTAATAACATCGAGTTAGCGAGGCTAGATGATAGCATATAAAATATTGTCTATTCAAATTTACCCCTTCATATCAATGGGTTCTAATCGGGATCTATGTATTATCACCGTATAATAAATACACTTATCAAGAAAGGAATAAAAGAATACACCTTCGAATCGAAAATAGTTTATCAAAGTGTAACAAAAGATGGCCACCAGCCAAGAATCACCTGCTCCCTCGTGGAACACATCTCACGATAGCACTCCGGTCCATGATCCTCATACTCCAAGTCCACCACTCTTCATGACCTTCATCAGAGTCTTGAACTCCGTGCCGTCATGCCCGAATGTACCGCATCAACTAAAAAATATGTTTCCTCGAGGAGTGAGCTCCAATCGAGCCCAATGAGTGGCTAAGCCACACAAGCATACACAATAATAATAATGAATGGGATTGATCGCAAACCATACATGATGGACGGATACCAAGGTGTCCCATACCACCAAGGTAGACCGTTCATCACATACAATTTACAATCATGCTACATGAATTAATGATGATGTATAGTTTTATTGTTATCCACCTAACACACAACTAAGTCGGTATAGTACTATAGCAACACCTTAGGTAGCATCCCCGACATCGGTACCATAAACGGATGGTATACCGGTGATGACAAACCCGAGTCGCTGGCTGAAAGCCTCTTGACAGGTCTCCACCAAGAGATATCGCAAACCCCGAGTCAAATCCCGTCCTGGCGTTCGGCCCAAAATACGGTTGGCGCCCAAACTTCCAGGTGGGTATACCCGAATAACGGTCGGAACCCACCGCTTGACCGACACCTAACCCCCCGTCGGTAAGGGTCATAGTCTTGGGTAAACATTTATCCTAGTCGCATTCACCTATTGTATGAGTGAGGTACGCATGTGCATAGGCCGAGGCCGAGTCCATAGATACCGAAATACGGTCGGCCGGCTATCCTCTCGCCCCTCTAGCCCATACGACGTATACAAGTACGAGATGTGAATACCGAAGCGCATCGGTCGGTCACCATCCCGTTTCCACCTAATGCAATGGACAACTCTAATGCAATTTCAAGTACGGCAATCTCAAGCCCAAGACCCACCGGCACTTGGATCCCGCTCCAAGCCCTAGATCTACATGCCATGAGTGAGTCCATATTATGGAATCCTCAGTCCAAGCACCAACCGGCACCCGAGTCCCATAACTAAATCCAACACCATTCGCACCATAGTGCATAAAATAAATAATATCGCAAGACAAGAATGTAAAGTCCTATCAACATCTAAACATTTATATCGTCCTATATCTTACTAATAATTATATATTATAGCACACATGCATGAATGACATTCAGAGAAACACGACACACAAACATTCCATAAATTAAGACGTTTGCTTAACTCACTCACCTTGATTCTCGTCAATCGTCGATCACGGAGCTCTTCAAATCGGCGTTCGATGCCAAGTACACTGTCCCACGTACTAATACGCCCGAGCCGGGTCACCAACCTAAAGAGAGTGTTCAACGTGGGGAGAGATTAGTGCCTTAGGGCTAGAAGAGTTGGGCCCCATAAGTTATCAAACAAGGCTAAAATAGGGGACCGGCACATACAACAAGGCTATATCATGTGCTCGTCCATGTGCCTGTCCCTCTCGGACCTCCCACCGCGAGATCTTTCTCGGGGACTAGCACTTGCATGTGCCTGCCCATGTGCTCGCCCCAGGGCACTGCATGTGCTCTACTGTCCATGTGCCTGTCCCTCTCGGACCTCCCACCGGCAGATCTTTCTCAGGATGGCACTTGCATGTGCCTCGTCCATGTGCCTGTCCCTCTCGGACTTCCCACCGCGCAGATCTAGTTTCTCAGGGACTGGCACTTGCATGTGCCTGTCCACGTGCCATCTTCTTGTTCATGCCATTCCGAGAATGGTTTTGCAGCCCCAAAGTCTTGAGCTAAAATGGGGTATTCTTAGGGGTTTTTAGGGGTCTCTTTGGCCATGAGAACAACTCCAACCAAGCTGCCATAGCACACACCCAACATGGGTTTGTAAACCCCATGATCGATTAGGTTTTTCTCCATTAAAATACATATGGAAAGAAAACTCATGGGTTTGGGTATTGAGGTTTTGAAAGGGGCTTTAATCAATGTTATTTAACAACCCACAAACCACACCTCTATGGTCTTCCATGAGGGTTGGTGAAACCCATAAATGGAGGTGAATCCCCAACTTAGGGTTCATAAATGGAGAAAGGGTGAAAGGGGGTTCAAGGTAGGATTAGGTGTCTTTATAACTAAGCTTCAAAGATTAGCCATTAATGGCCTTTCCATTAGGCTAGATGAAGCACTCATGGCTCATATGTCCAAACCCTAGGTCTATAAATTAGGAAGTGAGAGAGAGAGAGAGAGAGAGAATGCTCACCAATGTAGGAGAGTAAGCTTGGGTTCCACCTCTCTTCCTTCTTCTTCTTCTTCTTTCGTTCCTTCTTCCTTCTTCTTCTTCTTCTTTTTCTTCTTCTTCTTTCTTTCCTTCTCTCCTTTCCTCTCCACGATTTATGTTTTTCTATTGTGAGGTGAATAGTGGATTGACCCCTATTTACCTCACTTTAGTCTTAAGTCATGTTTGGTTGTCTTAGGTCTTTAGGTCCATTTTAAGTTATTGGGCCCATTATACTACTAGGCCCATAATATGATTAGAAGGAACATCGGTCCTAAGCCCATTCTAGTATTTATACTCATGAGTTATTAGGATATTAACTTACTCCCAATCATCTATAAGTGGGAACGGTACACGGCGGGCAGGGCGGATCCTCGAAATAAGGAAATGCTAGGAATGCACCCTCGAAGACAAACTTTCCCTATCTCTGCGATGTACCTATCCTCGACGACTTCTCTAGAGTCACGGTCAACAATCTTGTGGGATGGCTTGAGTATCATGGTCCACAGTTCACGAACGTACTCCGCTCCCGGTTCTACATAAAAGGTTCAAACCAGACCGATGGTCAGACCGAGTTTTAAACCGGATTTTGGGCACGGATTTAACATCTGGACCCCGATGGAGATCGTGCTGATGATGCAAGCATTCTCAGTGGTTATTGATGAAGACCCATGAGGGGTGTTGTTGATGCTTTTTATCTTGGGGACTCCTTTTTTATTTTGTCAGGAGTTTATCCCCGTTTTTGTTCTTGTTTAGTTTTCTTCTTTTCTTTTTGGGGTTGAGTTATCTCGCCCTGTACATATTTACTTTTAGTTCTGCTTATGTTTATTTCAGTTTTTACTGTTCAGTTTGTGGGTTGTACTGGGGGATGGAACAATCTTACTTATGTATATATCACAATCATTTCCCGTTTTGCTACGCTTTCTCTTTCTTTCTTATAATTGTAGATTATCTGCAGCACTCTGATTTTACTTGTGATAATATTATGGATGTGAGTCCATGAATGTATTAACTACTTCTAGATCCGTGGGATTTGGCAGATTGCCGTTATGCAATTCGGGTCACCTACCTAATCCTCCCAGGGGGTGGTTTGGGGTGTGACAGTATTGGTGTGGACCCCAACGGAGGTTGTGCCGATGGTCCCAGTGTTCTCGGTGACTACTGAGGACTGACCCGTGAAGGGTTTTGACGTGGATGCTGATGATGCTACTTGTTATCTTGGAGACTCCTTTTTGACTTATCAGGAGTTTATCCCCATTCCTGCTTTTAGTCTTTTCCTTTCTTTTTGGGGCTCGAGTTGTCTCGCCCTGTATATATATAATTTCCTTTTTATTTCAGCTTATGTATTTGGTATCTTTTACTATTCAGTTTGTGGGTGTGAGAGAGGGAATGATTCAACTTACTTATGTATACAACAATCATTTCCTGTATTGCTACGCTTCTAATTATTTTAATGCAATTATAGTTTCTGCAGCACTCTGAGTTTACTTGTGGTAATACTGTGGATGTGTGTTTGTGAATGTATTAACTGCTTCTAGATCCGTGGGATTTGGCGGATTGCCGTTATGCAATCTGGGTCACCTACCTAATCCTCCCAGGGGGTGGTTTGAGGTGTGACAGAGCTTGGTATCAGAGCATGAGGCTCTTTCTACATTCACAGACGGCAAAATAGGAATTAATAAATTACAAATAATAAAACATACAATAATTAAAAGCTACAGGGGGTAACTGTAAATAAAAAGATAGAATGCATATTTACATTAATAAAAGTTAACTGTGGTCGGAGCCACTACACAGAGTTTAAATTGGAAGTACTACTTTCAAAAGTACATAAGCTGACCAAAAAAAAATAAAAAAAATAAAAAAAGAGAAAACTAGTACATAAACCATGATAAAAAAATAAAAATAAAAAGTCAAAACTATATCAAAATGAGTCAGACTGAACATAGGAAGCTCGAGCTGGAATGCTACTCTGGTGGAGGTAAGTCGCTCGGTGGAGGCTGAGTCTGTCGTGTGTTGACGCGATAGTAAGTATCCCAGAAGTCCAAGCGTTGCTCTACTGATCCTACTCTCCTCTCTAGGGACGAGAAGCTCTGATCCATCCTAGTAGACATATCTGTGAGCTATGTGCGGAGGCCTTGGAACTGTGACATCATATCCGACCACCCGTAGGACTCTGGCACCTGCGAGCTAGTAGCACCGGTCACCTCATATGAGGGCAAGTCAATGAACTGTGCTCCAATCCCCTCTAAGTCGCCTTGCTCCTCTAAGTCAACTCCCTGCTTCTGTCCCTATCCATATACTCTCCATCCAGGGGAACATCAAAATGCCGAAGCACCAAGGTTAGGAACTTTCCATACGGTAGGTTCCCATCAGAAGGGTTCTGGGCATGGTACAACATGGCCTGTAGCAGTAGATATGGAAGGTTGATCACTGGACCCCCCTTTTTGGCTCCCAATAGCCAGTAGGTGATGTAGGCCCTCAGCATAGAAATACTCCCCCTATTCCCGCCCTTTGGGTGGATGTTATATGAAATACATCTACTAGTGATCCTCGCACTAGGCTTATAGTTAGCCTCGGACATAGGAACCCTCTCCGAACTAGTCAAGGCCTTGAAGACCCTTCCCCTGGTCTCCAAGGAAAACATATCTGAGATATCTTCCTTGGGCTTGTAGTAACATCTCTCGCCTGTGTCAGGCAGCCCAAGGATCTCTGCCAAGAAGACAGTGATGAGTCTAATGTCCACGCCCTTCACTCTACTCTCTAAACCAAACTCCTGTGCCCCAGATGGCACTAGGTTACAGTAGAAGTGCCAAACCAAGTTTGGGTAACATGGCTCGATGGGCGACAACATGGATGCCCAACCTAGGGTGTTAAACCTAGAATACAAACTATCTTGGCGGAAGTAATCCACTTGTACCAATCTCCCGTTCACTATGCTTTTGGAACTGAACTTGACCCAGTCTTTGGAGTGCTCATACCTAGAAAATAAGAACCGATCGAATTCTGGCTCCTCTGAGGAAGAATCCTCTCTCGCTGAGGTAGGTGGCACAGAAGAGGATGAAGAAGGCTCGGGATCAAACCGCAGCCTCTTGCGCGCCACGGATTTCCTCGCGGTGCTATGTCTCGTGGACATGGTGCTGTTAAAAGGAAAGATAAAAAGAAGTTAGGGCAAGAAAAATCTGCAAAAGCCAAGCCAAGAAAGGAAAATCATGGATAGCAACCTAAAACAAGAGAAAAATCTAAAGAAACTTACCCTAGATTGCGTAGGATCGCGGGGGACCCGTGAAAATGGGTGGATTTGGTGTGGAAGAAGTCAGACTAGGCTTTGGAGCACTACCCTAAGTGTTTGGAAGGTAGTGGAGGGCAAATGGAGTGAAAAGGACATGTCTCGAACTGATATAGACTGGGCCCCGATTCTCTGGCGATAGCACTGGGCGATGCAGCCTAACGCCCAGAGACAGCGCCCAGAGAATGAATTTTTGCTGTTTTTACATAGAAACATATGGACTTGTGGGTTTCACCTAGAAACATCATAATAGATCTAAAAACATAAATTAAGTAAATATGTGAGTGTAAAAACAAAATAGATATAAAAAAAAAATTATATAATAACACACATTTTGGTTCACCAAGACAATACATGTAAACTGATGGGGGTAAGAGGTAAGACATGTGGGAAGTAAAATTTTCGTATTTATTTAAACAAACATGTATGTGTATATAGTAATGATAATGTGTGCCTTAATATTAAATATTATGTGCCTATTGTCATATGTGTACAAACCCTGGTTGAGTGATGCTGTGCAAACTTGAACATAGGTATGTAGGTATGTTGCATTATGTATTTAGGGGATTTTAAGGAGCGTAGACCCCAACGTACCCATAACCTAGTTCAACTAGGAACAAGAACCTATTAGGCTGCCGAGTCAAAATTGAATCCCGTAGGTACTAAGATACCTCGAGCCAACCCAATTATTTCTCTTGCTCATGATTACTTAATTTCCTATAGTGTTGTACTTAATTCTTCTAATGAAGTAACCATAGTGGCCTGATACTTAGAACTTCTTCATGACAGGACCCTGGTGTGTTGTTCGGGCTTGGAGACCCTAGCAACATGCGATACATTAGGTGACTAAGAAGGAAACTGATCCGGATACGTGAGACACAAGCCCATGCCGAAGACCAGTTGGTAGTATACTTAGCTCTTGCAGACACTAGTGGACCCGTGGGTCGAGCCGTCGGACCTATCCCTAGCAAACGAGGTTAGAAGTGACATAGCCTATCTTTACGTGTAGACTGTTATCACCAATTGGCAGTTACAAAGACTTGCCTGCTAGACACAGGTACATAATTAGGAAGATTATTATTTAAAAATTTAAAATTCAAGATAACATCATGCATAACATGGCATGACTGGGGTCATATCAAGTTGTGTCCCTCATCAGCAAACGCTGCTAAACCCAGTCAGTTTGGATCATACCTGCTTCGATTAAAAGAAAACTTGAAGGTTATAAAAGAAATAAAGTTCAGAAGAATAGCTTACCAGAAAAGTCTTAATGCACAATGGGAGAAAACTTGAAGATTATAGCCCCTACATAAAAAAAAAAAAAAAAGAAACGATTAAAGCTCAAAGCATGTAAAAGTCAAAATTGGGTCTTAAACATCATTAACTACCAAACAAGGGAGAGGGTTTAGGTTTGAGAGAGAGAGAGGGGTTCTTTTTTTTCAGAGAGAAGAGGAGGCAAAGGGTAGAGTGGGAGAGAGAGAGGGGGGGGCAAAGGGAGGGGGATCTTCAGACGGGGATTGGGCATAGAGGGAGAGATGGAGAGAGAGGTCTTACCAAATCTAGAAGGATTAACAAAAGGGTTGAGCAAATTTTCCGGTTTGAGTGAAGATTCAATAGGAAAATAGGTCGAAATCGAGAACTCGACCGAAGCATTGATGCATCTCCACTGTAATGATCACCCTGCCCCCCTGAGTGGCAGGCCCATGTGTCTGGGCGCACAGAGAACATTCTCCCATAAAATAAAACAAAAGTACACTTGAAATTTCATCCTCACTAATAACCTAGGCATTGACCAATACTCTTGGTTGCTCCAATGGTCAAAACCTTTGTGTGCTACCTTGGAAACCAAGGTTCAAGTATTGTTTGGTGAAAACCCTCTTCTCTCAAAACCTAGGCATTGAGAAAGATCTCCCTTAGTAAATATCTCAACTTACTCAATTGGTTTTACATCAATTCTTCCTAACAGGCATCTGTACTTAGCTTCACTTTCCATAGAGATTTATTTATCAAATAAATAGACATCAATATTTTTAAAGGGTAAAGGGATTCAAAGGAAATAAGGAATAACAAATTTAATCTGCTAAGCCCCAATTTTAGCACTGTAACAATAAAAAAAGAATTAGGAGCAGCTAAGGATGTTTGAGTGAAAGTAATCTATGGTAACAGAAATTCCAAGATAATAAGGCCAAAAGAGACTAACATTTCTATAGTTTCTCCCAAAATTGGTGTGCTAGCCCCCTCTCCCCCTACCCTTAGCTGCTGCAGACAGCGTTGTGTGAGCTCCATAAAATTGAGAGCTTAGACTATACCCTGAATCCCTAACCTTACCCCTCAGCCCTCTACAGAAAAGGAATGACAAATAAAATTGTCGAACTATACTGAAATGAATGGAGTTGCACAATGAAAGCCTTCTTAGCTGACTGGAAAGTCCATCATACCTATAAACCAAGTAACCAAGACAACACCTAGAGGCACCTATGAAATCTTACAAGAATCATAATGATTATTACAAACCTGTAGATTATGCAGAGAGATGTTCCATCGTCTTAAGAAAGAAAAAAATTTCAAGGAACTTGTAGAGAAATATCATTCAACAAAAAAAGGGGACTTGCAGAGAAATATGTACATGAGAAAGAAGTGAAATGCCAAGTCACAACTTGGTAGTCTTAAGTGCAAAAGTTAGATACATATTTGTCACAAACAGGTATAGGAAAGCAGATATGTAAGCAAAAGCAACTCTCTGAAAATCAATGTATTTTGAACGGGTGTTTCTTCCCAGTTTCTGTGTGATGTTGGGAAGAGCATGTTTAAAAATGATACATGTACATAGCGAGCGCGGGCAAGGAGAGAGAGAGGACCATCTATGATTACCAAAATTTGGTGTAGGACAGCAATTTCGACATCAAAGTTGTTATTATACAGCAAACAGCAAGGCTGGATTCCAAGCTCGATGCTAGAGCATTAGATGCCAAAATGGATACGTAGAGCTCTGTTGATAGGTTATGGAGTGGAAGAGTATTTACTTGAAGATGGGTAGAATTTAAGGTAATAATAGTGCCTTCTGAAAGCAACTATTTGAACATTTAAAAAGACCATGAAGGGACACCAATTTAAAAGCTGTATACACGGCTGAACAGTAGCAAACTTGAGGATAAGGGAGTTGATCTGAAAGGCCATAATATGGGAGCAAAGGTAGGGAAGATAGGAAATAAACATCATTGCCATGTAAGAAAACTCTCATAATGCTACATGCATAGATGAGATATTTAAGTTTGACAAAATAAGTTCATTATTGTTAATATGGAGAAGATTCCCAGATGGAAATAAACATCTTCAACATGTAGCTAGAGCAGGTACCAGTAAATGTGGGGATCTCTAAGCAATACTGATAAAAGCTGCAAACAGAGTTTAAGTTGGATCTCCAAACACAGGTCCATCATTTTAATTGATATTTAAGTTCTAAATGTCACAATTTGTCAAAAACAAACTGAGAAGGGAATTAAAATTAAGGTAAGGTACAGTTAATATAGAAAACGTAAACTACCAGATCTTAAACATCATAAGTATCGGCCAGGGAAAAAAAACAAAACCTTGTCTTCAGCACCAGAGAGATAGAGCGCAAGCGATAATGACAGCCTGGAGAGAGAACCGAGAAGTACCATAAGAGTTGAGTCGAGACACAGAGAAACACTCTGAAACCAGGGCGTCGGTCCAGCGTGAGAGGGTGAAAAGGAAAGCGAGAGAGAGAGAGAGAGAGAACCATACCTGAATTGAGTGGTAACAAAGCAGCAGTAGCTCCCTTGGTCTTGTGCGCCCTTAGATCAGCGAGTGTTGTAGGTGCCGCCTTCGTTCGTTGGAGTTGAAGTTGGGTTATGCGAAGGTTGGAGTCTGAAGTCTCAGAATTTATTCAACAAAGTTAAGCAATAATGATATATAGGGGGGAAATGATCATACAGAAAGATAGAAGGATAGAATGAGATATAGGATTGAACGGGAAGAGAGAGAGAGAGGTCTTACCAGATTGCAGTGAATAAGAGGCTTTAGATTTGAGGGAGAGAGAGATTCGTTTTCTTTGAGACGTGAGAAGGACTGAAATTTGGAGATTGGGAGCGAGAGATCATGGAGATTGGGAGCGAGAGATCATGGAGAGGGAGAGAGAGGTTCGTTTTCTTTAAGACGTGAGAGGGATTGGAGATTGGGAGATTGGGAGAGAGGCTCGTTTTCTTTGAGACGTGAGAGGACTGAAATTGGGAGATTGGAGAGGGAGAGGGAAAGAGAAAGGTCACACGATTAGATAGTTTTTTTTTTTTTTTTTTGTTTTTTTGGGGAAGAATGGGATTCAATAGATTTACTGTCATAAAACACGGTTTTAAGAATTAAGAAAAATTAAAATAAAAAAAGCTAAGGGTACCAATTTTAAGAAAGAATATAATAACAAAAGACGGGAGAGATAATGAGAAGAAGAAGGTATTTAAGTTAAAAAGAAGGATAAAATTGGCAAATGAAAATTGACATTTAAGATAAGAATGAAGGATAAAAGAGGTAATTGAAAGATTTGCTTTAAATAATAATAAATATTATTAATATTAATATTAATTAAAAACAGTAGTAATTAATATTAAGGGTACCTAAGATTATGAAATTAAGATAAGAAAGAATGACATAAAGATTAAGAATTGAAGAATGGAATTTTAGATAAGAATGAAGGGTAGAATAGGTAACTAGAAGATTTGCCACAACGTGCTTTTACCTGTTCGAAGGGACGAACATTTTTCCTGCTAAACGATCGAATCCCATTATCTTTATAACTCTTTACCCCCTAGCTGAACCATCAAGACTCTAAAATTGGTTCCACCAAGATCGAGTGCATAATAAGTTCCTTCTTCATTCCTGAAGAAAAAATTGTAAAATCCATTTGAGCACTGATCAACCAATACAAACATATAACACACAAACAGGGAAAGTATGAGCTAGGTAGAAAACAGCAATCAAAGCAAAGGAGACATACAGCTAATAAAGGAAATGCAGTACAACAATGAGAAAGTTTATGACAAGATCCTAAAAGTCTACACAAGTGACAAATCGTTCTTCGCTCATTTGTTTCAAGTCAACCAAAGTAAACAGTGGAACACACAGAACACAGATTTGCAGTTGGGTGGAGGGCTGGGAATGTGCAAGAGGTACATTGTTCCCGTACAGTGAACAAATAAAGAACAATGCATAAAAAAAGGGTGGGAAAAAAAAGTAAATTCATATCCCATTTAAAGAGAAAAGGAAAAACAAGAACAAGAGACTCCAGTTTCAGAAAGAATAGCACCGTAAGCAAATGCAACAGTAAAATGCATAAAAGTAATAGAAGAAAGGGGGGGAAAGGAAACTGTACTTCAAACCCAATAATTACCACAAAGGCACTGAAGCAACATCCTGAAAGAGGTTCACATTAAACGGACAATAGTCCGACTAACACCAACGACAGCTACACACCACAACAGCAAAAAATGCAAAAATAAACCTCCCAAAAAAAATAAAAAGTCTACCATTCAGAGAAGGGGAAGACAATAAGAATAAGAAAGAACAAACCATTCCAATGTAAACTCAAAACAACAGGAGAAATATCAATCAATTATTTATAAATTAATAATTTCTTAAAAATCGATAATTACTACCAAATATATAAGGCTAGTATCAACATCTCGTGGGGAGAAGGGGAGGCACAACGAATGTGAAGGCTTAATACAGAAACAACATAAAGCATTAAAGAACCAACACCTAGCTAAACCCCAGAAAAAAAAAAAAAGAAGGAAACGGATACCCAAAACTAAATATTTGATAAAGTATTAGACGGACCGGAGAAGAACAATGAAAATAAGTTAAAGAAACCATTCGTTAAATTTTCTCCATGTTCAAAACGAAACCCACAAATCAGAAATCCAGGCAAGAGAGAAAAAAAAAACTTAGTACATCTAACATTATGAGACCATATTATTACCCATCTGGGAGTTTGTCGACGAATGGGAGAAGCATCTTGAGTTTACTCCCACCTTCAGAAGCCAATCCCGCATGCATCTCAACAGCCATGGCATCAACTATCTCCCTCAACCTCGCTATCGGCGTTGAACATCCTTCCTCCAGTTCCCTCAATATGCCCATCACACGATTCCACTTCCGCCTACTCTTCACTCCTTGGCTCACCAGTATAGCCGCGATCGCACACGACGCCACCGCACAACTCACTGCCAAACAAAAACCTACCTTCCCCATGTCTCTCTCTACCGCTCTTACACACACACTCCCCCACTCACGTCATCGGAAAGAGCAGACAATACAACAATCCATCCTCTCCCTCGTCTTCTTCACTTCAGGATCAACACGACTGTGTTTTCCGGCGAGAAACTCGGTAAGCCTTAAACGGAAGTCCGGTGAAGACCAAGTATTCGACTGAATGCCGGAAAGAATTGTCCTTTCGCCGAGAAAATCAGAGAGTGAAAGAGGAAGAGGAAGAGTTCTTCGGTGGCCTTTATGTAGTGTTGGAAAGGGAACTGCCGTTAACATATTTTAAATACACAATGACTGATTTGCCCTTGCTTGAATTTCGAAAATCTTGATTTGTTATTATTCTCTTCGTCTCTATCGAAGGGATGGAAAATATAACTCTTTTGTTTTTTTTTTTTGATAGAAAAGAAGGCTATTCATTCATGCGCGTCCAACGCCAAACAAAGAAAAACAAAATACATAAGATAGATAGAGAGCATGATAAACACAAGGTATGGATATACGGTATCCAAAACCAAGGAATGGAAATTGACCCGATCTCACATGCCATTGATTGGATCATCCAGAGTAGGGAATGGATTACAACCATATCCCTAGAGAAAAAGCTGTAGACACAGCCAAAGATAAGCGCATGCACATACGTGCCAATAAAGGGGGGTCCATACGTGCCGAACAGACCAAAAACACCAGACTTCCCATGCGTGTCGCTACGCTGCCAGAGTCTACTTTCAAACAGACTTGCTAGAGAGACAAAGTTCTGCTAGATCGACGAGTGGAGCTTCGATAGACAGTTAAAAAACCATCTGAAACGTTGCCACAGCCTACTTTCGAAAAGATCTGCAAGGATCTGCTGGATCGGCGAACGGAGATTCGGTCGGCGACAGGAGAGGTATGGTGAAGGGTGAACGGCAGCTGGAATTTCTGAGTCGACGATAAACTCAGTGCCACCAGCACCTGGGTCAGCAACACCTGCAAACAAACAAACAAAGAAAGCGGAAAAGGTGGGGCGGTGATGAACCATGAAAAAAAGGGTGGGTTCATCGTCATCGTCGTCAGCATCGTCGAAATTGTCACCGACGATTCCAAGGATCATGGTGAGCGGAGCAAAAAAGGAGAAGAGAAGTAGTACACGCACAAACGGCGGAGAAATGGCACGCACAGACGGCGGAGAAAAAACACGCACAAATGGCGGAGAAGGGTTTCTATCAAGAAACCAGATGATGCAAACTGTATAAAACTAAGAAAGGGTTTCAGACAAGAAACAAGAAACTCGACCGATGACAAGCAGCAAAAGAGGTGTCGTTCAAGGAAACAGCCGGCGCCCGAACCATTAATTCATAGGTAGAGCAAAACAAGCAAAGCAACAGGTCAGGAGCGCATATGCTCAGCTTGACAAAGTATCGAACACCTTATCTTCAACAGTCGCAGTGAACTTCAACACATAGCGCATATTTTTTATAATCTCTGTGTGATCTTATGATGCATGTTTCACCGTGAAGCAGCAACAGCAGAAAGATTCACTGGGGGCTTTGAGTAGACTTTGCTTGCACAGCCGCGATGCTGTCTTCTTTTTCTGGCTTTAGCTTTCTCTTGCTTCAACAGCCTCTCACCATGCTCTTATAAAACATGACAAAGAAGTTGCAGTCTTGAAGAAAGCAAGAACTGGGTGTTCCTCTCACGGCCTACTCTATTCGATCATGGTCTTCAGTGCGCCTCTCGCGTGTATGCCTCCACTATCTGCTATTTCCCTGCCTTTGCTTTCTCAAGAGAGTAGAAAGTTGAGAGTAGAGCGATCAAACTTCTCAGATGGAAAATATAACTCATACAGATACTTTAGAGAGAGCGAGAGGGAAAAAGGAAGTGGGGAAAAAGTGAAAGATAATTAAGGATCTTACCAAAAAAAAAAAGATAACTAAAGAATTGAAATTTTAAAGATTATTTAATATAAAATAATACAAAAGCGTACCAAAAATTTTAAGAAAACAAAAAGAAATGACAAGAGAGATAATAAGAGATAAATTATATTTGAATAAAAAATAAGGATAAAATAGTCAAGTGAAAAAATAGCCACGAAACATGAGTTCATGCACTTATATAATAATAGTATGATATATATATATATATATACTAGTAAATATGCACGTGTAAGGTAATGAGACTTTCTCAAATTTGCAAAATAGTATGAGTATTTGACTCTTTTTCAATAAATATTGAAGCATATCATAAAACATTATGATATAGAAAAATAAGAGACAATTATAGTAGAAACAAACACTAATAAATACACACTGAAGGAGCAGTGGTAGATAGCTTTGTAGTTTGTAGCGATTGATTTTGCACTCCTGGGAGACAGAAATGGCGATTGAGTTGACGCGAGACTAAAGCATTTAAAAAATTATCAAGATTTTGTATCCTTTAAAGACTACTTTCTTAAAATGGGCCAAGATATTTTAGCAGAAGAGAAATTAGCTAAATTAAAATTTTAAAAAAAATGGAAACTATGAATTGAAAGAGAAATATTTATATTTTAAGTCTTTCATAAATATTTTGAAATAATGTAAAATCAAAACCTTCACCATTTCCTTTTTGAACGGTTTATAGATTGGAATATTTATTGTTCTAATACGACATAATTCTCTGATTGTTTCTAGATATTTTAACAATCAAAATTTCACAACACTTGACCACATAAGGTCCAATAATGTTTCACCAAATTAGGAACTGAGTTTTATATACTTCTAAGAGAGAGAGAGAGAGAGTCAAGCTCTAAGAGTTTATGGGGGATAACATAGTACAACCAATATATAACAAAGACAACATCCTAAAAAAAAATAAGCAATAAGAATTATAAAATAACCTTTACCCAAAAAAAAATTATAAAATAACAAAGAAACTATAGTCGAAATTAAACAAGTTAGATAGACACAATTCAGTAAAGTACTGGGTTCTCTACATCATGAAATACCACTTCCCATGACACTACCATTTAAGTTAAAATGAAAATATAGATGAGGGACTTGGTAGATTCAAACCACCATCCTCTTGGAATATGAAGTCAATTCTCACTCCCCAAGTACTTTGCCAATTGAGCTAAAGACCCATATTTAATACTTGTAAAACCAAGAAAAAAAGAATGTTATTAACCAGCAAGATTAATTTGCAAAAAGAAACCCTACTTGCTTATTTTGCTGCTATCTATGCCGCTACACCTAATCGAATAGAGTTTAAGAATTTTAACATATATCTTCTGAAGTCCACATACAATAAAAAATTCAAGCCTAAATTGAAATAAAAGCAAAAGTATAAAAAGTAAATTGGAAACAAAGAATTTGAACCTGCAATTAGAAGATGGACACCCAAAGTATTCTTTCTATACCTAAAAAAATAGTACTTTCTTTTAGATGTTGTTAATAGAAACTTAGTACGCAATATGACTCAAGTAGATAACTAACATAGAGGAATATTCTATCAGGCCATGATCCTAGGGCAATGGAAAACATCAGTCTTCTTGCAAGTTGCAATGGTGAGGGTTTCATATTACAGAAGAAAAGATTGAAGCATACAAGAG
The DNA here is from genome assembly GCF_018873765.1 of Telopea speciosissima. Classification (NCBI taxonomy): domain Eukaryota; kingdom Viridiplantae; phylum Streptophyta; class Magnoliopsida; order Proteales; family Proteaceae; genus Telopea; species Telopea speciosissima. The sequence goes on from NC_057916.1 coordinate 48,278,100, forward strand.
AAGATACTTAGAAATCCGTCATCTTGTGTTCATGCATGCATATTTGTACACATATATGTTGGTGAAGTGAGGAGAAATTTGGTACAACTTAAAGGCTTCAACTGGAAAGGGGAAGGCCTACAAGAACAAAAAACCAAAGTGGTGTCAAGTAATGAGAAAAGACATTCAGCTTAAATCAATATTCATCTATGTGATTGCTTCTTCATTCTATTTATTGTTTTCTTGCATCGTGATTAGGTTTCAGGCTCTTCCATAAAGGCCCCAAAGTAATGCCACATCAGCCACTTTAAAAGAAAACTTGTCGGATTATTATCCTTCATCTTAATAAAAATAAAATAAAAAAATTGGTGCAATAGGTTGATCTGTCAGGAGAGGGATAATGCATTTGACAAGGTATCCATTGAAACTAAGGTTTATTACCAAGACATCTGAACAATGTATAAAGTTTAGTGTTATGCTCCATGGAATGAAAAGTTGGCAACCCAATTTATCCTTGCTTGTGGAAGTTAATGCTTTACTCTGGCCATAAGGACTTGAAGCCAAAAGAAGCCAGTGTGTAGTTTATAAGGATTTTATTCCAGCCTCACACAAAACAACAGTAAGAAACGCTAAAGCACATACTTCTAGTAAAGGCTATATAACAAACAAAGCTCCAAGAACATATCAATAAAAATATTTATTGAAATATTGAAAAATAATCGCAACCAACTGAAATATGCAGTCTAATAATTGTGACAGGAAAGTTGTTACTAACATATGGAATATCTAAGCAAAAGAAAGAAGGCCTAAAGCCTTAAAACTCCAAATAGGCACTGCCATTCCAAATTACATCAGTTCCCAGTGGTAACTTTGTGCAATAGTCCAATACATGAGGCACAAACACAAATTAACTTTTCTCCCTCAAAGAAGGCCAAATACATGGACACAATGACACAGACAAGGACCTTAAACTCTACTCTTTCAAATAGAATTGACTTTTCTCCCAAGCTTCAATTATTGGATACAACACAACTGAAGAAACGCCCCCGTTCTGAGAATGTAAGTTAATATAGTTATAGAAGTTGTATCAATTTATCCATTCCCATCTGAGAATGCCTTGCTCATTGAATTATTCCAAAGGGCATATATATATTTTCACTTGACTATTTTGCCTTTCTTTCTTATTTAAATAGCCCATCTTTTTCATTATCTTTTTTCTCTTTTTGTTTTTTAATTTCCCCAAATTACCAGTAATCTTTGTATTTACATCAATTGAAATAAATCCAATTTAGGTCTGACCTGATTTCTCTATGCAATTGACAGGCTCTCTCGCTCACATCCTGTAAGCTGAGAGAGAGAGGGGGGGTTGATGTACAAAATCAATGAAACACACAAAAACAACCAACACAAAGAAAAACAAAACATCAGATCCATTTTCAGACGGGAAAAAAAACAAGAGAATAGTTTGAATTCAAAAGTGAGAGAGGGTACCTCACGAATCTGTTGTTGTGATAGCAGAGAGAACCATCTCCAAACAAATATTCAAATTGATACTGGTAAAAATCTATTCCCTATTATCAAAATATTTGTAGGGGAAAAATGAGGAACAAGAAATAGCTTAAAAAATACACTCCAATGCAAAAGGGAGAGAAAGGGTACCTCTATTGGTTTTTTTTTTTTTGAATAAGCAATTTTATTAGAGAAAGGGTACCTCATGAATCTGTTTTTAGAAGTGACAACAAAAATTAGAACCTATGTTTATGATTGTTATTTGAATACAAACAAAATCATAAAAACAAAAAGGGAAAAGCTCGTGAGAACCTTGACATGCTCCCTCATATCATGTACATACTTGTCTTGCTTCATACTCCATATCTGCGTCAAATTTACATTCCAGAAGAAGTTAAATTCTAGACCATGAAAATATTCCCCTTGAACAAATAGGAATATGAGGTGAGTGCTTGAGAAGGAACCAGAAGTCACCTTTACAGTGAAATCATAGGAGCAATAAGCCAACAATGCATGTAGATACTAAATTTGGCTGATCAAGGTGTGTGTGTGTTTATTACCAAGTAATTCCTCTTCTAGTATATATTCAAAGACAAATGGTCATCAACACCTAAAAGTGAGCTTACCTGAAACACTCCATGCATTTGGTGGGTTGTATAGTTATAAAGAAATAGGGGTAAGCCTGGGGTTATTGCCCTAACAGAGTCCTTATATTTGTGGGGAAGTCCTGCAAAACAGAAACGTGAAATTCAGTAACTCTGGTCTATCTTGGGGGGGGGGGGGGGAGAGGGAAACCTTTCCCTATGATGTGATTAGTACGAAACCTTTCCCTATGATGTGATTAGTGTGAAACCTTTCCCTATGATGTGATTAGTGTGAATTTTGTGGCATCTATTTTCTTTCAAAGTTCTTAAACAAAACTGTGATTCCAAGACACTGTTTATATTGTTTTAAGTTTGTACCAAGTCCCAAGTCCTGAATTTGCTGCAGAAGTAATACATCACTCCGATCCCAAATTCTATCACATTTTGTGATTACTTGGAACAAAAGAAGCCAGGACTCCAGGATCTGGCTTTGGTGTAGAAGTTGTTCAATGGAACTTGAGATTTGAGTACTCACAATCTAACTGTTGGATGAAACCAAGTAAACTATGATTTGGAATCATGGTTTTAAAGGAGATTTTTGGGTCGAAAGGGCTGGTTATTGAACTAATTACAAGCTGATAGGTTCTGGCAAACTATGAATTGCCAAAGCCAAACTTGGTGCATATCTTGGGTTTACTTATCTGTATAAGATACTTTTTTAATCATGCTGAAGTCTAATTATAGCAGAGACAGAAAAGAGAATGAGAAGGGAATCACCAAAGAGTTGGCGGCGGAGATCGTCCTGCATAATCTCATTGTTGCAAACGAAAATGTAACCGCCCAAGACTTCAGTCCTTGGCAGTGTTTCTGCAGGCGGCAGGGTCTTGTGACATCTATCAGGTTGATAAACCACCTGATTGCATCGTCCGTAGAACACATGGGGCTTAGCCAAAGGAGGATGATAGTATGTCTCTGAGTTTTGAAAATATATCTGTGGAGCAGCTACTCTGTATTTGATTATTGTTACTTCTGAACTGATTTTCAAGAACAAGCCTCGATGTAGCTGCAATCCTCCTTGTTTGGTCATCAGCTGGAAGAAAAACCAAATAATAGAGCTAGACTCTTCATAGAAGACAAGAACGAAGACAATTAATAGAAAACAATCAGAGTACGAACGAAGAGATGTCGTGGACATAGTGGAAGCATCAGCCTTTTCCAAAAGAACCAGAACCTTTAATGAACTCACAAATTATAACTAAGAATACTGTAATAAAGACAAAAAAAACCAGAGACGAAAATAATATGAAACTACTTAGGAGCTGTACTGGAGCAGCAAAGCCTGGAGAGAGAGAGAAAAGGAGGTGAGGAACTCGTGTTGGAGAAGGAGAGTACGTTCCCTGCCACTACATTTCTACTAATTCCTTTGTTCTCTATCCATTTTGCTATTTGCTCATATACTCCTCTCTCTTAGATCATGATTGTCTGTTACTCAATGCCTCCACCAAAATCAAGGTTGTAATGATCATCTGTGTGACCACATTAAACTTTAGGATTTGGGTTAGGGGTTATGGACTATGGAGGGGGAGTTGACAACAATATTCTTGAATCTTTACACAAAGAACTCAAAAACTCATAAGCTGTGTGGATCTTAAAGGAGATTGCTTAGTTTCAGGTGAGGATGTTTGGCCTGTAGCTGCACTCACATCTGAGTCATTTAATTAAGAATTTTTCCAGTTTTTTCACCCACTGGGTTAAACCCAATGCCAGACGTTTCATTTTGACATTACCAGGCTTACAGCCCAATAGGAATGTACCATATTGGCTGAAAAGGGCTGAGCATTACTGTAGTCAAGAACTTTGCAATTTGGCTACTTATGGAAAACAACATAACCAAAATAAATAGCAAAACTGATGGAAATCCAAGTCAAGAAAGCCCAAAAACAGGGCTGGACCCATTTGAGAAACAATATGAATGCAGGGCCATAAAATGAAGCTAGTTGAATGTGCAGGATCTCATTCAAAAATGCTTTAAAGGTGGAAAGAAATGGAGTTCGGATGACAGTAAAATGCTTATCATCCTTTACCTCTAAAACCATTCTTGCTTTTCCTCAAAAAGAGATTTTAGAATTGTTTATGAGTTGGAAAGAAATGGTTTGGCTACATGAGACAAAGAGAAGTAATACCCTATCCCCCAATCCTGCCAAAAAGATAAAAAAGAAGAAGAAATATTCCTATCTAACATATACTAATATATCCATGATAGAAATCCTAATCTGATGGTGTTGAGAACCATGCTAAAGATGGTTGCATAACTCGACTAAAATGTTCCTAAGACCAAAAGAAACTCAACTAAAATTACCATGGCGGGTGGGAGACACTGTAATTGCAGAGAGGGGGAAGAGTGAATGAGTAGAAATCAGAATGGGCAAGCTAGAAGTGCATGTGGGGAAGGCTGGAAAGCAATCAACTCAAACACTACATGTGGCAGTAAAGATGCCTCAGCCAGGAAAGAAAGTGTGACTCAACGGTAGCACTTGAAATCTAGTTGAGATCATGATTGTCATCCACAGAACAAAATAAACAGAGAAATAACAAGAAGTCTGGAGTTTCCTACCTGAAACAGAAGCCGGTCTGTTGTATTTGCGAATAGAGCCGCTTCAAGATATGATTGTGGGAGCACCGATGCGATGACTGGATCGAAGCCAGTAACAAAATAGGTGAGATTTATTACAGGCCAGGGATAAAATTACAAATCAAAAACCAAAAAAGATGTAGGGAAATCACTAAATCCCGCCCTCCCTAAAAAAAAATTTATTTCAATTCTTATGCAACTGCACTAAACCAACAGAAAAGGTCCGAGAAGATAACCAAACCCTTGATTTGCACTACTAAGAGAGGCAAAGCGACCTCCTCTGAAGCCGTAACCTGAAGGAAAGACCAAGCCATGGCTGCACAAAACAATCAAAAGGTCTATTCAGTTAAAAAAAAATCACAAAGTATTAAGGAATTAGTCATAGAGATAAAGAAGAAGAAGAAGAAAGAGCCTCAAATGAAGTGTTCCGAGTTACAACCACCGCAAATGGCCGCTGCAACCGTTTGACTAAAGGAGATGGAGATGGAGAAGAAGGAGACGAACAGAAATAGTCCACCTCTGCAATCACCAATGAATTAATTTAAAAAAAAAATAGAGAACGGAGAGTGAAAAACCAACAAATGAATTCATGGAGTTTTCATCCATTAAACAAAACTGGCAAAGAGGGTAACAACTATAAAAAGGATATCACAATGCAAAACTGAGCATAGAGCATCGCTGGTCAGATTAAGAAATTAGTCATAGAGATAAAAGGGTCCTGTTGCTTCAGGAAATCGTCGAGCGGTCTTGCGAGTGCTGTCACCTGCAAAAGGACCAGGGGGTCACCAGAGAGAACCGGTGTGGTTCCGGCCTAGGGCTCTTCGATGCCAAAGTGAGATCTCCTGAGCAAGTAGATGAATAGTGATTATTCAAGATGGGTTGAGGGTGTGAGATACCTCCTCTTTTATAGCGGTGCATGGCGGAGTGGAGAGTCCCTAGTTGATGTGGAGTCTTCTTCGTAGATGGAAGAGTGAACCATGGAGTGGACAGAGTCCCTGAGTAGCAGGGCTCCTCCCTAGTTGGTTGTCTTCCCGTGAGACTTAGTGTCCCAGTAGGGCTGTCCTTCTTGACGGATAGATCCTTCCGGAGGGATAGATCCTTCCGGATGACTAGATCCTTCTTGAGTCCATATGGGTTACATAAGTAGTAAGGGAGGCTCCGGAGTCCTCGCGGTGGTGTTCATCTTGTTGTTGACGTAGTGTAATCTAACTTGCGCTGGTACCCTGTTGGGGTACGTAGCCTTAGGAGAGAGGGTGTCCAGGTGGATCTTCCTTTTCAGGGACACGTGGTATCTTCTGATAGGTTGGGATGATTTGTGGTTCATCATTTGCCCCCCACTCTCTTGGAACGGAGTGCTCAAGAGAGTATCCGCCGTATTTTTGTTTTGGAGCTTTGTCTCCCTTGCTCTCTTCTGGTTTCTTCCTTTCTTGGTTATTAGTCATTGGCCTTCCCAGTGGCTTGCCCAACCTTGGCCTTCTCAGTGTTGCTTACTCTTGATCTTGATCATGTTCGCGGTCTCGGTCATGAGCTTGTCGCCTCCTTGTGCTCGTGTCGCCCATGCCTCGGTCTCACGTTCTTTGCTCGTACCTCGGCCTGTTTATGCTCATCCATGCCCGTTGGAGCTGTTCGACTATCCGCGCGCGTTAGCGCCGCTCCTATTCGATCCGCTCCTATTCGGGCATCCTTCGATCCGCGTCCTGCTTTGATCCATGATCCGATCTGCGCCTTGCTTCAATCCGCGATCCGATCTATACTTTGCTTCGATCCGCGATCTAATCTGCGCCTGTTCCCTCGGTCCGCGCCTGGTGCTTCGATCCGTGCCTATTAGCGTCGCTCGACCGCGGCTAAGGTCAAAACCTTGTTCTTTTTCTCCTTCTCTCTCTTATTCTTTTTCTTCTTTTCTCTTTCTCACTTTTTCATTTCTTCTTTCTCTTGTCTTGTGACTTGTGCTTTCTACATTTTGCTTTTCGGCTTTTCCTCCTTGTCTTGTTCTTTGTCCCCATATTGGTGTACCCCCCAAGTGTTTGCTACATGTCTTCTCTCATGTTTTCTCTTGCCTACTAGCCTTGGGGCTTAGTGTCTTGTGGTTTGCTTCGAGCTTGCTCCTGTGGCTTGCCTTGTGGCTTGCCTTTGTGGTGCCTTGTGGCTCGCTTGTTCGTCGTCGTCCGACGTCCGTCGCGCACGCGATCCGTCACACTCGTCGTGCCCATTCCATCATGTCCGTCGCGCCCTTGTGAGTCACACCCGTCGCGCCCTTGTGCGTCACGCCCATCGCGCCCTATCGTGCCCGCTTGTGCGTCGTCGCACTCGCCTTGTCACTGTTACAGTTACGGTCACGCCCCTGCCGTAGTCGCGCTCGCCTTGTCACGGTCACGGTCACACCAGCCTGCAGTCGTCGCGCCTGCCCAGGTCACGATCACGGTTACGCTCACGGTCACGGTCACGGTCCAGGTCACGCCCGCCTATCGTCGTCGCGCCTGCCCAAGTCACGGTCACGGTCACGATCACAGTCCAGGTCACGATCACGATCAAGCCAGCCTCCCGTCGTCGTGCCCGCCCGGGTCACGGTCACAGTCTCTTAGTCATTTTTATCTTTTTTTTTTTTTTTTTTTTTTTTTTTTCAATCTCTCATCTCTCCTTTCTTTTTCTAAGGGTTATCACCCTTGTGTGGTCCGACGTCCCCCACGGTTGGCGCCCTTTGTTCGGTCTGACGTCCCCTGTGCGGTTGGCGCCCTTGTGTCTGTCTGATGTCCCTTGACGGTTGGCGCCCCTGTGCCTGTCTGACGTCCCCTGGCAGTTGGTGCCCCTGTGCCTGTCCGACGTCCCCTGGCTGTTTGCTCCCCTGCGTCTGTCCGATGTCCCCTGGCGGTTGGCGCCGCTGTGGCTGGTTGGTTGACAGACTGGTACTCTTTTTTTTTTTTTTTTTGAGGTAATCCTTCGTGACTGATTTGCATGTTGGTGGTTGTAGGTTAGCATCCACTCTCCTGGGTCGGTGGCTTGACGTTGGGGGACTACTACTCTAGTAAGTAGCCTTCCTTGCCATTGTCCATGATGTATAGCGAATCTGACTCTGCCATTGTTGTGGTTGGATCCGCGCCCCTTTGTGTATTGCTCTTCATCACTCGTATATGGCTGATAGGCCTTAGTAGTCGTTCAACCTAGGTGGTTTTGAGCCTTGATAGTTCTCAAACTTTGGTGATCTGTGGACGGTGGTCCATGGACCTGGGTGGCATTGTACTTGGACTTTGGTGGTTGGCGGACTTTGGCAGTCGGCAGACCTTGACAGTCGGCGGACATTGGTGGTCATCGGACCTTGGTGGTCGACGGACCTTGGTGGTAGGCGGACCTTGGTGGTCAACGGACTTTGGTGGTCATCGGACCTTGGTGGTCGGCTGACCTTGGCGGTTGGTGGACCTTGAGGAAGGTGGGACACTGACCAGGTCTGGCGTACCTCTAGAGTGGCTGGACAAGGGGAGGCTCCTGACTAAGAGTTTAGCCCTACAGGAGCTTAGTAATGCTTCTCTGACGCACGCCCTCTATCCTGACATGGCTTCTGTGAGTTATTCTTCTCTCATCTGTTATCCTTAGTGTTACTGCCCTTCTTGCTCTTGGTATGGCTCTTATGGGTTGGTGTTGCTTGTAGGTCTTCCATCGTATTACGGTGGCTGTGCTCCGACTTGATAGACGTGCTTTTTGTGAGGTTCAGTTGGCCCACAAGGTACAGGGTCTGGAGAGGGAGCTCCAAGGCCTTAAGGCTGCCAGCGCAGCTCGTGAGAGGAGTTTGGAGGATGAGCTTAGTGCGGCGTCGATGGAGGTGACCCTGAGCTCGATCAAACTTCGTGCCTCGATGGAGGAGGTCCGTGCTTTAAGGCAGAGTCATGCAGATGAGCTAGTTGAGGCAGGCGAGCGGGTAGTGGCAGAGTTTCAAAGTTCTCCCACGCTGATGACACTGTTCCATGAGCGTATGCAGGAGGTATGAGGGGGGTATCCAGGACCTGGGTGTTCATGTCCTGGTGGAGACCCCTGGCTATGACTTCTCGGAGTTCACCGAGTTCGCTGTAGTGCTGTCTGGGACCTTGGCGATGGCTAGTGTTTCTGTTGGAGATGGCGGCGTGGTGCCTGACAAAGGTACTGCCTTTCCTGAGGATGTACCGGCTCGCGTCCCTGACATGATCTCCCCTGCTGGGTCGAGTGTGGCCCCTCCTTCTGATGCCTCTTGATCTCATTGATGTGTGTATGTTGATACTTGGATTCATTGGGTGTGGAATTTGTATTGCTGTGACTTCCTTGTTTTTCATGATTGACTTCTCTCCCATTTAGTCACACTTGTTCCTTGATAATTGCTTGCTCTTGGTGGTCCTTGGACTTGGGTGGTTTATGGACCTGGGTGGCGTTGCGCCTTGGTGGTTCTTGGACACTGGTGGTCGTCAGACCTTACGTCCTAGTGGTCAGCGGACCTTGGTCATCGGACCTTACGCCGGGGTAGCCAACGGGCCTTGGTGGTCAGTGGATTTTGGTCATCGGACCTTGCGCCGGGTGACCAACGGGCCTTGGTAGTCATCGGACCTTGCGCCTTGGTAATCTGCGGACCTTGCGCCGGGGTGGCCAACAGGCCTTTGTGGCATTATGCCTTGGTGGTCAACGGACCTTGCGCTTTGGTGGTTAACGGACCTATGGTCATCGGACCTTGTGCCGGGGTGGCCTACGGGCCTTGGTGGCATTATGCCTCGGTGGTCAACGGACCTTGCGCTTTGGTGGTTAGAGGACCTTTGGTCATCGGACCTTACGCCGAGGTGGTCTATGGGCGTTGGTGGCATTATGCCTTGGTGGTCAACGGACCTTGTGCTTTGGTGGTCAGCGGACCATTGGTCATCGGACCTTGCGCCGGGTGGCCTACGGGCCTTGGTGGCATTATACCTTGGTGGTCAACGGACCTTGCGCCGGGTGGCCAACGGGCCTTGGTGGTCATCGGACCTTGCGCCTTGGTGGTCAGCGGATTTTGGTCATCGGACCTTATGCTGGGTGGCCAACGGGCCTTGGTGGTCATCGGACCTTGCGTCGGGGTGGCCAACGGGCCTTGGTGGTCAACGGACCTTGCGCTTTGGTGGTCAGTGGACCTTTGGTCATCGGACCTTGTGCCGGGGTGGCCTACGGGCCTTGGTGGCATTATGCCTTAGTGGTCAACAGACCTTGCGCTTTGGTGGTCAGCGGACCTTTGGTCATCGAACCTTGCGTTGGGGTGGCCTACGGGCCTTGGTGGCATTATGCCTTGGTGGTCAACGGACCTTGCGCTTTGGTGGTCAGCGGACCTTGCGCCGAGGTGGCCTACGGGCCTTGGTGGTCAACGGACCTTACGCTTTGGTGGTCAGCAGACCATTGGTCATCAAACCTTGCGCCGGGGTGGCCTACTGGCCTTGGTGGCATTATGCCTTGGTGGTCAACGGACCTTGCGCTTTGATGGTCAGCGGACCTTTGGTCATCGGACCTTGCGCCGGGGTGGCCTACAGGCCTTGGTGCTTTGGTGGTAGTCGATCAGCAGGTAGGAGTAGATGAACGTATCCCAATCACCAAATATCTTCTATAAATCTCAGAATAAAGTTTCAAATTGCCCTTGAAAATCAAAACCATGGTTGATTGCCTACTCTGCTACTGCTACTATTATTGCTACTACTCTTGGTGATGCTTCTTGGGTACTTCTACTGATAGTACTTCTTCAGGTGTTCTGAGTTCTAGGTGCGGTCTATCTTCTTGCCCCCCGGAGTCTTCAAGCGGTAGGTCTCCGAACGTATCTGCTTAGAGACTATGTATGGTCCTTCTCAGTTGGCTGATAGCTTCTCTTCCTTCCTTGGCTGTGATGCACTTGCCCTTCTCAGTACTAGGTCGCCCTGGTGGAATAGTCTTTCTTTTACCCTGGCGTTGTAGTACCTGGCAGTTCGTTGCTAGTAGGCCGTTTCTCAGTAGTGCCTTCTCCCGGATTTCATCAATGAAGTCCAAGTTTGCCCGGAGTCTGTCGACATAGGTTCTCTCATTGAAGTGCAGTACCCTGTGGGTTATGGCGACCACCTCTACCGTTGCCAGTGCCTCTGTGCCATAGGCCAGGAGGAAGGGGCTTTCTCCTGTGGGTGTTCGTACTGTGGTTTGGTATGCTCACAAAACACTTGGTAGCTCCTCGACCCACTTCCCTTTGGCTCCTTCTAGCCTTTTCTTGATCCCTTCCAGCAAGGTCCTGTTGGTCACCTCCACCTGACCATTGGCCTGCGGGTATGTTACTGAGACAGGCCGATAGTCAATGTTGTAGCTTCGACAGAATTCTTTGAACTTGGGGTTATTGAACTGCTTGCCGTTATCTGAGACTAGGATTTTTGGTATGCCAAACTGGTAGATGACATCGTCGCGGACGAACTTCTCCATTTCTGCCTTTGTGATTTTGCCCAGCGGCTTAGCCTTGACCCACTTGGTGAAGTAGTCGATAGCAACGACCAAGTACTTCCTGTTTCCTGAAGCTGCAGTGAAGTCGCCCAGGATGTCCATCCCCCACATGGCGAAGGGTATGGGGTTGAGGATCGATGTCACTTTGGTGGCGGGTAGATGGGGTACAGGGGCACACAACTGATACTACTCGCACTTCCTCACATATTGTATGGCCTCCTCCTGCATTCGTGGCCAGTAGAGTCCCTGGCTGAGGACCTTGTAGGCTAGGGCTCGTGCTCCCATGTGGCTTCCGCATATCCCCTCATGGACCTCAGCCAGGGCATACTTGGCTCCTTTGGGTCCCAGGCACCGGAGTAGTGGTGTCGTGGCCCCCCTCTTGCATAGTATTCTGTCCAGAACGGTGTACTTCGCAGCTCTCATCCTGACCTTTCTTGCTTCGACCTTGTCTTCCGGTAGGATGTCGTTCTGTATGTAGTCAAGTATGGGGTCCATCCAACTGGGCCCTTCCTCTATGGTATTAACCTGTTTTCTTAGTATGTTGGTTCATGCAGCACCTCAATGTACACTGCTCCTGCCAGGTCCCGAAACTCATCACTGGCTAGCCTGGACAGAGCATCAACAGTCGTGTTCTCGATCCGAGGAACGCGAACCATCTCGAACTTCATGAACCCCTCGATCAGTGATCGGGCACTTGCTAGGTATGCTGTCATTCGCTCATCCTTTGCCTCATATTCTCCATTCACCTGGTTCACGATGAGCTGAGAATCGCTTCGGATGGATAGGTGTGTTACTTAGATGGCCTTGGCCACCCGGAGTCCAGCTAGTAGTGCCTCGTACTCTACTTCATTGTTGGATGCCGAGAAAGTGAATCGGAGTACATACTGGATCCGGAATCCCTCGGGGCTGGTAAGTATGAACCCAGCCCCACTTTCTGCTACATTACTCGAGCCATCCACGAACATCTCCCACGATCTGCGATCCTGCTCCTCCGGTTCGTCTGCCTCCAGGTCGGTCTTGGGTAGGTTGCACTCGACGACGAAGTCCGTCAGGGCTTGGCCCTTGATGGCAGCCCGTGGTTGGAATCAGATGTCATGCTCACTCAGTTCCACAGCCCAGGCTATGAGTCTTCCGCATACATTTGGCTTGTGGAGTACCTTCTTCAGGGGCAGGTCGGTAAGGACTGTGATGGTGTGGGCTTGAAAGTATGGTCGTAGCTTCCTTGCTGCCATCACCAGTGCATAGGCAACCTTCTCGATCCTTGTGTACCTGGTCTCTGCATCGATCAGAACGTGGCTGACATAATAGATAGGCCTCTGGACCCTGCCCTCTTCTTTCAGGAGTATTGCGCTTACAGCGACAGGGGTGGCAGCCAGGTAGACCTGCAGATCTTCATTGGGCTCTGGTCGCCCGAGCAGTGGTTGGCTTTCCAGGTACCCCTTTAACTCTCTGAACGCCTTCTGCCACTCCTTTGTCCACGTGAAGTCCTTTGGACTCCGGAGGTTCTTCAATGTCTTGAAGAACGGTAAGCATTTATCTCCTGACCGCAACATGAACCTTGAGAGGGCTGCCACCCTTCCATTCAACCTCTGTACTTCTCTGACCGTCCGAGGGGGTGACATCCCCTGGATGGCTTTGATCTTGGACGGGTTGGCCTCTATTCCCTGTACTGAGACCATGAACCCCAGGAATTTTCCTGACATTACACCGAAGGCGCACTTGGCAGGGTTTAGCTTCATCTGGTTCCTTCTCGGTACTGTGAAGGCTTCCTCCAGGTCGGCGAGGTGCCGGTGGGCCTGGGTGCTTTTCACAAGCATGTCGTCCACGTACACTTCCATGTTACGCCCGATCTGCTCCTTGAACATCTTGTTGACCATCCTCTGGTAGGTGGCCCCTGTATTTTTTAGTCCGAACGGCATGACGCGATAGCAGTAGTTCTCCGTGTCCGTCCGAAAGGCGGTGTAAGACTCATCGTCCTCATGCATGAGGATCTGGTTGTACCCGGAGTAGGTGTCCATGAAACTCAGCATCTCATGGCCGGCAGTAGCATCGATCAGCAAGTCGATCCTCGACAAGGGGTACTTATCCTTCGGGCATGCTTTATTTAAGTCGGTGTAGTTGACACACATCCTCCACTTTCCATTAGGCTTAGGTACCATGACCACGTATGCGAGCCAGGTGGGGAACTTCTCTTTCCGGATGAACCCTGATTGGCTCAGTTTCTCTACCTCTTCTTTGATGGCTGCCTGTCGGTCGAGGGCGAAGTTACGCCTCTTCTGCTAGACAGGCTTCCTGGTCGGATTGATGTGCAACCGGTGCTCTGCTATGGAGTGTGGTATGCCTGGCATGTCAGAGGTCGACCATGCGAAGACATCCATGTTGGCTTGGAGGAGGTGCTCAAGGTCGTTCTTCTGCTCGTCGCTCAATAGTGAGCCTATCTGCACAACCTTGGAGGGGTCATCCTTCTCTTGGCGGTGCTCGGTCCTGGACCTCTTACTTTCTTTATTGTCATCTAGTGCTGACCTCTTGCTGTCTTACGGCTTGGCCTCGATCACCTTCTTCCTGGCCTGCAGCACCTCGGCCATGTTGGCAAATTCGTTACACCGCTCCAGGAGCTCCTTCATGGTCTTGGTCTCGTGACGTGCCAGGTCCTTGATCAGGTCCAGGTCCCTGATGCCCCCTGCCAAGGCAGCGTGCTAGGTCTGGTCGTCCAAGTCTCGAACTTCCAAGGACTCTTTGGTGAACCTGCTGATATATTCCCTGAGAGATTCCCTAGGGTTCTGTACCACGTTCAGTAGATTGACGGTGGTCTTCTTCTGCTTGACGCTGCTCTGGAAAAGGGTGACGAATTGTTCGCACAGCTCTGTGAACGAACCTATCGACCTTGGTCGTAGCCTGAAAAACCATGAGGTGGCTGCACCCTTGAGGGATGCAGGGAATGCCCGATAGGAGATCACCTCTGACCCACCATACAGCGTCATCATGCTATTAAAATAGTTGATATGGTCATTAGGGTCCGTAGTTCCACTGTAGAGTTCAAAGGTAGGCAGCCGGAACCTGGAGGGGAGTGTGGCTGACATGATCTTTGTCGAGAACGGGTATTGTCCAGGTACGGAGTGGGTCTCTCCTCGGGTCTGCCTCTTCAACCCTTCCAGCTTCTTGTCCAGGTCTCGGAGTTCTGGTCCAACTCTTCCTCTCATGTCTGTCCTACATGTTCGGTAGGACGCTCACTACGACCTCGTTCACGACTTCTCCTTGATGTCCCTTCCTGCCTTTGCTGGCAGGATGGTGAGTGGTCCCGCCATGACGAACCCTGGCACGAAGGTGAGGGGCTCTCCTCCCTGTAGGTCTGGCTACGTGGTGGTATGGGACTTCCTCCCAGTCGACCTTCGAACACAGACCTTCGGATGGATCTCTCTGGGTTTGGCACCCTTATCCTAGGTATTGGTGTCCTCCCACGCTCTGTCCGGATGCTGCGGAGGGTCCCCCTGCTGGTGCACAAGACTTGGTCGCCCAGCAGCTCTCCCCGATCCGTTACCCCTGGGAGAAGACCTCCTAGGGTTTGATTCTTGTCGTGGTACAGGCTCTGCCCTTAGTGATGACGATGTTCTGCGGCGGTGGGACGCGGCCTGCTGCCTCAGGTAGTCTCGAAAGAGTCGCTGTTCATCGAGGATTTGTCTCTGCAGGTCGTTAATCTGACCCATGGTGGCTGGTGCATTGGGGCCAAGTACCACCTCCACCACTACGTCGTTTGTAGGGTCGTTGTTGGGCTCGTCGACCGTGACTTGGTCATCATGAGGGATCACTTCCTCCAGAGGGACATGGTCCTGACCATTGGCTCTACGACGAGAGCACTCTGAAGGGGGTGATCCATTCCTTGCAACATTGTTGGTGGAGGTAGCGGTCTTCCTTCGTGGCGGCATTGTATGAGCATGGAAGCGAGCTAGTAGGTGTAATGGCTAGCGTCGTTCCCACAGACGGCGCCAATCTGTTACGTCAGGAAATCGTCGAGCGGTCCTACGAGTGCTGTCACCTGCAAAAGGACCAGGGGGTCACCAGAGAGAACCGGTGTGGTTTCGGCCTAGGGCTCTCCGATGTTAAAGTGAGATCTCCTGAGCAAACAGATGAATAGTGATTATTCAAGATGGGTTGAGGGTGTGAGATACCTCCTCTTTTATAGCGGTGCATGGCGGAGTGGAGAGTCCCTAGTTGATGTGGAGTCTTCTTCGTAGATGGAAGAGTGAACCACGGAGTGGACAGAGTCCCTAAGTAGCAGGGCTCCTCCCTGGTTGGTTGTCTTCCCGTGAGACTTAGTGTCCCAGTAGGGTTGTCCTTCTTGACGTATAGATCCTTCTAGATGACTAGATCCTTCTTGAGTCCATGTGGGTTACGTAAGTAGTAAGGGAGGCTCCGGAGTCCTCGCGGAGGTGTTCATCTTGTTGTTAACGTAGTGTAATCTAACTTGCGCTGGTACCCTGTTGGGGTACGTAGCCTTAGGAGAGAGGGTGTCCAGGTGGATCTTCCTTTTCAGGGACGTGGTATCTTCTGATAGGTTGGGATGATTTGTGGTTCATCAGGTCCGGATACGGACGATTAGCAATATCGACAAAGAGTTCAAATTCAAAATTGCAACGATTGGATTTGGAGAGGTTGCAAACTTCAAGTTTCGATGAGGATTGAGGATGATGAGAGAAAAGAGAGAGGTTCGTTTTGTTTGAGCGTGAGAGGACTGAAATTAAGAGATTGGAGAGGGAGAGGGAAATAGAAGGTCACACGATTAGATAGTTTTGATTAGAGAGTTTTTTTTTTTTTTTTTTTTGATAAGAATGGGATTCGACAGATTTACTGTCATAAAAAACGATTTTAAGAATTAAGAAAAAATAAAATAAAAAAAGCTAAGGGTACCAATTTTAAGAGAATATAATAACAAAAGACGAGAGAAAGAATGAGAAGAAGATGGAATTATAGATAAGAATGAAGGGTAGAATAGGTAACTGAAAGATTTGCCACAGCATGCTTTTATATAATAGTATGATATATGGTTGAAGAAGACTTGGGGCAAAAGTCCAGTCATGCAGTCGTAAAGGACTTTCCAATGGTAAAGGGACTACTAGGGCTGTTTCAATTGACTTTCTTGTGGTCCTTGGGTCACCGCCATATATATATATATATGTATATATACTAGTAAACATGCACGTGGACCTTTGTAAAGTGGCACAAAAAGAGAAAGAGAGAGAAAGAGAGAGAGAGAGAGAGAGAGAGAGAGAGAGAGAGAGAGAGAGAAATTTGATAGAACTAATGATAATCAGCTTGGTGTTATTCGTTATGCACAAACCAAAAAGAGATTACCATCATGATTACCTCTTTGCTTACAACCTCATTACAAAGTGTTAAAAATTAGAACTGAGATCAGGCAAATGCTTTGCATGACAGCAAAATTTGTAATCATGAAAACAAAATCAATATAAACTGCTAATATAATGTAATAAGAGTAGGCAAGGAAGCAAATCGACCCAACATTCACAAAGACATCAAAGGTAACCGTAGGAAACCCCTTTCCATACAAAATAAATTAATGGAATGGAATGGTGGAGCTTGGTTGAGTTGACCATGACCTTGTTGTGAGGACTTGGAAATTCTATACAACTAAGCATTACCTCAATTACTTGGGATTTGCTGTTCAAATCTTCTTCACCATTCCATTTATTTAGGGCCCTGTCCTGTTACTTTAGTCTTCTACATTTGGTCATTTAGGGCCCTGTCCTGTTACTTTAGTCTTCTACATTTGGTCAAGCATGGTTGTCATAACCAACATTGAGAAATCCTTCATCAAATCTTTAATCATAAGTTATATCATGCAAGTTGTTAGGGAAATACACCTAATATATCAACAGTATATAATGTGAATGGATTCTATCCATTGCAGAGTTTAGGCTAGGTTAGTTACTATATACAGGAAAACATTTCAATTGTTAAACCTGAAGCAAGGAAAAACACAATATGTTGGGTCCCCATTATATTATGGAAGTGCTGTTTGCAAGATCCTCTGCTGCAGAAATATACCACTACTCGTTATGTCATATACCTCCACAGAATTTATATATTGTCAAGGTTTTCCATGATGGCACCATGTTTGTTAATTGAATATATGACCAAGTACTGGATTGATGTTTGGGCTGGGCTTCTTTGTGACTTTGTGCAAAGATATAAAAAAACTTCCCAGAATTCACTTCAAATAAGATATGTTGAAATAACCAAATGAATCAGTGGCGTCCTTTCTTCTAAGCTGAATCAATTGCCTCAGCAGTCAGCATCCAGAAAAATAGACTGGAACCAAAATCCTTTACATTCATACTTCTTGGCACTAAAACTTGGGATCTCTTATTTTGTGTATTCAGGAGGTCTAAAAACACTAATAGACTCTATTATCAAGAACAGAATAAAACTAAGTGGTCTCATTAACAATTTCCTAAAAAGTGCCCTGTAAAGCCATTGCCTAGTCTTTATATCCAATACATGAAGACGTCTATCCTTTGTAGTAATAATACACATGGTTCTGAAAGATTGTGTGAGCTAATAGTGTTGAAGAGCTTGAGATATTGAAGACTACCATGAAGATCAACAATCTTCTGGCATTACCTTGCAAGAGTCATTATTGTCCCAGCAAATTCCTAGAGGTAATGAACATCACGGAAATCTCTACAGTCAGTCCAATAAAATAAATATAAATACATAATAAAGAGTTGTTATAGAACAATTTGCTCAACATGATTTATGAACCCAACACACCATCAAAATCCACTCCAGCGATCCTTACCCAAATCACGCACGTACGGGGTCTCAAATGACTTATAAGCATAAAAAAAAATAGCATCCATCATCCAATTGCACTCTTCAGAACAATTATCGAGTTCTTTTTCCCCCAAAAAGACGCACAACGTGCAGGGACTCTTTTTCTCTGGAAAGATGCAAAAAAATGCTGGGAAAGAGAAGAAAATATAATAACCAACTGATGTTCATAAATCATAAGTACCTTTAGAAGTTGAAATTTATAAAGTTATCCAAGTATTTGAAAGAAATTGATCTTGGTCGACAAACCTATAGATATGAACAGAAAAATGTTTTATCTTAGCTGCACTGGCCAATAGAAGTAACTTCATAGCCTCATAATTTTCTTGTCTAAGAATTGATAAACCAGTAAAGCCAGATCATCCAAAGTAGAAAATTCAGGTATTAAATTCTTTAGCAGAAGTGTTCTCTTGCTTTCAAATATGGAATCACATGAAATTTTGATTTCTCACTTTTCCAAATCCTTCACAAAGACAAGGAAAAAATAATTTTTGTTGATGCATTCACAAAGATAAGAATTCACTCACGTCTAATCCATAATCATTGGTAGAAGTAAATCCAACAGTTGAATTCCTCAATTCTTTGAAATCAACTTACAATGCTGAGGCACATAATATCACCCCACCAGTTGGCTCAAAAACTACAATCTTAGGAAAAGTAAATCAACCCTTAAGCTTCACAGAGTTAACGATGATACTATCCATTATAAGCGTATAACCGCTCCATTGCTGTATAAGTAAAATGGCCCCTTCTGGCAAAGCCATGTTCCCCATTAATGATAAATAGAATAGTTTCATAGATAGTAAACATATAATTTACAAAAAGAACAATTAAACATGAAAAATGAAAGAATGGCATTGTCAGTGAAAATCAAGAGGAAATTGAACCATTGGATGTTGTTTGTTAATCAATACCAACTCCTTGTAGTAGTAGTTGGGTGTCCCCAACTCCTCTTGCACTGAAGATGTCAAACCCTGCTCCTGATTGGTTGGATTTTTGATTGAAGGACAGGAACCCCTGGCCAGGCAACCAGGATCACTGTGGAGCATCACTCCACTCAATGTGATCAATGAGAATACTTTGAATAGGTTTCCCTATATACCTGTTAGAAGATGGACAGCAGACCCCTGCAACTGTGCAGCTCACAGCTTGATATATGGTTTGGATCCCAGGTAATCTCTCTCCTCCCAAAACAATGGGACCCACCTCTGAGGAAGTGTGTAAAATCCCCTATGTGGCATGTGGGGACAAAGCCCTGACCAAGGGTCAAACCCCTGTGCAAGCCCCATTGAATTTCAACTTGCTAGAATTCTCTGGGCAATGGCACTGGGCGATGCAGTAAGGCCCAGTGACATCGCTCAGTGAGCAATTTTGTATATTTTAATGGATTTTATTTATGGGGACCACCCAATATGAACATGGACACCCTCCACTGATAGAGGGAAGTCTGAGGGACCACCTCATACCCTTGGTTCACTGTGGACCCCACCGGAGTGCTCAGAATCAGACAGAATCAGTTTAAAAACTGATTTTTAAAATAGGCCTTCCCAGGCAAACAAGCCTCACTAAGGGCTGAGCCTATAAATAGGTGGCCTTGGGCTCATTATAGAGCCCTTGTCATATCTGAAATTCATGGGAGAGAAAGGAGAGAAAGAAGAGAGGAAGAAGAGGAAGGGGAAGAAGAAAGAAGAAGGAAGAAGGAGAGGGAGCTGCTGCCACCCATCCCAGCTGGAAACCGAGCCCCCTCTCAGGCCATTTCAGGTATAAAACACCCCCTATGCTTGCTGTCCCCATCCCTTCTCTATGTATGATGTGTTCTTGCTCTCTGGGTAGCCCAGAACAGCTAGGGTTTGCCCAGGCATCTTATCTGCCATGCAGACCTTGTGCATGGAAGATCAGAGTTATCATTTTGGAGTCGATTTCTGTTCTTGTGAGCCAAATTTGGTGCCCTCTGCCTTGCCATTTGCTCCTGTTGAGCTGATTGGAGTCCTGGGTATAAGCCAAGGCTGTAGAGACCAAACCCTAGGTGGTTGCAGCCTTAAACCACTATTTTACATCCATTTCCAGCCCTGCATGTGGCTGACATCAGATTCCCAAGCTTGGCAAAACCCTGTGATACTATTCACTAGGACTGCTTGGGCAGCCATTGTCAGCCTGAGGGTGGGTTTGATAAGGAATCCACTTGGATCAAAATGAAGGCCATCCCTGGGGCTACCTAACCCCCCTGACATGCAGAGGATCAAGATTAAGCTCAACCCATGAGGCCCAACCTTGGGAACTCAGCCTAGCATCGATTTGCAGCCTCTGGGCTATGCACTGGGCGATGCAGACATCGCCCAGAGCCAACGCCCAGTGAAGTGAAAATGGCTGGATTGGTGGACAGACCTGGGGGATCTCACCCACTGACCCCTGGACACTGTGGGAAGGCTGGAAAATTACCAAAAAGCCCTTCCCCACATCTACCCTTGATTGGAAAATGCTTTGGAACCCAAGTGGGCCCCGCAAGTAAAAGATACCCTGCTGTGCTTGGTCCTGCAGCACAGGCAAGCTGTGGACAGCACCGTGAACCTAATCTGACTTAGGGTCAGGTACAACTATTGAAATGACTATTTTACCCTTTGTGCCACTGACACTGGTTGAGGCACCGGGACAAGAGCCTAAGGCCTAGTGCAAGCCCTGTGATCCCAAATGAGTATCAACCAAGTACCGGGTCAACCCAGTAAGATTAGGTTAACCCTAGGAGTACCAGTGATAGACTGAAACCCTAATATAACAACTTTTGATTTACATCTAGGAATTGATCCCGCACTCAGGGACAACAATCAGACTGCTGTTGGAACTGAATTTGCTAACGAGTATCTAGAACCCAACTCAGGTGAGTGAATAATGCTATCATGTGTGCATGTGTAATTATGATACTATGCCGGCTTATCAGAATTGAATCATATATGTTGTGTTATTTATTTCTGTTCAAACTACTCTAATCACTGCATAATGACTGCCTGTTGATCAACACTGTGAATTCTTATATGATGATTGTGATTGTTAGACTAGATGCCATAGTCGGCTTGGAAATGAGGCCCGTGGTAGCCCGTAGTATGGGATGCGGTTGACACCACCTGACTCATACGATGCCATATAGACATGGGGCTAGAGTTTCATCACCCGTGCTACGCACCCTTGCAAACAGGGGTTAAGGTGTTGGATGCCTATGGGGGCGGCCATCAGAAAATGAGAAAAGAGAAAATGGAATGAATAGAACACCGGAATGGTGCATGAATAAAAGAACACCGGAATGGTGCATATGGGCTATAAGCCAGAAAAGAAAAGAAAAGAAAAGAGAAAAGAAATGGATTGTCCCACGGGTTAATAACAGAGGGCTGGTTGGGCTGACCTTGGTGACTGATGCGGGAGCTGACTGGTCCTCTCCGACAACTCAATGGGTGTATCGCGGGAAGGGGTTAGAAACCCGCACTAGGGATACATGTATTGGGGATTGTAGTAACACTAACTTGACTTAGTTGTATTGTTAGGTGGCTAATAAAAAAATCTGGACTTGCACATCATGTAGGATCATATGAACTATGAATTGTGATTGCATGTGCATGCATGATTGATATTATTTGGTCACGAGCTCGGTGGGGCTCACATTCTATTGTACAATATTTTTCTTAGATGATTTTGTAGATCGATGCCAGTGTGGCATGGAGGCTTATCTCGAGGAGGAGAATCTTGGTTGTTACGATGATGTTGGTGTGTATCCCGACGGTGGCCATACCGATCCTGCATACTTTCTCGGTGGTCATTGATGAAGACCGTTGAGAAGTGCTTCTGATGCTTTTTGTTTTGGGGACTCCTTTTTGTTCTTGCTAAGAGTTCATCCCCGTTCTGACTGTGGATCAGTTGTAGTTTCTTTTTACTTCTTTTTGGGGTTGAGTATGCTCACCCTATATATGTCTATGTATGTAGTTCTGTTCTTATTAGTTTTGCACTTATGCTTGTGGGTTGGTGGGAAATGTACCAAAACAATCTTTCTTATGTATATATTATCATCATTTCCCCGTATCGCTATGCTTCCTTTTGTTATTGAAATTGTAGTTTATCTGCAGCACTCTGATCTTACTTATGGTAATGAGATGAATGTGGTTCCGTGAATGTAAGCACTGCTTCTAGATCCGTGGGATTTGGCGGATTGCCGTTATGCAATTCGGGTCACCTACCCAATCCTTCTAGAGGGTGGTTTGGGGTGTGCCAGAAGATGATCCTTATCCAGAAAAATGATCTGAGAGCAGGAATGGGAAGGAAAGAGACATATGAGATGAAGAGTGGGAGACATGTTCAAAAGTACGACTGTAGCTAATACTTAGCAAAGTATGAGTAAGAAATGACTGTAAATGGCATTAAACCGCTATAAAGAAATGATAGGGAGAGGTTTGGATGCAAACAATTTCATACTTGAGGCTTTCTTAAATAGTATTAGGAAAGATGGACGGCTGGAGGAAGCAGAGATGTTGTTTAAAGATATGATGGAGAGGGGCTTACCACAATACCACCTATGTTAACTATTCTTCACTAATGAATTGCTTGTTTAAGGCTGGAAAGGAGTTTACTGCTCTTAAAACCGCCAAAGAAATGACTAAGAAGGACCAAGTGTTTATTTTTTTGGCGTACAATGTCTTCATCAATGATCTCTTAAGGCTTGACAAATCTGCAGAAGCACAATGAGCATATACTGGAATAAGACAAATGGGTATAGCTCCTAACTGTGCTACATTCAACATCATGATCAATGCATAATGAAAAGAGGGAAACTTAAAGAATGCTCTCCAACTCTGGAATGAGATGAGCATTTGCACCGTAGGAGTGCATCTATTACATCAGTATTCCAGAAGCATTAACAACTCATAGTTATGGGACTTACACCTAATCGTACAGTTTATAACGCATTCCTTGCTATTAACAGAAAGGCAGTACAAAAAATCCATAAATGCACAAAGATATTCAAGTAAGCTGATGAGAAGGGGGATGGGGACCCAAAACTTAATTAAAAGAACAAAAAAGAGAGAAAAATTGGTGAACAAATATGTCAAGCTTAAAAGGAAAACAACATAAAAAAATAATTAGAACAAATGAAAAGAATTGGATCTGTCAAAGATTGAAGAAGGTTCCCAAAGAGTTCACATGTTGAGAAGCCATGAAAACCCAACATAGTAGATGAAACAACAATTTTCAGTCAAACAAAACTAGAACAAGAGCATCCATGCTCATGCCATTCAAGCGAATATCACTACAGAAATAAACGTGCACTAATGTATTCATAGTAGTAGAGGAAAATCTTAGACAATTAAATAGGAAGACTAAGAGAAATAGAAAATAAACAACCATAGGAAGAGATCAAAGAGTACTCACAGAGAAGAGTCGAGAAACATTGGAAGACGAGAAGTGCCTCTGTTCTGTAATCAAGCAAATTAACAGATGTAAAATTAGCCATCAAGAAATTATCATACATGGTAGTGGAGAGAAAAGCCATCAAATGCATTACCTATCAATGGGCTTCGTTTAACACCCACCCCCCCCCCCCCCCCCCCCCTAAAAAAAAATCAAGGAGTTTCCCAATTTTACCATGTTATTGGAATTTTAGCAAAAGTTTGAAACACACCTTTTTTTACGTAGAAACCCCACAGATGTGAGGGGGCAAAATTTTATTCATCCTCAAGGGGGAAAAATATGTATTACAATAGACATGTCTCAACTATTAACAATCAGCAAAGCAATACATTCATCAGTGTTCTTTCCTTTCCTTTGCTTCTTTTTTTTTTTTTTTTTTTTTCTTTTTGGAGTGATCATATAAATGGCAAATTAATGAAGCCTAGGATGATGATGGAACAACGTAGGCAACTACAACTGCGATGTCATCTTTCTTGCCACCAGAATGGTAATAACCAACCATCTCTGCTGAGAGTGAGAAGGGACTGATTTTAACATTGTCTTTGTAACTCATCTCAGCATTTTCAGCAATCATCTTAGCCAAATAGTATGGATACATCCCTATGCAAGCAGTTAATAGGTTTACTGTCTCTATTATTTCTTCTTGGAATAGGTTATCAAATAGTCCATCAGTCCCTGCAACAATCACATCTCCTTCTTCAACTTTAACTTTGAACTCCTGTAATTCATATATATATTCAAATTAACCAAAAAAGACCAGCTAAATTTTAGGGAAAAAGATCTCTGCCCGGGAGTGTGGCCTACGCCTACACTCCCATGAGTCTATCTCTCTCCTTCCCATGTGAAAAGACACCTCTGCCACATTGTTTTAAGGAGGAGAGAGATAGACTCATAGGAGTGCTGGCGTAGGCCACACTCCCGTACAGAAAACTGCTTTCCTTATAACAGAAATTGGTTTCAATTCCAAAAAAATATATTTATCGGTGGATTGGTTTTAGAAAACGCAAAATCATTAAAATCCAAAATATCAAATAAAACAACGAAAAGAGAAGGAAAAATTACCAATGCCTTCAGGAATGTTGTTAGGTAACAAATTAACAACAAATAATTTAAAGAACATAACCTTCCAAATCAGAATCATTTCCAATGCAAAATTGATCAATACCTATCTGAATCAAAACTGAAACATAAGAGAGAGAGAGAGAGACCTAACCGAGCCAACAACAACATCCAGAAAGATAGAGGGGAAGATGGGGCTGTGTGCACCTTCAACGCCGGGAAATTCAAACCACAAATCTACAGAAGCACAATGAACATATATTGGAATGAGACAGATGGAAACCATGTTCAACATTCTATCCATTGCTATTCATTTGGGAGATGGATAAATTTCGTAGTTAGATCTATGGAGGTAATTTAATTTAGACAATTTATATGGATTGAATGTTTTTTTTTTTTTTTTTTTTTTTTGTGTGGAAATCAATAAAAAATCTCTCTGGAGAGGAAGAGAGAGAGAGAGGATTGTTCCTGTTGTAGATATCTGAACTATAGTATTTGTTATTCATGATAGTCAGTTATAGTATTTATTGTACAACGTGACAACTACTTTAGTATCACTTACCATAATAAGAGGTCTTCCAGATATATCCATCACGAGTGCAACCAGTATAGCTATTCGGACCTTTAAGTAAGTTTAATGAATTTTCAGTTAAATAGTAAAATCTTTAACATTTTCAGGATAATAGGGAGAGATGAAAACCTGAACACGATCATAGGCTATTGTTCCAGTTTTTCCTAAAGAATCTGCAATTCCATTTCAAGCAAGACTTTAGCAATTGTAATTAAGAAGTTTTGAATCAAGGAATACAAAAGTAGGTAATTTGAGGTCAAAATGGTATTGTAAGAGGATCGGCCAACCCAAATTTCAACCCCAATCAAGGAGTTTCTTCTCATATCAATTTCAAAATAGAAATTGTCAAAAAATACCGATGAATAACCAAGTTTACCGTCAAGAATATTATTAAAAGGCTTATCCCAACTATTTGATCTTCACAAGTACTCCAAAACTCCAATTTAGAAGCACAAACACTCAATTTTTGTAAATCAAATCACACTAAAGATCAAACTCCAAGTTGCACATTGCAATTGTCTATGTTCTGAAATCCTCAGAAAAATAGAACTTATCACAATCACCAGAATTAGATCAGTCAAATACAACAATGTACCCCAAAAATAAAATAATAGTCACATTAGTCAATGCATCAAAAATTCCAAACTAATCATCCCAACCATGGGGCAAGTGGAATCCGAATAAATAAATCCCTCATAGACAATTAATATGTATAATCCAGTGAGACCCTTAAAACTAACAGCTGAGAACAAAAGCGATACCATGAAGAGCTTAATCTAGGCTACCGGCAGGCAAGAAATCATAAATTAACAACTTTGACGATGGAGAATTGCAATATCCTCATAAATTCACCAGGTAATGGTGTTTTATGCTCCCAAGAATTTCAAGTTCCCGTTCGAAAAAGTGTGATCTAAGCCTTCATTTGTCTTCACAATTCTTTTCAAAGCAAAGATACTGCCATCATCCATGGCAAGTTTGTAAACTGTTGAAAAGCCCCCAACACCTATAATTTGTTCATCATTAAATGTCTCCAACTTCTTAATGATATATTTTGAAGAATATGGCAAATCTCCATGGAACATCACCATGGAGGCACCTGAAGCAATAAGAATATGTAAACAGATGCTTGTTGCCTCATATGACAATTTGCAGTTGATGAGATATAAATAAAGAATGAAGAACAGCTCAAAAATATTTTAAACATAATTCTTGCAATATCTCAAAGATGGGTACCTCCACTAACGCCCATTGCAAGACCACTGCTGTCATTTTTACCTAATTTCTTATAAAGAAAGCAGGCAGCCCTAGAAGCACATGAGAGCCACCAGAAGTAGAGCACCCACTGTTGCCAATGCACTAATTAAGAGCCTAGTTGAGTGCCTTCCTGACTTCTTATTTCCAGCTTGATTATCTAATGTAAATGAAGATAAAGTGAGTCATTGAAGATCATCATAGAGTAGGTATATGAACAAAGTCAATTTTTTTTTCTTGGATCAGGGAAAGAAAGTACATAAAAAACCCTATTCAAAGAGTCACATCCTCCTCATACAAATAGAGTTTGCGAGAAGAGAATGAGGGAGGGGGAAGTAGGAAAGGAGGAGGGTTTTAAGATAGGGTTTAAGCGAGGTTTTGCACGGATAATTGAGTTTGCGAGAAGAGAATGAGAGAGGGGGAAGTAGGAAAGGAGGTGATTTGATCTTCTTTATGGAGAGAAAAAATATTTGAGTAAAAATATAAATAAAAAATAAAGGGTACCAATAATATGACAAAACTAAAAGGTAATGAGAAAAAAATATAATAAAAAGATAGGGTATTTAAATAAAAATGAAGGATAAAAAGATCAAGTGAAAAAGTAGCCACGAAGCATGAGTTCATGCACTTATATAATAGTATGATAAAAGTACGTTGTGGCAAATCTTTCAGTTACCTATTCTACCCTTCATTCTTATCTAAAATTCCATTTTTCAATTCTTAATCTTTATGTCATTCTTTTTTATAATTTCATAATCTTAGGTACCCTTAGTATTAATTATTATTTTTTTTAATTAGTGGCAAATCTTTCATTTACCTATTGTACCCTTCAGTCTTATCTAAAATTTCATTCTTCAAATCTTAATCTTTATGTCATTCTTTCTTATAAATTCTTAATCTTAGGTACCCTTAGTATTAATTATTGTTTGTAATTAAAATTAATTAATATTAATAATATTTGTTATTATTTAAAGCAAATCTCTCCAATTCTCTCCACAAAATTAGATTTACCAAAAGTCAATCGGTTAACAATTATGGAGAGAAAATCTTTTCAATTCTCTCATAAAATTAAGGCAATAAAAAAAATCCTTAATTAAATAAGGTAGATATTCATTCTCTCTCTATCTCTTTTGCTTGCTGTTTTTTTATTTTTTTTTTCAAAAAGACTTCTTTATTCTCAACGATATCTCCCATTTCTCTCAATGATCTCTCTCTATCTCTCTCCAATTCCTTAGCAAATACCGATATTGATTCCTGGCTGATCCCGTATCAGTGGGTTGGTACTGACAAGGATGAAAATATAAAAACAAAATATAATTTTTGAACAAAAGAAAATGTAAACCTAACCAATAGATCGATTTAGATCGGTATCGACTGAGACCAATACCGATTCCTAGTCGATCTTGTATCGGTGGGTCATTATAGACAAAGGTAAAAATATATTTAAAAAAAAAACTATTTTTTTAGAAGAAAATAGAGTAACCTAACCGATGCAGTCCTATAAATACGGTCCCCGATCGGTATTGGAGGAGATGGAGATCGATACTGATTCCTGACCGATCCCGTATCGGTGGATCGATACGGACAATGAAAAAAATGTAAAAAAAAAAATGTAATTTGTTTTTTTTTATAAGAACACAGGGGTAAACCTAACCGATCCCGACCAACACGGATCGGTATGCATTGGTTAGATTACCCTATTTTCTTGACAAAAAATTATTATTTTTTAAATATTTTTACCTTTGTCCATACTAATCCATGGATATGGGATTAGCCAGGAATCGGTATCGGTCTCAGCAGATACCGATCCGTTTTTGTCGGGATAGGTTAGGTTTACCCTGGTTTTTTTTTTTTTAAATTACATTTTTACCCTTGTTCGTACAGATCCACCAATACAGGATCGGCCAGGAATCGACACCGATCTCCATCTGCACCGATACTGGTCCAGAACGATATGTATCAGATTGCATCGGTTAGGTTACCCTATTTCTTCAAAAAAATACTTTTTTTTTAATATATTTATACCCTTGTTTGTACTAACCCACTGATACAGGATCGGTCAGGAATTGGTATTGGCCTTAGTCGATACCGATCCAAATCGATCTGTCGGTTAGGTTTACATTTTTTTGTTCAAAAATTAGATTTTTTTGTATATTTTTACTAGATCGATTTAGATCGGTATCAGCTGAGACCAATACCGATTCCTGGTCAATCTTGTATCGGTGGGTCAGTATAGACAAAGGTAAAAATATATTTTAAAAAAATTAATTTTTTGGAAGAAAATAGGGTAACCTAACCGATGCAGTTCGATAAATACGGTCCCCGATCGATATCGGTGGAGATGGAGATCGATACCGATTCCTGGCCAATCCCGTATCGATGGATCAATACGGACGATGAAAAAAATGCAAAAAAAAAAAAATCTAATTTTTTAAAAAGAAAACAGGGGTAAACCTAACCGATCCCGACCAACACGGATTGGTCTGCATCGGTTAGATTACCCTATTTTCTTCCAAAAAAATTATTATTTTTTAAATATTTTTACCCTTGTCCGTACTAATCCATCGATATGGGATCTGCCAGGAATCAGTATCAGTCTCAGTAGATACCGATCCGTGCCGATCGGGATCGATTAGGTTTACCACGGTTTTCTTTTTTAAAAAAACTTATATTTTTACCCTTGTCTGTACCAATCCACCGATACAGGATTGGCTAGGAATCGATACCGATCTCCATTTCCACTAATACCGATCCAAAACGATTTGGTTCGATAAATTAATAAATTGTAACTTAAGTTAGTAAAATATAAAATATAACAATTGTTTTCAATTTTGCTTTAAGGATTCTAACATATACTAATTTGTAGAATAAGTTTTATTATATTAGAAGAATAATCCCAAAAGTTTTTTTTTTTATAAAAAAAAATCTCAAAAGTTGAAACTGAAGAACCATGGTACAACGCGTGCACAAATGTAGCAAAAGGTACACCTCAAAGGAGCAAAAGCATCATGCGAAAAATGTGCAAATGATGATACAGAGTATGCACAAAAGTAAGATTCTAATTTACCAATAAATCAATACAACAAATATTAATTTTAATAGTATTTTAAATTAACAATTATTTCACATTCATAGGTACTTGGTAAAATTCAGGGTCTCAGATGACACAGAAACAATAATTGTGACAATATTTAATGATATTAAAACAATTACCGGATTATCAACGTTGAATATGCAAAATCAACAGAAAAGGTAAACAAATTATATTAATTTTTTAAAATAAATTTACTAAAATAAATAAATAAATTACTATACTTAAATATATTTAATGTTTATTTTCTATTTTATAGCATAAAGAGTCTTTAAAGTCTTGCATATCTCAAATATACTGTTTCACTTTCATGTAGACTGATCCCTTTTATCCTGCAAGATTTCTCAACTGATAAAAGATGGGAGGAGAGAGCATCCTAGCAAAGAATGAAGAGAAGGGTTAATTGAGAAGCCCTGACAAAGACCCAGTTAAGGGAGGACCCTACCTATGATGGACTCATTTACCCTATTGTGTTAAGAGACGGTCGGTCGTAACCATTCCATAACCTATGAAACCAATTTGAAGAAGTTGCCTAAGAAAATCCCATTTAATTTCGTCATAGGTTTTGCATAAGTCTGCTTTATAACCATATGGCTCGATTTACCCAAGTCTTGCTAGTTTGAGAAAAATTCACAAACTAGTGGATAAGTTATCTAGTTGAGATGCATTGCAAATTTTGAAATATAGAAAACTCAAGTGTGCTTTGACCATGCCAAACCATATTAGCCGTCCATAGAGCTTATAGATGCAGCTTTTATATATTTTATTTTATGATGCTAGGCTATGAAAAGGCCATGTATGTAGTTGTTATGAGGTACTGCAGGTGCGAGCCTCTGTTAGACCTTGTAATTATGGTTGTACTGTGGGTTGTGAGCTACTATTAAACACTGTACTTTTGGTAGCTGTTCTATGTAAATATAACACTTAGCTTTCGTTGCACTCTGTTTCCAATTTTATATTGTAAATGTGGTGTGTGTCTGTTGAGTGGTGTTTGCTTCCGGATCCTGGAGTTTCGGCGGATGTGGTTCGACATCCGGGTTACCCGCCCGACCCACCTAGGGGGTGGTTCGAGGTGTGACATTAATTCTCTGAGTGATGTCTCTGGGTGATGTGTGCATCGCCCAATGCATCATCCAAAGAATGCTTAGAACGTGAACAGGCTCATTTTCTTGGGTTTTGCACCATAGGCAGTGCCTTGATCGACCCTACATGCATGTTAGGTCATTGTGGACCCCATGGGGATTGGTTTACACTGGTCCACTCGGATCTTGGTTTGGGCCCACCACTTGGCTGCCAGGAGCTGCCCAGACAGCCCAGTGAATAGTAACCTAGCTGAGTTCCAACATCAGGCCATGGTTTTAACTGCATGTAAGGGCAGATTTACATGTATAATCATGGTAGTAGGCTATCCCTACCAAGATCCAGGCAAGGGCTAGCCTGTATGCACAGATCCAAGCCCAAGCTGCCAGATCTGGGTGCAATAAGGTCATGCAGCCAGGCACAGGGACTGATTTCAGTCCCAAGCAAATAACAGCAGTAAAAATATATGAAAAACCCTCAGATCTTCCATGCAATCTATTTGCATGTTAGATCTGAGGCAGTACATGGCAGCCCCCGGGTGATCTGGGCTGCCAATGGCCAAAAATGCTACCTAAGCACTGAGATCCATGAAGATAAACAGAGAACAGCAACAAAGCAGTGTGTATAGGTATAGCTTTATACCAGAACTGAGTTGAGAATGGCTGCTGGAGCTGATTTGATGCACAGGTAAGCTCTTCCCTCTCTTTTCCTTCTTCTTCCCTTCCTTTCTTCTCCTTTCCCTTCTCTTTTCTTTCTTTTCTCTCTTCCCTTCTCTCCTACGGTTTCAGCAAGGAACTAGAGCTCTAAAATGAGCTAAGGGTCCTCTATTTATAGGCCAGTCCTCTACTAAGGCCTGTTTGGCTGCTTAGGCCACTTTTCAAAATGTGTTTTTAGATTGATTCTCAGTCATTCCGGGCACTCAGGTGGGGTCCATAGGGGTCCAAAGGTATGAGGTGGTTCCCTAGACTCCCTTCAACCTATAAAGAGTGCCCATGGCCAGTATGGGTGGTCCCCACACATATGCAGATTAAAATACTGATTTTTCCCACTCTGGATGATGTCTTTGGGTGATGTGTGCATTGCCCAGTGCATCACCTAGAGAATTCATTTGCAGAATTTATTTGGATTGAAATGAAATTTTAGTTCATTTAGAGACATAATTGGATCATGGTTCCTTCTAAGAAAATGAAGCTCTATGAATCTAGTTTCTAGAAAAACTGGAATAAAAGAAAATGAAGATTGGATTATGAAGTTATGTTATTTTTATTATACAAAGGTCAATCTGTCAAGACAGTAGGATCCGATTTTGATGGCAACTTGAAATGAATTTTTAACTAACTTAGAGAGATAACTAGGTAATGGTATCTTCTAACAAAATGCAGCACTATGAGTCTAGTTTCTAAAAAAATTGGAACCAACATAAACGGAGTTTGGGTGATAGAGTTATACCATTTTAACTAAGAGAAGATTAATCTGCAAAGTAGCAGAATTTGTCATTTATGTTGGGATTTAAGATGTATGTATGGAATTGGGTTCTCATCATCAAATCAATCATGCAAATTGATGTTTGGGTTTAAAATTCTTTATCTAAAACATTCAAGGTGATGAGGGTCATCATTAGTTTAGCCTAGAACTAGGATTAAACCCACGGGTCCTAGAATCAAGGGATGGTACCTTCCTCTGGCTGTACATTTGGTGGTGAGCTGTACAGTCGCAAGGAGTTGATGCTTGCCTTCTTAATGGTAGGTAGATCCTCACCAATGGGGCTACCTCATTATGTTCAATCATGGGTTCAATGCACCACAATGTACTGGTAGCTTTGACCTCAGGTTCCGGACTTCCAACAAAATTTTAAATTATCCCGCATTTTTGGGCACAGGTTTAACATTCCCCCAACCTTATAAAAATTTCATCCTCGAAATTGGACGTGTCTAGGGATTCAAGTAGATGAGGATACTCCGACTGCCTTTCATCTTCTCGTCAACCGGACGTTCCTAGATCGGGGCGACTAATCCACTGTATCCTTACAACAAGATAATCCGATTGCGGAGGTTGTGCTCCTTACATCCCACAATCTCTTTGGGCTTCTTCTCACAGGTCATGGCGGCAACAAGCTCAGGTGGTTCCTGAGTCAAGACATGAGTTGAGTCTGGAAGGTACTTCTTCAACATCGATACATGGAATACGTCATGGACTTCTGCCAACCAGTACGCCATTGATCATGATTCTCGGATTCAACTCCTCGTTCTCATCGAACCGCATCACCCCTTTGGTTGGTGATACCCAAAGAAATACCTGATCGCCCATGGCGTACTTCAGGTCCTTCCATCTCGTATCAACACAACTCAATTATTTTGATTTAACTCCCAAAGTTTGGTTCTCAAACATATCCACTTCCCAACAAGTGATCTTAATCACTGTCGGGTTTGGTCGATCTAATGTTCAGCTAAATTTTTAAGGGCCTAATTGGAAATTGAACCCAAACATACACCTTAAGAGATTGCAAGATAGAACAATGTTTGCGTATTTCATCTAGTATCTACACTCCTATAGTCATGGGTCGTAAGATATAAGTCTAAATTACCTGTGTTCACACAGCTTTTCCTATGAATACCTTCACCTCTGGTTTTCCAATACCTAATCTCAACCTTAGGATGAATTGGGATATTGATGGAATCCCTATTGTTCGCTCCCAATAACGGAGGGGACATTCGGTGACCCATTACCCCCTTCATACCTATTGTTGAGCAAGGTTTTGTCGGATCCTTTAGTTCCAGTTTCTTCCTGTTCTTGGTTGTTCTTGGTTATGCTGACATCCATTTTTGTCCTTGTCACCAACTTAAATTCTTCACCTCTGTTATTCACTTCCAACCACCTAGTATACTTCACACTTGCCTAAATCCTGCCTGGGATGTTCTATTCGTTTGGTTTGCAGTATAACGCTTTACTAAGACCTAACTACGTGCCTATGGTCTTTTATCGTCCTTCCAGAATCTACATACGAATATGGAATTCCAAATGGATAGGGTCTATAATCTTCATTTAAACTCACAATGTTTCCAATAACAGTGCTAACCACCAATTTGTGTTCTAAATTCTTTGAGGGCATCTTCTTCGCATTAGCAACCTCAATAGAACGAAAGAGTGTGATGTGCTGCAATCAAATAATACTCAACAGGTGAGGGCGATATGGATAGAATACCTATTATTATTCCGAATTCTCCTTAACTTCCCCTATGGTCAAGGCATTTACTTGCCCTCGAACTTTGTCTCTGTGGAGCTGGAAGGCCGAGCAGCAGATTGGAACGGTGGATATGGATTGTATCACCGATTGGCACACTCTCTCGCTATGTGTCTGAATTTGTTGCACATGAAACACCTAGCACGCACAGTGGGTTGGGGAGAGGCCTGACTCGCTTGACTCGATGCCGGCTGAGGAGGTTGAAAATTTTGCTCCATTTTTGGCCTACTGTCTGTTGTGGCTGCTCCGAGTAGATGACATTCAAATATGGCACGAATTTGGCTCCCCGATACCTGCAATCCCTGGACCTATGCCCCTACCGATTGTAGACATAGCATCGGTTGTTTGATTGAGACAGCCGGGGCGCAGCGGTGAATTGTGTCGATTGGCTAGATCGATTTTGTCAAACCCTGCTCTTGATTGGTTGGATTCTTGATTTAAGGGCAGGAACCCCTGTCCAGGCAACCAGGATCACTGTGGAGCATCACACCACTCAATGAGATCAATGAGAATACTTTGAACAAGTTTCCCTATATACTTGTCAGAAGATGAATAGCGGACCCTTGCAACTGTGCAGCTCACAGCCTGATGTATGACTTGGATCCTAGGTAATCTCTCTCCTCCCCAATTACTGTGGGACCCACCTATGTAAAAATGTGCCAAAGACCCCTAATGGGCATGTGGGGACAATACCCTGACATGGGGTCAAACCTTGTGCAAGCCCCATTGAATTTCAGCTTGTTGGAATTCTCTGGGCGATGGCACTAGGCGATGCAGCAAGGCCCAGAGACATCGCCCAGTGACTGATTTTGAATATTTTAATGGATTTTATTTATGGGGAGCACCCAATATGAACATGGGCACCCTCCACTGATAGAGGGAAGTCTGAGGGGCCACCTCATGCCCTCAGTTCACTGTGGACCCCGCCAGAGAGCCCAGAATCAATCAGAATCAGGTTAAAAACTGATTTTTACAAAAAGGGCTTAATGTGAAAATAGGCCTTAGTTGGCCTTAGACTATAAACAGGGGGAGATAGAGCTCATTAGAGCTGTTCTATCTATTGGAGAATCCGTGGGAGGGAAGAGAGGAAAGAAAGGAGAAAAAGAAGAAGAAGGAGAAGGAAGAAGGAAGGGAGGAAGAAGAGGGGCTGCTGCCACCCATCCCTGCTGCATCCGTGCCCTCTCTCAGGGTATTTCAGGTATAAAACACCAATTCATACCTGTTGTTTCCATTCCCTCTCTGTGTATAATATATTTTTGCTCCCTAGGCAGCCTAGAACAGCTAGGGTTTGCCCAGATCTGATCCAGATCAACCATGCAGACCTTGGGCATGGAAGATCTGGAATATTTATGGATATTAAACATTTAGTTATGCTGCTCTTATGGCCGAAACCTGGCTGTGCCCACCTGCACTGCTAGATGGCCCTATTGATCTGTGATTTGGAACCCTGGGTACAAGCTAGGGCTGCAGAGACCAAACCCTAGATGGTTGCAGCCCTGAACCCTTATTATTCATGCATTTCCAGCCCTGCATGTGGCTGAAACCAACCCCCAAGCCTGGCCAAAACCCTATGATACTATTCATCTGGACTGCTTGGGCAGCTCTGGTAGCCTGATGGTGGTTCTGATGGATGATCCAATTGGACCATTGGGTAGGCCATCTCTGGAGGTACCTGATCCCCCAAACATGCAGAGGATCAAGTATAAGCCTAGCCTGAAAAGCCCAGACTTGGGAACTCAGCCCAATGTCGATTTGAGGGCACTGGCCGATGTAGACATCGCCCAGAGCCAATGCCCAGTGAAGGGAAATTAGCTAGATTGATGGACAGACTTGGGGAACCTCATCCTTTGACCCCTAGACACGGTGGGAAGGCTGTAAATTTACCAAAAAGCCCTTCCTCACATCTGTCCTTATATGGAAATGTTTTGGAACCCTAGTGGGCCCCGCAGGTGAAGGAAGCCCTGATGTGCTTGGTCCTATAGCACAGACAAGCTGTGGACAGTACTGTAAACATATTTTGACCTAGGGTCAGGTACAACCATTGAAATGACCATTTTTCCCTTTGAGCCACTGACATTGGTTGATGCACCGGGACATGACCTAAGGCCTAGTGTAAGGCCAGTGATTCAAAGTGAGAACTAACTGGATCCCGGGTCAACCTAGTAAGTTTAGGGTAACCCTAGGACTTCTAGTGACAGACTGACAATTTAACATGACAACTTTTGGTTTACATCTAGGACCTAATTCCGTGCTCAAGGTCAACGATCAAACAACTGTTGGAACTGAGATTGTGACTGAATACCTAGAGCCAAGTGCAGGTGAGTGAATAATTCTATCATATGTGTAAATGTAATCATGATCTAATACCGACTAATAAGAATTGAATATAATTGCTGTGTTATTTACTTTTGTTCAAACTACTCAAATCACTGCATAATGACTGTCTGATGATCAACACTGTGAATTCTTCTATGATGATTGTGAATGTTAGACTAGATGCCATAGTCGGCTTGGAAATGAGGCCCGTGGTAGCCCATAGTATGGGATGCGGTTGACACCACCTGACTCATACGATGCCATATAGACATGGGGCTAGAGTTTCGTCAACCGTGCTACGCACCCTTGCCAACAGGGGTTAAGGTATTGGATACCTGTAGGGGCGACCATTAGAAAAAGAGAAAAGAGAAAAAGAAATGAAAAGAACACCGGAATGGTGCATGAATGTATAGAACACCGGAATGGTGCACATGGGCTTTAAGCCAGAAAAGAAAAGAAAAGAAAGAAAGAAATGGATTGTCCCATGGGTTAATCATAGAGGGTTGGTCGGGCTGACCTTGGTGAACAAATGCGGGAGCTGACTGGTGCTCTCCGACAACTCAATGGGTGTATCGCGGGAAGGGGTTAAAAGCCCGCACCAGGGATACATGTATTGGGGATTGTAGTAGCACAGACCTGACTTAGTTGTATTACTAGGTGGCTAATAATTAAACTGGACTTGCATATCATGTAGGACCATATGAATTGTGAATTGTGATTGCATGTGCATGCATGATTGATGTTATTTGCTCACGAGCTCAGTGGGGCTCACACTCTGTTATGCAATGTTTTTCTTAAATGATTTTGCAGGTGGGTGCCGCTGTGGCATGGTGGGTCATTTCGAGGAGGAGACTTTTGGTTGTTATGATGATATTGGTGTGGACCCCGACGGAGGTCATACCGATCCTATGCACATTTTCGGTGGTTGTTGATGAGGACCATTGAAGTGTGTTCGTGACAGCTTTTTAACTTGGAGACTCCTTTTGGGTTATTTGGAGTTATCCCCGTTCTGACTTGGTTGTTGTAGTTTTTTTTTTTTTTTTTTTTCCTTTTTCCTTTTTGGGGTTGAGTATGCTTGCCCTGTACATGTCTTTGTATGTAGTACTGTACTTATCAGCTTTGTTTCTTTGTTTTCTTTGTGTGTGGGTTGATGGGAAATGTAAAACTTTTAT
This sequence comes from Telopea speciosissima, assembly GCF_018873765.1. Classification (NCBI taxonomy): domain Eukaryota; kingdom Viridiplantae; phylum Streptophyta; class Magnoliopsida; order Proteales; family Proteaceae; genus Telopea; species Telopea speciosissima. Next base: position 48,315,311 of record NC_057916.1, read on the forward strand.
ATGTATATATTATCATTGTTTCCCCGTATCTCTATGCTTCCTTTTATTATTGAACTGTAGTTTATCTGCTGCACTCTGATCTTGCCTATGGTAAAGAGATGGTTGTGGTTCCATGATCGTAAGCACTGCTTCTAGATCCGTGGGATTTGGCGGATTGCCGTTATGCAATTCGGGTCACCTACCCAATCCTCCTAGGGGGTGGTTTGGGGTGTGACAGAGCTTGGTATCAGAGCGTGAGGCTCTTCTTACGATTATGGATTGTAGATTAGGACTAATAAGCTTAAACAGTAAAACATATAATAATTAAAATTTATAAGGGGGGTAGATGTAAATAAACAAAAGTGCACAATTTCCATTAACTAAAAGATAATTGCAGTTAAGCCATTACATAAGCTTTAATTACATGGGCTAAAATGCAATAAATACATAGCTGATATAAAAAAAAAGAAAAAGTACATAAGCATATAAACAAAGTGATCAGAACCACGTAGCAAGAATGTCCGGAACTGCTGGAGCTACTCAGTCGGAGGCAGATCACTAGGAGGAGGCTGAGTCTAGCGAGAGTCAACTCTGTATAATCTATCCTAGAAGTCCAGACGCTGCTCCACAGACCCCACTCTTGTCTCCAAAGAAGTGAAGCCCTAATCCACCCTGGTCGCCAAGCTAGAGAGCTGAGTGCCAAGACTCTGGAGATGTGTCAACATCTGCGCCCAATCAGAAGGTCCTGGAACTTGAGAGCTAGTAGCACCTGACATCTCATATGCAGGTAAGTCAGTAAACTGAGTGTCAAAACCCTCGAAGTCGCCTAGACCTATACCCTGCTCCTCCATATGTATGCTCGGGGTGTTCCCCTGAATGTCTCCCTGCTCCATCCCCCGCACCTCCTCAATGTGCACATCATCACCATGCTCTACTCCATGCTCCTCTCCCTGCTGTATCCCCGTCTGCCCCTCATCCTCTAGTGGTTCCTCTCCAGGCACTTTCATCTTCAGAATGGAAGTCTTATCGATGGGCCTGGATCTAGTCTTATCAATGTACTTACCCTCCAATGGCACCCCAAAATATCGAAAGACTAAGGTGAGAAATCTCCCATAGGGAAGGTTCCCATCAGCTGGGTTCCGAGCGTGATAAAGCATCACCTGGAGTAACAGATACAGGAGGTTGATGACTGGACCCCCCCTGACCAGCACCCAAAAGGCAGTAGGTAATATATGCCCTCATCATAGATATACTACCCTTATTCCTGCCTTTAGGATAAATATTGTAGGTTACACACCTACTAATACCTTAGCACTGGGCTTGTAAGAAGTCTCAGACTTGGGCGTGTTCGGAGAACCTGTCAAAGCTTGGAAGACTATTCTCCTAGTCTCCAAAGAAAACATATCAGAAATATCCATACAAGGCTAATAGTAAACCCTCTCTCCTGTGTCAGGTAAACCCAGGATCTCTGCCAATAGGGTAGTGGTCAGCCTGATATCCACTCCCTTCACCCTACTCTCCACTCCAAACTCCTGGGCACTAGAAGGCCCCAGGTTACAGTAAAAGTACCGAACCAAGTTGGGATAACAAGGCTCGGTAGGAGATAACATCGATGCCCAACCTAGGGCATTGAATATGGCAAAGAGGTTGTATTGGTGGAAGTCCTCTACTCGCAGCATCCGGTCATTCACTATCTTTACAGAAATGAAATTCTTCCACTCCTTGGCATACTCATACCTGGAGAAAAGATGGTGGTCGAAATCTGGTTCCTCAGAAGACGAATCCTCTCTAGGGGACGAAGGTGGTACCAAAGAATAGGAAGATTCCTCGGATTCGGCCTGTAGCCTCTTTTGGGCTACCGATTTCCTAGTGGTACGGCGACTTGTGGACATCTTCTACAAGGAATAACAAAAATAATTAGGTTAGGACAAGGAAAAATAAAGAAAACCTAACCCAAGGAAAGGTTTAAAGAAACAAACAACTATTTAGGTAATGTAGAGAAGAAAGCATACCTAGGCACGCGTAGCTCGCAAAAACCACGGGGGATTGTGAGGATTTGGTGTGGACTAGGTCACACTAACCTCCAAGAACTTCTCCTAGGTGCTTAGTTATGTTTTGAGAGGAATAGAACCAAAATGGGGCCCTCTTGAACTTAAAAAGCCTGTGCCCAATTCTCTGGGCGATGGCACTGGGCGATGTGGCAACGCCCAGAGACATCGCCCAGTGTGTGCAATTTTGCTGTTTTAGGTTATTCACATATAAGGACTTGAGATTTAACCATATTACCCTTAATGAACATAAAAATATGAACTTTCTCAGAAGGTTTAAAAAAAAAAATTATATAAAAAAAAATATAATAACAATAAATTAAGTAAGTACTAAGCAAACGCAACCTTCTTAAACCTAAAGGGGTGAAATTTCTATTTGAGGGTTGAATAGAGCACAAAGGGCTTGAAAAAAAAAAAAAACTTTTGTTGTTGTGCTTATGATAAATATTTAATATATATAGATAAATGTGTATAATGACTGGTGTGTGCTACCTAATTACCACTTGTTTGAATATTGTGATGTATGCACCGCTTGGAGTGCTGCTATGCAAACAGAACTTAGATATGTAGGTATGTTGTAATATGGGATTAGTAAGTACAGGGAGCGTAGATCTCACCCTAACCAAGGCTTAGGATAGCTGAGAACAGGACCTAATAGGGTTCGTAGTAAATAAAACACCTAGACGCTAGGGTACCTCGAGCCAACTTAAGAATTGTTTCATTGATCTTTAGTTATCTAAGTTTCAGTAGTTGTGTACTTAATTTTTTTTTAATTAAGTATGACCTAATGTCTAGACCCATTCTATGTGACAAGACCCACTATCTTGACTAAGGTTGGAGACCCCAGGATCATGATTTACATTAGACATCTACGAGAGAGACTGAGACAGATACGATTAGTGTTACCCCGAGCTAAGAATCGACTGGACTTTTACTTGGCCATCGTTGCCATTGGTGGACCTGAGGAATGAGAATATTTTATGAGATTAGCTTGAGAGGTAAGAGCTGACATAGAATTTCTACTGGTAATGGAGTTTGTGATAGGGAAGAAGCTGGAGATGCTTGCCTACTAGATCAGGTAAATAATTAAAAGTCTTTATTTAAAAATCTGAAATATTTCAATAGTGCCATCCATAGCATATTGACACATAAAATGCATAAGAAAGAGGAACATAAAGCATTCAATAAGACACGTCACCTAATAAACCAAGACAGTGAATCTAACAATCCACCTTACTGGTGTGACTCATGATACTCGTTGGAACTGTGGACTGGATTTGTACCTGCTTAGCTAGAAAACAACTGTTGATCCATATAGATGAAATTGGAATATTGAACACGCTCCTCTTTTCAGAGAAGCGACAATGGTCAACACTAGAAGTTCTCATGGAGGTCGTAAAGGTAAACAACCTAGAGTTGTACCAGAGGTTGAGCTGCCTAAGGAAACTGAGGCTCAAAACTCTGAGGCATCGGCTGCTTCATCAGGAGCACCAGCGGCTGCACAAGCTACTGCAGCAGCGCCTCAGTCAAGTGTGGCAGCCGACGACGTGACTGCATTCATGACCATGATGATGCAAACCATGCAACAACAACATGAATTACTTGGTCAGATGTCTACACCGTTTGCAACCATGATGCACGAGCGCGCAACACCCCCACCACCACCCAATCGACCAGTGCTATTTCCACCACCTATGCCTGAGCATTTAACAGAAAATTCCACCACCAAGGTTATGGAGAGATTCAAGAAACTTCAACTGCCTGCCTTTTCAAAAATAACCTCTGAGGCAATGAAGCCGGAACGATGGATCATTGCCCTAGAAAAGGCATTTGAAGTACTTGAGTGCACAGATGCCCAAAAGATTATTTATGCGGGTTATCAGTTGCAAAATGAAGCCGAAGCTTGGTGGAAGGCAACTAGGCCTAACTTGGAAGCTGCTCACCCTAATCCCACGTGGGCGCAGTTCAAGGAGATTTTCTTCAAAAACTATTTCCCTGAGAGTTTTAAGGATAGGAAAGAAGCAGAATTTATTGCACTAGTGCAAGGAACTAAATCAGTGCTGGACTATCAACAACGATTTGAAGATTTGTTCCATTTTGCCCCAGAGCACCTGAAAGGGGAAGTTAGTAAGGCCAAGAAATTTGAGAAGGGACTCAAAACTGAAATTGGGTCAGTACTGTCAATCATGGATATTCGGGATTATGCTCAACTGGTCGAGAAAGCGAAGACAATGGAGGATAGGTTTAAGGAAAAGGAGAAAGAAAAGATTGTGATGTCGTCCGATTTAAACAAAAGGCCAAACAATTTTCAAACCTTTGGATGGCCGAATAAAGTTTATAGAGGTTTGAGTTTAAACCCTACTTCGACTCCATATCGTAGGCCAAACGTGGGTCAGAATTCTTTTTGTCCTACATTTACTCGACCTCCTCAACCTACTACGAGTCAAGCGACGACAGCAGCCTCACCAGCCTAACCAGCAATAAGTCAAGTGAGCAAAGCTTCAACACCTGAAGCTCCACCCTTTAAGTGCTATCTATGCAACAAGGAAGAACATATGGCTAGAGATTACAGATCGCATGGGTATGGCAACAACTCATCAAAGCAGCCCTACGCTAGGCCATTTCAGCCACTGGACAATCGGATGCAAGGAAAGGTGTATGCTTTAACAAATGAAGAAGCTGAGGCAAACCCTGATGTATTGACAGGTAAGTTGCTGAACACTAGTTAACTATAGGGAATAATTGGCTTACTTGAACCCCGACGTATTGACAGGTAAGTTGCTGAACACTACTTAACAATAGGGAATAATTGGCTTACTACATGTAACCTAAATTACCTAAGAACCCTAGGTACCCTGAATGTCTCAACCACACCCGCACGAGTATTATTCGACTCAGGCGCAACCCACTTGAGTAAGATGAAAGATCAACCAAGGGACATCGGGCACGAGCTGGTAGTCAGCACATCGACAGGGAGTGTTGTGAGTTTGAAGGAGGTCTACGACCTTTATCAGATTGAAATTTGCGGGAGAAAACTAACCGCACGACTGATAAAGATGGATATAAATGATTTTGACGTAATCCTAGGCATGGACTGGTTGTCGGCTTATGGTGCAAATGTCTTGTGTGCAGAGAAGAAGATAAGGTTCAACTTGGAAGATGGGTCAACACTCACCTATCAAAGTGAACCCAAGAAGAAATTCAGGAGAATAACTCTGTCAGCCCTCCAAGTGCGAAAGTTACTAGAAGAAGGATGCCAAGGCTTTTTGGCCACTGTGATAGACACGGAGGCGAAGATAAAACCCTTGGAGGAACTCCACATCGTCAGAGAGTTTCCTGATGTTTTTTCCAGAAGATCTGACTCAGCTGCCGCCGGACCGCGATATAGAATTCGTGATTGATCTAATTCCTGGAGCAGCACCCGTATCCAAGGCACCATATAGAATGGCGCCGATCGAACTGAAGGAGTTGCAAGTTCAACTTCAAGACCTGTTGAAGAAGGGATTTATACAACCCAGTGTATCACCCTGGGGAGTACCCGTGCTGTTTGTTAAGAAGAAGGATGGTAGTATGCGGCTGTGTATCAACTACCGCGAGTTGAATAAGCTGACCATTAAGAATCGATATCCGCTGCCGCGTATCGACGACCTATTTGATTAGCTACAATGAGCGAGAGTTTTCTCCAAAATTGATCTTAGGTCGGGATACCATCAACTGAAGATTAAAAGCGGTGACATTCATAAAATGGCATTCCGAACTCGATATGGACATTATGAATTTTTAGTTTTGTCGTTCGAATTAACCAACGCCCCGACAGCATTCATGGATATGATGAATAGAGTATTCCATGACGTGCTGGATAAGTTCATCATAGTATTTATTAATGACATCCTGGTGTACTCTAAGAGTGAGGAAGAGCACGTGCGACACCTTACTTTCATGTTGCAGCGGTTGCGGGAACACCAACTCTTTGCCAAATTCAGCAAATGTGAATTTTGGCTTCACCAAATCGGATTCCTGGGGCATATCGTCACCAAGGACAGCATCAAAGTAGACCTCGGCAAGGTGAAAGCGGTTCTCGAGTGGGAGACTCTGAAGAATGCCACTAAGATCCGAAGTTTCTTAGGATTGGCTGGTTACTACTGCCAATTTATTGAGAACTTCTCACACATCTCAGCGCCCATGACGAAACTCACAAAGAAAGGTGCTAAGTTTGAATGGAATGAAGCATGCGAGAAAAGCTTTCAGGAATTGAAAAACCGATTAGTATCAGCTCCAATTCTAACCATTCCAGATGGAACTGGAGGAATGGTAGTATATACTAATGCATCTAGGACAAGATTGGATGGCGTCTTGATGCAAAGAGGAAAGGTGGTCGCCTATGCCTCTAGGCAGTTGAAGGAACACGAGAAGAATTACCCCACTCATGATTTAGAGTTGGCGGCGGTAGTTTTCACGTTAAAAATCTGGCGACATTACCTATATGGTGAAAAGAGTGAGATCTTCAGCGATCACAAAAGTCTGAAGTATTTCTTCACCCAAAAGGAGCTGAATATGAGACAGAGGCGGTGACTAGAATTGGTAAAAGATTATGACTGCGAAATCTAGTACCACCTCGGCAAGGCCAACGTTGTTGCGGATGCATTAAGCAGAAAATCTCAGACTGCGTCCCTCATATCTTTGGTCATAAGTGAGCAACTAATAGAGGAAGCTCGGAAGTTTGATTTGGAGCTCGTGATCTAAGGAACGGCTATGCAATTAGCAGCTATGAACCTGCAGCCGTCGATAGGAGAGGAAGTAATTGTGAAATAACCATTGGATCCCGAGCTGGCCAAAATAACTTGGGAAGTTCAATAAGGTGTCCATAAGGACCCAGATTTTTCCTTGGCCCATGATGGTGCATTGAAGTTTCGAGATAGACTACGCGTGCCAGACGACTTTGACATCCAAGACCGAATTCTTAAAGAGGCGCACAACTCACCCTACACAATCCACCCCTGAAGTACAAAGATGTACAAAGATTTGAAGAAGTATTACTGGTGGATGGGAATGAAAGCAACCATAGCAATATACGTGTCCAAGTGCCTCACCTGTCAACAAATAAAAGTGGAGAGACACCGACCGTACGAATTGTTGCAGCCGCTCCCTATACCTGAATGGAAGTGGGAAAGAATCACTATGGATTTCGTGACAAATCTGCCCAACACCAGGAAAGGCATGAATGCAAGTTGGGTGACAGACTAACAAAGGCGGCACACTTCATACCCGTCAAAATAAGTTTTCCATTGGAGAAGCTTGCCTAGATATACATTGAAAACATAGTCCGCGTACACGGCGTGCCTGTTAGTCTTGTGTCTGACAAAGATCCTCGATTCACCTCAAGGTTTTGGAGAAGTTTGCAGAAGGCATTGGGATCTCAACTAAATCTTAGCACAGCTTTCCATCCGTAGACGGACGGATAATCAGAAAGACCCAAAAGGATTGCTACGTTTCAACAAGAAGGGCAAGTTAAGCCCAAGATTCATCGGTTCATATGAAATTCTTAACAAGGTGGGACCCGTAGCATATCGACTGGCATTACCACCATCTTTGTCGGGCGTCCACGACGTTTTCCATGTGTCAATGCTAAGAAAGTATATTCAAAACTTGACACATGTATTATCAACTGAACCTGAATAGTTGGATGTGGATATGACCTATGAAGAGCAACCACGGAGATATTGGACAAAAAGGAGCATAACCTCTATAACCGAACCGTCGCTTTTGTGAAAGTTCGATGGGGGAAATAACCCTGTAGAAGAAACTTCATGGGAACGTGAAGAGGAAATGAAAGAGAAGTATCCTCAACTCTTTGGATTACAAGGTAAGCAAATTTCGAGGACGAAATTTTTGTAAGGTGCGGAAAAATGTCAAACCCTGCTCCTGACTGGTTAGATTCTTGATTTAAGGGCAGGAACCCCTGTCCAGGCAACCAGGATCACTATGGAGCATCACACCACTCAATGAGATCAATGAGAATACTTTGAACAGGTTTCCCTATATACTTGTCAAGAGATGGATAGCAGACCCTTGCAACAGTACAGCTCATAGCCTGATGTATGACTTGGATCCCAGGTAATCTCTCTCCTCCCCAATTACTGTGGGACCCACCTATGTAAAAATGTGCCAAAGACCCCTAATGGGCTTGTGGGGACAATACCCTAACTTGGGGTCAAACCCTGTGCAAGCCCCATTGAATTTCAGCTTGTTGGAATTCTCTGGGCGATGGCACTGGGCGATGCAGCAAGGCCCAGAGACATCGCCCAGTGACTGATTTTGAATATTTTAATGAATTTTATTTGTGGGGACCACCCAATATGAACATGGGCACCCTCCACTGATAGAGGGAAGTCTGAGGGACCACCTCATGCCCTCAGTTCACTGTGGACCCCACCAGAGAGCCCAGAATCAGTCAGAATCAGGTTAAAAATTAATTTTTACAAAAAGGGCTTAATGGGCAAACAGGCCTTAGTTGGCCTTAGACTATAAATAGGGGGAGATAGAGCTCATTAGAGCTATTCTTTCTATTGGAGAATCCGTGGGAGAGAAGAGAGGAAAGAAAGGAGAAAAAGAAGAAGAAGGAGAAGGAAGAAGGAAGGGAGCAAGAAGAGGGGCTGCTGCATCCGAGCCCTCTCTCAGGGTATTTCAGGTATAAAGCACCCATTCATACCTGCTGTCTCCATTCCTTCTCTTTGTATACTATATTTTTGCTCCCTGGGCAGCCTAAAACAGCTAAGGTTTGCCCAGATCTGATCCAGATCAACCATGTAGACCTTGTGCATGGAAGATCTGGAATATTTATGGATATTAAACATTCAGTTATGTTGCTCTTATGGCTGAAACCTGGCTGTGCCCACCTGCACTGCCATATGGCCCTATTGATCTGTGATTTGGAACCCTGGGTACAAGCCAGGGCTGCAGAGACCAAACCCTAGATGGTTGCAGCCCTGAACCCTTATTATTCATGCATTTTCAGCCCTGCATGTGGCTGAAACCAACTCCCAAGCCTGGCCAAAACCCTGTGATACTATTCATCTGGACTGCTTGGGCAGCTCTGGCAGCCTGATGGTGGATCTGATGGATGATCCAATTGGACCATTGGGTAGGCCATCTTAGGGGCTACCTGATCCCCCAAACATGCAGTGGATCAAGTATAAGCCAAGCCTTAAAAGCCCAGCCTTGGGAACTCAGCCCTGTCGATTTGAGGGCACTGGGTGATGCAGACATCGCCCAAAGCCAATGCCCAGTGAAGGGAAATTGGCTGGATTGATGGACAGACTTGGGGAACCTCATCCTTTGACCCCTGGACACTGTGGGATGGTTGGAAAATTACCAAAAAGCCCTTCCTCACATCTGTCCTTATATGGAAATGTTTTGGAACCCTAGTGGGCCCCGTAGGTGAAGGAAGCCCTACTGTGCTTGGTCCTACAGCATAGACAAGATGTGGATAGCACTGTAAACATATTTTGACCTAGGGTCTGGTACAACCATTGAAATGACCATTTTACCCTTTGAGCCATTGACATTGGTTGATGCACCGAGACATGACCTAAGGCCCATTGTAAGGACAGTGATTCGAAGTGAGAACTAACTGAACCCCGAGTCAACCCAGTAAGTTTAGGGTAACCCTAGGACTTCTAGTGACAGACTGACAATTTAATATGACAACTTTTGATTTACATCTAGGACCTGATTCCGTGCTCGAGGTCACCGACCAAACAACTGCTAGAACTGAGATTGTGACTGAATACCTAGAGCCAAGTGCAGGTGAGTGAATAATTCTATCATATGTGTAAACGTAATCATGATCTAATGCCGGCTAATAAGAATTGAATATAATTGCTGTGTTATTTACTTTTGTTCAAACTACTCAAATCATTGCATAATGACTATCTGATGATCAACACTGTGAATTCTTCTATGATGATTGTGAATGTTAGACTAGATGCCGTAGTCGGCTTGGAAATGAGGCCCGTGGTAGCCCGTAGTATGGGATGCGGTTGACACCACCTGACTCATACGATGCCATATAGACATGGGGCTGGAGTTTCATTAACCGTGCTACGCACCCTTGCCAACAGGGGTTAAAGTGTTGGATGTCTGTGGGGGCGACCATCAGAAAAAGAGAAAAGAGAAAAAGAAATGAAAAGAACACCGGAATGGTGCATGAATGTATAGAACACCGGAATGGTGCACATGGGCTTTAAGCCAGAAAAGAAAAGAAAAGAAAGAAAGAAATGGATTGTCCCACGGGTTAATCCCAGAGGGGTGGTCGGGCTGACCTTGGTGAACGAATGCGGTAGCTGACTGATCCTCTCCGACAACTCAATGGGTGTATCGTGGGAAGGGGTTAGAAGCCCACACCAGGGATACGTGTATTGGGGATTGTAGTAGCACAAACCTGACTTAGTTGTATTTCTAGGTGGCTAATAATTAAACTGGACTTGCATATCATGTAGGACCATATGAATTGTGAATTGTGATTGCATGTGCATGCATGATTGATGTTATTTGCTCACAAGCTCAGTGGGGCTCACACTCTGTTATGTAATGTTTTTCTTAGATGATTTTGCGGGTGGATGCCGCAGTGGCATGGTGGGTCATTTCGAGGAGGAGACTTTTGGTTGTTACGATGATATTGGTGTGAACCCCGACGGAGGTCATACCGATCCTACGCACATTTTCAGTGGTTGTTGATGAGGACCATTGAAGTGTGTTCGTGATAACTTTTTGACTTGGGGACTCCTTTTGGGTTATTTGGAGTTATCCCCGTTCTGACTTGGTTGTTGTTGTTTTTTTTTTTTTTCCTTTTTCCTTTTTGGGGTTGAGTATGCTCGCCCTGTACACGTCTTTATTTGTAGTACTGTACTTATCAGCTTTGCTTCTTTGTTTTCTTTATGTGTGGGTTGATGGGAAATGTAAAACTTTTATATGTATATATATTCATTGTTTCCTCGTATCGCTATACCTTCTTTTATTATTGAACTGTAGTTTATCTGCTGCACTCTGATCTTGCCTATGGTAAAGAGATGGTTGTGGTTCCATGATTGTAAGCACTGCTTCTAGATCTGTGGGATTTGGCGGATTGCTGTTATGCAATTTGGGTCACCTACTTAATCCTCCTAGGGGTGGTTTGGGGTGTGACAGATTTGCATCCTCCCCGTCAGAGCATGCTGGAGTCGAATCAGGATAGGGTCCTTTAGGAGCCTTATTAGGTTTTCCAGGCTCTTGTGAGTCCATAGGTCTCTTCCTGGACCCATACTGTGTTATGCCCTCAACTCCTTGTCCGTCTTCCGCAAACTTATCAGGTACAGGTGGTGAGTCAGATATTGGAGAAGCCCCCGGTGTGGCATGTGCCTGCTTTGCAGCTTGAAAGTATGCGTTCATGCAAGTCATGAGCTTTTCCTACTACTATTACATTGCAGTCACAATTTGAGTGGTCATGTGGGCTTACATCTCTTGCTGTTGTTGCTGGTTTTGCAACAGGATTTGTTGCTATTGTTGCATGATCTGCATCATATTGGTCATAATGGTAGCCACCTCATTAGCAGTCATATTAGGGGAAGGTGCAGGTGCATGAGCTGCAGGGGCCTCTGGTGCAGATGCAGGTAGAACTTCTATGTTCTGAGCAACAGGTTCATTGTGGGGGATTGACTGGAGGGTTAACAGGAGGACATGCTCCACGAGGAATATTTCTGTTGGATCGAGTTTGCACCATGCTTGCTTTCTGAAAGGAATTCAGGATTTATGATTACTTGGATACAACAAAAAAATTCAATATATGAAGACATTTATGTACTTGAAATATTGGAATTGAACGATTTGGAGCAAGAAATTTGAAATACATGGTGCGACAATCTTGAGGCAGTGTTAAGTAAGATATGCACCAGCATACTCCGAATCAGGCACCAGCTTTGGCCTGGCCATCGTTGGAGTAAGATTTCGACATAGGTTGTATGAGCCTAAAGGTATTCTATGATTTGTTGATTATCATCTCGAGCTTGAGGTTCAGCTCAAGAGTAGAGCTAGTTTTAGACTTTCTAGAATTTAGAATCTTCCAAATTATGTTTGTGTTTGTTTTTTGCTTTATTGGTTGCACTTTAGTTTATAATAAGATTGGAATTAGTACTCCCAGTTTCTTTTCCGGATGTAAAAGTTTATGCCTCTTCAATTATAGAGTTATCGGCTTTTGCACCTAGCTAGTCTCCTACTGTGTTCTTCTACTTCTTTATTTTGGTGTTTTCTTAAAACTTTTATTTCTTTGTCTCTAGGCCACCCATTACCTACTTCCGTTGTTTGTGAATGTAAATAGAGCTTCTCGCTCTGATACCACTCTGTCACGCCCCAAACCACCCCCTGGGACGATTTAGGTAAGTTACCCGCATATCCTACGACATCCGCCAATCCCCAAGGATCAAGAAGCAGTACATTCACATCACAAAACCACACAATGAGGGAAAAGATAGTAAAAAGATATCAGAGTGCAACGGAAGATCGAACTATCCACAGATGATCTATATCACTTAAAATAAAATCCTAAATACCTATGTTATACCATATACATATCCATTTATGTTCAATGAGTACATCATCTTAGTAATTACACTTCTTAAAAGAAAGAAACTTAAATTATAATAAAGTCATCGCTAAGCAACGAGATGAGAAAGATCTACAATTCCATCAACAGCTTCCTCGCCCATTGGCAAACCAGTGCGTGCAAAATCAACTAAAAGAGAATATACAAGAGTGTGAGCTCCACCGAACCCGTGAATGAAATATAAACCATGCATGCACATGCAAGCACAACCAAATGAGTCCTACATGAGATGCAGTTCATTTTATTTATTAGCCACCTAACATCACAACTAAGGTGTGCTACTACAATCCCCAATACATGTATCCCTAGTGCGGGTTTTTACCCCTTTCCGCGATACACCCATTGAGTTGTTGGAGAAGACCAGTCGGCTCCAGCATCCCTTCCCAAGGTTAACCCAATTGGTCCTCTGTGATTAATCCTGTGAGGTAACCATCAGCATTTAGCTCAATAATTACATTTCTTTTCTTTTGGATTATATTGTGGCATAAAGCCCGGCATATAGCTCATAATCACATTTCTTTTCTTTTGGATTATATTGTGGCATAAAGCCCGGCATAAGGCTCATAATCAGATTTCATTTCTTTTGGATTATATTGTGGTATAAAGCCCGACATAAAGCTCATAATCACATTTATACGGTCACTCCCACAGGCATCCAACACCTTAACCCCTGTTGGCAAGGGTGCATAGCACGGGTGATGAAACTCTAACCCCAAGTCTATATGGCATCGTATGAGTCGGGCGGTATCAACCTTATCCCATTCTACGGGTTACCACGGGCCTCATTTCTAAGCCGGCTACGGCATCTAGTCTAACATTCATAATCAGCATGAAATATTCAAGTAGAGTTGATCAACAGTCACACAGTATGTAATAGTTATGGGATTTGAATTTGATTATGTAACACAGTATCATTATTATAGGAATTTAAATTTCAACATATCATTATGTTACACGTACATACACGATAATATTTCACTCACCTTGGTCTGATCCTACTGGTTCAGTTGTTTGTTCAGTTTCGACCGGTACTTGGCAGCACAGTCCGACTGCGAGGTCAAACCCCAAAGTATAAATCAGAAATATGTCATTTAGTATTTTAAACTATTTTTGGATGTCCCAGTGTTGATCTGTACTCACTAGTCTGACTCGGTGCTCAGTCCGAGATCACATGGAATTCTTTGAGCCTTGCACTAGGCTTTAGGCCTATGTCCCGGTGCATCATCCGGAGAATGTGGCTTAGGGTCAATATGGTATTTTACCACTGTAGTACATGGTTCTAGGTCAGAATAGTCTTACAACACAGTCCCTAGGTCAGCAGTGCTGCAGGACCAAAACAGATAGGGTTTCCAAGCCCTACGGCGCCCACTTGGGTACCCAAGGTGTTCATAATTATGGACAGATGTGAGGAGGGGTATTTTGGTCATTTTCCACCTCCTTACACTGTTTATAGTCCATATGTGGAGGTCCCCAAACTCAGATCTGCAAAATAGTCCACTTTAATTCTTTGGGTGATGTGTGCATCGGCCAGTGCATCATCCAGAGAATGCTTAGAACGTGAACAGGCTCATTTTCTTGGGTTTTGCACCATAGGTAGTGCCTTGATCAACCCTACATGCATGTTAGGTCATTGTGGATCCCATGGGGAGTGGTTAACATTGGTCCACTCGGATCTTGGCCTGGGCCCACCATTTGGCTGCCAGGAGCTGCCCAGACATCCCAGTAAATAGTAACCCACCTGAGTTCCAACATCAGGCCATGGTTTTGGCTGCATGCGAGGGCAGATTTACATGTATAATCATGGTAGTAGGCTGTCCCTACCAAGATCCAGGCAAGGGCTAGCCTGTATGCACAGATCCAAGCCCAAGCTGCCAGATCTAGGTGCAATAAGGCAGTGCAGCCAGGCACAGGGACTGATTTCAATCCCAAGCAAATAACAGCAGTAAAAATATATGAAAAACCCTTAGATCTTCCATGCAATCTATTTGCATGTTAGATCTGAGGCAGTACATGGCAGCCCCCAGGTGATCTGGGCTGCCAATGGCCAAAAATGCTACCTAAGCACTAAGATCCATGAAGATAAATAGAGAACAACAACAAAGCAGTATGTACAGGTATAGCTTTATACTTGAACTGAGTTGAGAATGGCTGCTAGAGCTGATTTGATGCACAGGTAAGCTCTTCCCTCTCGTTTCCTTCTTCTTCCCTTCCTTTCTTCTCCTTTCCCTTCTCTTTTCTTTCTTTTCTTTCTTCCCTTCTCTCCTACAGTTTCAGTAGGGAACTAGAGCTCTAAAATGAGCTAAGGGTCCTCTATTTATAGGCCAGTCCTCTACTAAGGCCTGTTTGGCTGCTTAGGCCACTTTTCAAAATGTGTTTTTAGACTGATTCTCAGTCATTTCGGGCACTCAGGTGGGGTTCACAGGGGTCCAAAGGTATGAGGTGGTTCCCTAGACTCCCTTCAACCTATAGAGAGTGCCCATGGCTAGTATGGGTGGTCCCCACACATTTACAGATTAAAATACTCATTTTTTCCACTCTGGGTGATGTGTGCATCGCCCAGTGCATCACCTAGAGAATTCATTTGCAGAATTTGTTTGGATTGAAAAGAAATTTTAGTTCATTTAAAGACATAATTGGATCATGGTTCCTTCTAAGAAAATGAAGCTCTATGAATCTAGTTTCTAGAAAAACTAGGATCAAAGAAAATGAAGATTGGATTATGAAGTTATGTTATTTTTATTATACAAAGGTCAATCGGTCAAGAAAGCAGGATCCGATTTTGACAACAACTTGAAATGAAGTTTTAACTAACTTAGAGACATACCTAGGTAATGGTGTCTTCTAAAAAAATTCAGCCCTATGAGTCTAGTTTCTAAAAAAATTGTAACCAACATAAATGGAGTTTGGGTGATTGAGTTATACCATTTTAACTAAGAGAAGGTCAGTCTGCAAAGTAGCAGATTTGTCATTTATGTTGGGATTTAAGATGTATGTATGGAATTGGGTTCTCACCATCAAATCAATCATGCAAATTGATGTTTGGGTTTAAAATGATTTATATAAAACATTCAAGGTGATGAGGGTCATCATTAGTTTAGCCTAGAACTAGGATTAAACCCAAGGGTCCTAGAATCAAGGGATGGTACCTTCCTCAGGTTGTACATTTGGTGGTGAGTTGTACAGTCGCAAGGAGTTGGTGCTTACCTTCTTAATGGTAGGTAGATCCTCACCAACGGGGCTACCTCATTATGTTCAACCATGGGTTTAATGCACCATAATGTACTGGTAGCTTTGACCTCGGGTTCCGGACTTCCAACAAAATTTCAAATTAGCCCGCATTTTTGGGCACGGGTTTAACAGGTGGAAAGTTGTGCTAAGATTCAGCTGGGAACCCAAGGGTCATTATAAGCTATTCCAAAATCTTGATGTGAATCGGGGGTCCCGATCGGATACGATGCTGACAGGCACGCTATGCAGGCGGACCACATTTTTAATGTAGAGTTGGGCAAGCTTTTCCATGGAGTAAGTTGTCCTGATGGGAACAAAGTGGGCTATCTTTCTTAGTTCATCCAATATCACCTAGATTGCATGCATTCCCTTTCTTGTGTTGGGCAAATATGAAACAAAATCCATGGTAATCCTTTCCCACTTCCACTCTGGAATTGGAAGCAATTGCAGCAGTCCATAAGGTCTGTGTCTCTCTGCCTTTACCTGCTGACAGGTGAGGCATTCAGACACGCACAGGGCTACGGTCTGTTTCATTCCAATTCACCAATAATACCTCTTCAGATCCTTATACATTATTGTGCTGCTCGGGTGTATTGAGTAGGGTGAGTTGTGCGCTTCCTTGAGAATCCGGTCTTGTACATCATAGTCATCTGGCAAGCACAGCCTATCCTTGAATCTCAATGCCCCATCATTGGCTATCGAGAAATTGAGGTCTTTATGAATTCCTTGCTTTATCTCCCAGATGATCTTTACTAGCTCGGGGTCTCTGGGCTGCTTCTCAATTATTTCTTCTCGGATTGATGGTTGTATGTCCACTGGCACACCCAAGACATGGTTATCAGTAAGGATGGTTGGGGTATGATTTTAGGGAAATTTTTATGCCCCCAACACTATCCTAGGCCTGCGGGTGATGGTCCAATTGGCTAGAACCAATTTAGACTTCAAACAGCAGCACCAGACGATTCACTGGATGTTTGGACCAAACATCCAGGGCATCTGTCACACCCCAAACCACCCCCTGGGAGGATTAGGTAGGTGACCCGAATTGCACTTCAGAAATCCGCCAAATCCCACGGATCTAGAAGCAGTTACTCCATTTACAGACACACACATCCACTATAATACAACATGTATCACTCAGAGTGCTGCGGAAAGCTATAATTACATTAAAAGATATAAAAAGTGTAGCAGTACAGATAATGAAAATATATACAATACTATGTTTGTTCATTCCCTCTCTCACTCCTACAGAGAAAACAATAGTATCTATCTCTACCATATACAGCTTCTAACAAAAGAAATATATATAGGGCAAGGTAACCCGAGCACCAAAAAGAAAGAAAGCTGAAAAGTAAAGCGGGGAAAAACTCTATTAAAAACAAAAAGGAGTCCTCAAGACAAAAAGAAAGTGTCAGCAGCAACACCCTTCACGGGTCATCCTCAGCTATCATCGAGAACACACGCACCAACGGTATGACCTCCGTCGGGTCCACACCAATATAGTCATAACCACCATGGCTCTGCTCCGGGTACTAAGTCTCCCCGCCACAGTGACATCCACCTGTAGGATCATCTAATAGAATAACATATATAATAGAGTGTGAGCATCACCATGCATGCACATGCAATCATAACCATATGAGTCCTACGTGTGGTGCAGTTCAATTTATTTATTAGCCACCTAACATCACAACTAATGTAGGTTAGTGCTACTACAATCCCCAATACATGTATCCCTGGTGCAGGCTTTTAACCCCTTCCCGCGATACACCCATTGAGTTGTTGGAGAGGACCAGTCAGCTCCTGCAGCTGTCACCAAGGTCAGCCCGACCAACCCTCTGTGATTACCTTGTGAGGCATCCATCCTTTTCAGCACTTTTCTTTTCTTTGGCTTATAGCGCATAATCACCTTTTCGGTGCAATCACATTTTTTTCTTTTCTTTTCTAGCCCAATATGTCTATATGGCATCGTATGAATCGGGTGGTGTCAACCATATCCCATTCTACGAGCTACCACATGCCTCATTTCCAAGCCGGCTATGGCATCTAGTCTAACAAATCACATACAGCATACAATGCTCATCCATAGATTCCAGCAATCAACACATTGTTGTTTTCAAATTTCAAGATTTATGAATTAAGTATACAGCACAATATCGTTATGTTATAATTCATTTCAGCATATTAGTTATGTTACATTTATATACACGATGACATTTCACTCACCTTGGTCTGATCCTACAGGTTCAACTGTTGGTTCAGTTCCGGTCAGTGTCTAGCTGTGCACCTCGAGCACAAGATCAAATCCTAATTTAATAAATCAGAAATGTGTTAATTAATGTTCAAAGCTGTTTTGTATAACCTAGTGTTGGTCTAGGCTCACTGGTCTGACTCGGTGTTCAGTCTGGTGTTACTTGGAATTCTCTGGGTCTTGCACTAGGTTTTCGGGTCCATGTCCCAGTGCATCATTCAGAGATGTGGAATGGGGTCAGATTTGGTATATGGCAGTAATAATCAGTTATACATGGTCTTGATAGTTATACAAAATAGTCCCTAGGTCAACAGTTCAGCTGGACCATCCCTGGCATGGTTACTAGGCCTTGTGGGGCCTACTTGGGTACCCAAGTGTGGATATTACCAAACAGATGTGAAGAGGGGTATTTTAGTCATTTACCACCTCCACACACTGTATATAACCCATTGGTGAAGGCCCATGGAGATTGGATAGCAGTACAGTACAAAATCATTCTCTGGGCGATTCACTGGGTGATTTGACAATCGCCCATTGCATCGCCAAAAGCCTGTTTGAGGCTTGAACAGGACTGGTTTCTTGGATTTTGCTGCATGGGCAGCCATGGGGTTGGTCTAGAATGCATGTAGGATGGTTATGGACCCCATGAGGAGTGGAATCCAATGGTACCCATGGTTCATGGCTTGGTTCCTCCATTTAGAAGCCAAGAGCTGTCCAGACAGCTCAGAGAACAGTAGCCCAGGCTATGTTCCAGCTCAGAGCCATGGTTTGGGCTGCATGCAAGGGTAGATTTACATGTATAATCATGGTTGGAAGCTGTTCCTACACAAAGCTAAGCAAGGATCAACTTGCATGCAAGGATCCATGCCCAGACTTCCTGTTCTGGGTGCAACTGGGCAATGCAGTCTGGCACAGAGATTGATTTCAGTCCCAGGTAGTAAAATAGTAATGATTTCATACAAAATATGCTCAGATCTTACATGCAACAGGTTTGCATGTCAGATCTGAAGCATCACAAGGCAGCCCCCAAGTGTTCTGGGCTTTACTTAGCTAGATTCACCTTCTCAGAGCTGGGATCAACAAAGATTCACAGAGAGCAGCAGCATATGGAGATGAAGATCAGTTTACCTGAGGATGGATGCTACAGAGACTGTGTGCAAGGTGGTAGCATAGTGATCCACCTCCCCTTCCTCTTCTTGTCCTTCTCTTCTTCTTCCTTTCTCTCTTTTCTTCCTCTCTTTCTTTCCTCTCTTTTCTCTCCACGGTTTGAATAGTGTAGGAACTCTATTTTTGGGCTAGGACTTGCCTATTTATAGGCCAGCCATGACTAAGGCCTGTTTCGCTGCCAGCCCCCCACTTCTAGAATGCATTTTGAACCTGACTCTGGGCCATTCTGGCAGCTCAGGTGGGGTCCACATGGGTGCAAGGGTAGGTAATGGTTCCTAAAATTCCCATCTACCCCTAAAGGGTGTTCATGGTCTGTATGGGTGGTCCCCACATGTCTGGAGTCCAAAATACACCATTCAGCCACTCTGAATGATTCTCTGGGTGATTAGGCCAATCACCTAGTATATCACCCAGAGAATACAATAATGCTGTATAAGCTTTGTGCTTGCACAGGTGCTTGGCCCAGGGCTTGGACTTTGCACCAACACCTCACCCAGGGTTTAATACACATCTTTATAGGTGTGGGCCCAACATTTATGGATAGGAGAGAGAATATCTAGGGTTTATGTAGTACATTATGCTATGGGCAGTGCAACTGTATGGGACTGCAATCCATTTTCTGACAGGTATGTAGGAGGACATCCTCGGAGGTTCAACTACTGGAGTGATGCTCCACAGTGTGTTTGAGTGACTGGTTAGAGGTCCTTGTCCTTCATTCAAAACTTCCAGTCAGTTAGGGGTAGGCTTGACATTTCTCCCCACCTTACAAAAATTTTGTCCTCGAAATTGGCTTACCTTGTAGCTCAAATAGTTGAGGATACTTCTCTCGCATTTCCTCTTCGCGTTATCGCGATACTTCCTCTGTGGGATAATTTCCCCACCGAACCTTGACGAATGCGACCGTGCGGTTACAAAGGTTATGTTCCTTTTTATCCAATATCTCTATTGGCTGCTCTTCGTAGGTCATATCCGCATCCAATTGTTAAGGTTCAGCTGAGAGTACATGTGTCGGGTTATTAATGTACCTCCCTAGCATTGACACATGGAAAACATCATGGAGGCCTTGCAAGGATGGTGGTAATGCCAGTCAAGATGCTCCAGGTCCCACTCTGTTGAGGATTTCATAAGGACCAATAAATCTTGGGCTTAGTTTGCCTTTCTTACTGAAGCGTAGCAATCCTTTCGTTGGAGATACTTGGAGGAATACCTTCTCTCCAACCCCAAATTCTATGTTCTTCCTCCGATTGTCGTCATAACTCTTCTATCTTGATTGGGCCATTTTAATCTTTTCTCTAATTATATTTACCTTCTCATAGGTTACTTGTATCATTTTGGGGGGCCTAAGATATTTCCATTCTCCGACTTTATCCCAATACAAAGGGGTCCAGCACTTCTGACCATAAAGAGCTTCATATGGTGCCATGCCAATGGTGGGGTGGTAGCTGTTGTTGTATGCAAATTCCACCAAGGGTATGTGGGCAACCCAACTACCGTTCATTTCCAATATACAAGCTCTGAGCATATCCTTCAGAGTCTGGATTATTCTTTTGGATTGTCCGTCCGTCTAAGGATGGAAAGCCGTGTTGAGATTTAGTTGAGATCCTAGTGCCTGTTGTAGACTTTTCCAAAATCTTGAGGTGAATCGGGGATCCCTATCGGATACAATGCTAATAGGTATGCCATGTAAGCGGACTATATTCTTGATGTATAGTTGGGCAAGCTTTTCCATCAAATAGTTTATTCTGATGGGAATGAAGTGAGCCACTTTCGTCAGTCCATCTACAATCACCCAGATTGCATTCATCCCTTTCCTGGTGTTGGGTAGATTGGTTACAAAATCTATGGTAATTCTTTCCCATTTCCATTCGGGAATAGGGAGTGGCTATAACAATCCATATGGTCTGTGTCTTTCTACCTTTATTTGCTGACAGGTGAGGCATTCAGACACGTATATTGCTATGGTTTGCTTCATCCCAATCCACCAATAGTACTTCTTCAGATCCTTGTACATCTTTATGCTTCTGGGATGGATTGAATAGGGTGAATTGTGTGCCTCCTTAAGAATTCGGTCCTATATGTCATAGTCGTCAAGCATGCACAATCTGTCTTTGAATTTTAATGCCCCATCATAGGCCAGTGAGAAGTCTGGGTCCCTGTGGACTCCATGCTGCACTTCCCAAATTATCTTGGCTAGATTGGGGTCATTGGCCTATTTTTCAATAATCTCTTCCCGGATTGATGGCTGTATATCCGTAGCTGCTAGCTGCATAGCCGTTCCTTCAATCATAAGTTCCAGATCAAACTTCCTAGCTTCTTCTATCAGTTGCTCGCTTACAGCCAAGGAAGCAAGGGATGCGGTTTGGGATTTCCTGCTTAACGCATCCGCTACTATGTTGGCCTTGCCAGGGTGGTACTGGATGTCACAGTCATAGACTTTCACTAACTCTAACCACTGTCTCTATCTCATATTCAGCTCCTTCTAGGTGAAGAAATACTTCAGACTTTTGTGATCGCTGAAGATCTCACTCTTTTTACCATAGAGATAATGTCTCTATATCTTCAACGCAAAAACTACCACAACAAACTCTAGGTCGTGAGTGGGGTAGTTCTTTTCATGCTCCTTCAACTGCCTTAAGGCATAGACAACCACTTTACCTCTCTACATTAATACGCCGGCCAATCCTATTCGAGATGCATCGGTGTAGACCATCATTCCTCCAGTGCCATCTGGAATAGTCAATATTGGCGCCGTCACAAATCAATTCCTTAACTCTTGGAAACTTTTCTCGCAAGCATTGTTCCACTTGAACTTTGCACCTTTCTTTGTTAGCTTTGTCATGGGCGCCAAGATGCGTGAGAAATTCTCAATAAACTGGCGGTAGTACCCGACTTAACCCAAGAAGCTTTGGGTCTCAGTGGCATTCTTCGGGTCTCCCACTCGAGAACCGCTTTCACCTTGTTTGGGTCTACCTTGATGCAGTCCTTAGTGATGATGTGATCCAAAAATCCAATTTGGTGGAGCCAAAATTTGCACTTGTTGAACTTGGCGAAAAGTTGGTGCTCCCATAATCGCTGCAACACGAAAGTAAGGTGTCGAGCATACTCCTCTTCACTCTTAGATTACACCAAGATGTCGTCGATGAATACCATGGAACACTCTATTCATCATGTCCATGAATGCTGCCGGGGCGTTAGTTAACCCGAATGACAGTACTAAGAATTCATTATGCCCATATCGAGTTCTAAACGCCATCTTGTGGATATCACCGCTTTTGATCTTCAATTGGTGGTATCCGGACCTAAGATCAATCTTGGAGAAAACTCTTGCTCCCTGCAGTTGATCAAATAGGTCATCGATGCATGGCAACCGGTATCAATTATTGATTGTCAGTTTATTTAGTTCTCGATAGTTGATGCACAACCACATACTACCATCCTTCTTCTTCATGAATAGCACGGGTGCTCCCTAGGGAGACACACTAGGTCGTATGAATCCCTTCTTTAGCAAGTCTTGTAGTTAGACCTGTAGTTCTTTTAACTCAATAGGTGCCATTCGGTATGGTGCCTTGGATACCGGTGCTGCACCAGGAGTCAGATCGATTACGAACTCTATCTCTCGATCAGGCGGTAGCTGGGTCAGGTCTTCTAGGAAAATGTCTGAAAATTCTCTAACGATGTCAAGCTCCTCCAAAGGCTTTATCTTTGCCTCAGTATCCATTTCTGTGGCCAAATAGCCTTAACATCCATCATCCAGCAACTTCCGCGCTTGGAGGGCAGATAAGGTTATTCTTTTGGCCTTCCTCATCGGTTCACTTTGGTAGGTGAAAACTAAGCCATCATCTACCTTGAATGTGATCTTCTTCTCTGCACACATGACGTTTGCTCCATAGGCGGACATCCAATCCATGCCTTGTATCACGTCAAAGTCCTTCATATCAAACTTAATCAAACATGAGGTCAAGTTCTTCCCACAAATTTCTACCAAACAGGGGTCGTAGACTTCCTTTAGGCTCACGACACTACCAGTCGGTGTATTGACTACTAAATCGTGCCCGATGTCCCTTGGTTGAATAGTCATCCTACTCGCAAAGGTGGTGGAAACAAAAGAGTGGGATGCGCCTGAGTTGAATAGTACTCATGTGGGAATGGTTGAGACAATCAGGGTACCTAGGGTTTGTATAGAATTTAGGTTTTTTGCATCCATAGGTTATTTCCTACAATTTAGTAGTGTTCAGTGAACTTACCTGTCATCACTTTGGGATTCGCCTCTACTTCTTCATTAGTCAGTGCGAACACTTTTCCTCGAGTCTGATTGTCCCGTGGTTGGAAAGGTCGAGCGTAGGACTGGTTTGATGAGTAAGTGTTATATCCGCGGTGCATGCATTCCCTGGCCATATTTCCTGCCTTGTGGCACATATAACATCTGTTGAACAACATGACCGGTGTTGAGGCTTGGCTCACTTGGCCATTGCAGTTCGGGCCGATGAAGCTGCTGTTGTTGCTTGACTTGCAATTGGTTAGGTAGGCCGGTTATAAGTGGGACGGAAAGAGTTCTGGCCCACATCTAGTCTATGATACGGAGTCGAATTAGGGCTCGAACTAGTTCCTCGCAAAACCTTGTTCGGCCAATCAAAATTTTGATAGTTGCTTGGCCTCTTGCCCAAGCCGACCAACGTTGTAGCTTTCTCTTTCAATCTGTCCTCCATAGTCTTTGCCTTGTCGACCATTTGCGCGTAGTCCTGAATATCCATAATTGACAAGATGGACCAGATCTCCGGTTTTAGTCCTTTCTCAAATTTCTTCATCTTACTAACTTCCCCTTTCAGGTGTTCCAAAGCAAAATGGAACAAATTCTCGAACTGCTGCTGGTTGTCCAGCATAGACTTGGTTCCTTGCACAAGTGTAGAGAACTCAGCTTCCTTCCTGTCCCTAAAGCTCTCAGGGAAGTAGTTCTTGAAGAAGACTTCTTTAAATTACTCCCAAGTAGGATTTGGATGAGCTGCTTCAAGGTAAGGCTTGGTTGTCTTCCACCATGCTTCTGCCTCGTTCTGTAGCTGGTATCCAGCACAAATCAACTTTTGCGCATCTGTACATTCAAGTATGTCAAATGCCTTTTCCAAGGTGCTAATCCACCGTTCCGATTGCATTGCCTCAAAATTTAACTTGGAAAATGGCAACTGGAGCTTCTTGAATCTCTCCATCACCTTAGCTGTAGAGTTTTCCACTATGTGTTAGGCCCAGGTGGTGGAAAAAGTATTGGCCGATTGGGTGGTGGTGGTGGTACTGCTCGCTCTTGCATCATGGTCGTAAATTGTGTAGACATTTGGCCTAGCAGCTCCTGTTATTGCTGCATGGTCCGCATCATGGTGGTCATGAAGGTGTTCACCTCTCCAACTGCTATACCTGGCTGAGGTGTAGCGGCAGTAGCTTGGGCAGCCATTGGTACCCTCGGTGAAGTAATCGACACTTCAAAATTCTGAGCTTCGGTCCCATCCGATAGCTCAACTTCTGGGATAAATCGAGGGCGTCTTCCTCAACGACTACCTCGGTTGGATCTAGTGTTGACCATGATTGCTTTTTTGAAAGAAACTACATGTTTAATATTTCCCACACTCTCAACGAGGTCAATATATAATTCCTAACTATCACATGTGCATTACCTATTCCACAGTTCCAGTGTAATCATATTATCATCCCAGTGAGGTGTGTTATTCATTGAATGTTTTTGTAAAGTGTTTTATGTTTGTGGAGTGTTTTATGCCATGATTTGTTATGCATAATGCTATATTGAAAATTTATATTAAACAGTGATTTCTTAGTTTTATACCTGTACCTAACATGCAAGTCTCTCCAACTTCGTCCTAGTGATAAGAGCCTGTACGTATAGGTATCCTATATCGCTCCTAACCTCATCTGCTAAGGAAAGGTAGATGACACGACCCTGTGGTCCACTAGTATCTGCGAGTGCCAAGAAGACAATCAGTCGGTTCTCAGCCCAGGACTGTATCTCTCGTATCCAAGCTAGTCTCTTCCTCAGTCGTCTAAGTAAAGCATGTTGCTAGGGTCTCCAAGCCCGAACAACGAGATCAGGACTTGCCATGGAGAATTTCTAAGTATCAAGTCACTATGGCTACTTAACATAAAATTTAGTGTAGCACTATAGGTAAATAAAACAATTATGGACAAGAAGTTAAATAGGTTAGCTCGAGGTTGCACACAGTGTTACAGTGATCTACGGGGTTCTTAACTTGCTTGATAGCCTATTAGGTTTAATCCTTATTGGGCTAGGCTATGGGTATGGTAGGGCCCACTTGCAGGCACAGAATTTTAGGTAATGCCTAAGCTTCCCAAGATTCTACAACCACACATCTTAATATGCCTACGTATCTATGTTCAAGTTTGCACAGCATCACTCGCACAGTGGTTCATTCATACATGTATATAAATATATAATATTTAAATGTAGAAATTATACTCAAAATAAGCCATCTAAAAAGAAAATTTATCCCCTCAAATCGCTTGCTTCCTCATCTTATTAGTTTATACCTATGTGATTTTCCCATTATTGCTTTATTTATTCATTAATGTTTATTTTTATTTATTATTTATTATCATTATATTATATATATATTTTTTCACATAATCATTCAAATGCTGTAGTTGTGTTAAACATGCCATTTTAGGGTAGAAACTATAAGCCCATAAGTGAATATTCCATAATTTGCTGAAAATCCATTCTCTGGGCGATTCTTGGGGTGTATATCACATATTGTCTACTGGGGGCTGGTAAGGGGGGTCCAGTGGTCAACCTCCCATATTTACTAATGCAGGTGATGCTCTATCATGCACAGAACCCATCAGATGGGAACCTGTTCTATGGGAAGTTCATAACTCTTGTGTTTCAGTAATTTGGAGTTCCTCTGGCTGGAGTGTATGAGGATGGTGACAGGTCAAAACTCATCAGCAAGACCTCGATCCAGAAGATGAAGATGCAGGGGGAGCTCGAGAGCGATCCCGAGTTTGGTGAGGAGATGGAGATGGAGCAAGAGGCAGCAGAGAGGGCAGAGTTGGGTGAGCAGGGTGATCCAGAGGGCACTGGTGCACAGTTTGTAGATCTACCTCCCTATGGGCCGACCGGTGCTACTAGTTCTCAGGTGCCAGAGTCCTATGGGTGGTGCTATATGATGGCACAGTTTCAGGGTCTCTGCACCCAGCTGACTCAGATGTCGACGCGGATGGATCAGGGCTTCACTTCCCAGGAGGGGAGAGTAGGTTTTGTTGAGCAGCGCCTAGACTTCTGGGATTCCTATTACTGCGTTGACTCTCGACTGACTCAGCCTTCGCCGAGCAACATATCTCCCAAGGAGTAGCCTTCCAGCACCAGCTTACATCCTAAGATTTAGTCCCCTAACTTTCAGCCTGAAATGATGTAGTTTTTGTTTTTTTCTATCATGGATTATGTAGTTTTTTTTGTTTCTTTGCAGATGTAATTGGAAGTAGTACTTCCATTGAACTTTATGTAATGGTTTCTGCCATAACTTATCCTTTATTAAAGTTTTAGATGTGTGTTCTACCTTTTATTTATATTTGCCCCCTGTAACTTTTAATTATTACATGTTTTATTTTCTTGAAATTTATTATTCCTATTCTGCTGTCTGTGAATGTAGAAAGAGCTTCAAGCTCTAATACCAAGCTCTGTCACACCCCAAACCACTCCTTGGGAGGATTAGGTAGGTGACCCGAATTGCACTTCAGCAATCCACCAAATCCCACGGATCTAGAAGCAGTTACTCCATTCACAGACACACACGTCCACCATAATACAACATGTAATACTATGTTTGTTCATTCCCTCTCTCACTCCCACAGAGAAAACAGTAGAATCTATCTCTACCACATACAGCTTTTAACAAAAGAAATATATATAGGCCAAGGTAACCAGAGCCCCAAAAAAGAAAGAAAGTTGAAAAGTAAAATGGGGAAAACTCCGTAAAAAACAAAAGGAGTCCCTAAGACAAAAAGAAAATGTCAACAGCAACACCCTTCATGGGTCATCCTCAGCTATCACCGAGAACACACGCACCAACGGTATGACCTCCATCTGGGTCCACACCAATATAGTCATAACCACCATGGCTCTCCTTTGGGTAATAAGTCTCCCCGCCACAGTGGCATCCACCTGTAGGATCATCTAACAGAAAAACATATATAACAGAATGTGAGCTCCACCGAGCCCGGGAATGAAATACATCACCATGCATGTACATGCAATCACAACCATATGAGTCCTATATGAGGTGCAGTTCAATTTATTTATTAGCCACCTAACATCACAACTAAGGCAGGTTAGTGCTACTACAATCCCCAATACATGTATCCCTGGTGCGGGCTTTTAACCCCTTCCCGCGATACACCCATTGAGTTGTCGGAGAGGACCAGTCAGCTCCCGCAGTTGTCACCAAGGTCAGCCCGACCAGCCCTCTGTGATTAACCTGTGAGGCATTCATCCTTTTCATCACTTTTCTTTTCTCTGGCTTATAGCCCATAATCACCTTTTCAGTGCAATCACATTTCTTTCTTTTCTTTTCTTTTCTTTTCTTTTCTTGCCTTATTCATATGGTCACTCCCAGAGGCATCCAACACCTTAACCCCTGTTGGCAAGGGTGCATAGCACGGATGATGAAACTCTAGCCCAATATGTCTATATGGCATCGTATGAGTCGGATGGTGTCAACCATATCCCATTCTACGGGCTACCACAGGCCTCATTTCCAGCCGGCTACGACATCTAGTCTAACAAATCATATACTGCATACAATACTCATCCATAGATTCCAGCAGTCAACACATTGTTGTTTTCAGATTTCAAGATTTATGAATTAACTATACAACACAATATCATTATGTTATAATTCATTTCAGCATATTAGTTATGTTACATTTACATACACGATGACATTTCACTCACCGTGGCCTGTTTTGGGTGCAACTAGGCAGTGTAGTCTGGCACAGAGACTGGTTTTAGTCTCAGGTAGTAAAACAACAATGATTTCATACAAAATATGCTCAGATCTTACATGTAACAAGTTTGCATGTCAGATCTGAGGCATCCCAAGGCAGCCCCCAAGTGTTCTGGGCTTTACTTAGCCAAATTCACCTTCTCAGAGCTGGGATCAATAGAGATTCATAAAGAGCAGCAGCATATGGAGATGGGATCAGTTTACCCAAGGATGGATGCTGCAGAGACTATGTGTAGGGTGGTAGCGCAGTGATCCACCTCCCCTTCCTCTTCTTCTCCTTCTCTTCTCTCTTTTCTTCCTCTCTTTCTTTCCTCTCTTTTCTCTCCATGGTTTGAACAGTGCAGGAACTCTATTTTTGGGCTGGGGCCTGCCTATTTAAAGGCCAGCCATGACTAAGGCTTGTTTGGCTACTAGCCCCCCACTTCTAGAATGCATTTTAACCTGATTCTGGGCCATTTTGGCAACTCAGGTGGGGTCCACATGGGTCTAAGGGTAGGTAATGATTCCTAAAATTCTCATCTATCCCTAGAGGGTGTTCATGGTCTGTATGGGTGGTCCCCACATGTCTAGAGTCCAAAATACATCATTCAGCCACTCTGGGCAATTCTCTGGGTGATTTGGCCAATCACCCAGTGCATCACCCAGAGAATACAACAATGCGGTATAAGCTCTGTGCTTGCACAGGTGCTTGGCCCAAGGCTTGGGCTTTGCACCAACACCTCACCCAGGGTTTAATACACATCTTTACAGGTGTGCTCCCCACATTTATGGATAGGAGAGAGAATACCTGGGGTTTATGCAGTACAATATGCTGTTGGCAGTGCAACTGCATGGGGCTGCAATCCATCTTCTGGAAGGTATGTAGGAGGACAATCTCGGAGGTTCAACTATTGGAGTGATGCTCCACAGTGTGTTTGGGTGACTAGTTAGAGGTCCCTATCCTTCATTCAAAATTTCCAGTCAATTTGGGGTAGGCTTGATAGCATCCTCCTGTCCCTATAGGACACGAGTTTTCTTGCTCAAAACTTGGTTTCAATAGCTAGATTCATCCCATCTTCGAATTGGGATGAAATCAGAGGGTAATAAAACTTATGGTTAAACTAAATCTATGGCTATGGGGGTTCCTAAATCAGTTTGTGTAGTGGTTGATGGGTTTGGGTTCTAACATCAAACAAACTAAGCATGCAAGGCTGAGATTTAACATGCAGCCATTCAAACCTCACATACACACACATCAACAAGCATGCATATGCATTATAGCTAAGATCTTAGGCCCTAATAGGCAAAACACTCCATGCATGCAAAGATCCATGCACTTAGCTCACTATCTATGGTTTGCATGCATGATCAAGCGTGAAATCTCGCTACATGCATGGCTGGAACTTAAGATGCATGTAACAGTAAGCTAAAATAGTATAATTTCATATAAATCCCCTAGAACTAGTCATGCATGCATGATCTAAGCAGCCCTAAAGTTCCAGGCAATGATTCCATAGGAGTTCCTACAGAGACAGCCATATAGGCTTTGGTCTTTGGGTTCAAAATCAGAGAACAGATTGGAATCATGGTTTAAGGGGTAGTTCTAAGGCTAGGTGAGGTTACCTTGGGCTGTAGAGGGATTCGGCCAAGGCTTGCTCAGGTGTAGGCCATCCTCCTCTTCCCTTTTCCTTCCTTCTTTCTCTCTTCCTTCCTTTCTCTCTTCCTTTCTTTCTCTCTTTCTTTCTCTGCTGTTTAGGAATAGTAACAGCCTAATTTCTAAGCTGGGCCCCTAATTATAGTTTTTATAAAATTAAGATCTATTTGGCTAGGCAGTCCTATACTGAAAATGCATTCTTAAAGTGAATTTTTCCTAGTTTAGCTACATAGGTGGGGCCCACATGGATTCCAAGATGGGGATTGGTTCCTAAAATTCCAAGGTACCTATTGGATGTTTGAAGGCAGTAGGTTCAGCTCTCACAAACTTGGAATGGGAAAATGTAGGTTTTGGCATCACTGGACGATTCACTAGAGCTTTGGGCCAATCGTCCAGTGCATCATCCAGAGAATGCTGCAATGCTGAATTTTGCCTGTGGTTTCTACAGAGGTTTGTCTTTCCACATGGCACTTTCCCAACACCCCACCATATATACAAGGAAGATATATTTAAGAGCATAGCCCTCTTAATGCTCAGGAGAGAGAAATACCTGTGCTCTAAGTTGTACAACAGGTAATGGACTGAGCAGCTATAGGGTGTTACAACCCACCTTCTCACAGGTATGGTGGATGTCATCAGTGGGGCTCCCTATTGATTGTGACCACTGGTGTGAGACACCATAGGTCATTGGTGTGGGTGGTTGCCGATCCTTGTTCTTTAAGCAAAAATCTAAGTCAGATTGGGGCAGATTTGACATTCTCCCCACCTAACAAAAATTTTGTCCTCGAAATTGACATACCTTGTGGTCCAAAAAGCTGAGGATATTTAGTATGCATTTCCTCCTCACGCTCCCATGAAGCTTCCTCTGGGGGGCGGTTCCCCCTTCGAACCTTAATGAATGGGACCGGGCGGTTCCAGAGGTTATGCTCCTTTCTGTCTAGTATCTCCATTGCTTGTTCTTCATAGGTCATATCAGCATCTAGTTGCTCTGGTTCGGCCAAGAGTACATGTGTGGGGTTGTTGATATGTTTCCTTAGCATCGACACATGGAATACATCATGGACGCCTTCTAATGACGGCGGTAGGGCCAGTCAATACGCTACTGGTCCAATCCTCTTTAAGATTTCATATGGGCCGATGTATCTCGGGCTCAGTTTACCCTTCTTACTGAATCACAACAGCCCTTTTGTTGGAGAAACTCGGTGAAACACCTTCTCACCAACTCCAAATTCAAAGTCCTTCCTCTGGTTGTCGGCATAGCTCTTTTGTCTAGACTGAGCCACTCTGATCTTTTCCCTGATCACACCCACTTTTTTCACAAGTTGCTTGTATCATCTCAGGACCTAGATACTTTATTTCCCTGACTTTGTCCCAGTATAACGGTGTTCGGCATTTCTGGCCATACAGGGTTTCATATGGTGCCATGCCAATAGTGGAGTGGTAACTGTTATTGTAGGCAAATTCCACCAAGGGAATGTGGACGTCCCAACTGTCCCTCATTTCTAATATGCAGGCTCTGAGCATATCTTCCAGAGTCTGAATGGTCCTTTCGGATTGTCTATTTGTTTGGGGGTGGAAAGCTGTGCTAAGATTCAGCTGGTAACCCAAGGCTCGTTGTAAGCTTTTCCAAAATCTTGATGTGAATCGGGGGTCCCGATGGAATACGATGCTGACGGGCACGCCATGCAGGCGGACCACATTTCAATGTAGAGTTGGGCGAGTTTTTCCATGGAGTAAGTTGTCTTGATGGGAACAAAGTGGGCTGTCTTGGTTAGTCCATCGACTATCACCCAGATTGTATGCATTCCCTTTCTTGTGCTGGGCAAATCTGTCACAAAATCTATAGTAATCCTTTCCCACTTTCACTCTGGAATTGGAAGCAGTTGTAGTAGTCCATAAGGTCTGTGTCTCTCTGCCTTTATCTACTGACAGGTAAGGCATTCAGACACATACAGGGCTATGGTCTGTTTCAATCCAATTCACCAATAATACCTCTTCAGATCCTTATACATTTTTATGCTGCCTAGGTGTATTGAGTAGGGTGAGTTATACACTTCCTTAGAATCTGGTCTTGTACATCGTAGTCATCTGGCACGCACAACCTATCCTTGAATCTCAATGCCCCATCATTGGCTATCGAGAAATCGAGGTCTTTATAAATTCCTTGCTTTATCTGCCAGATGATCTTTGCTAGCTCGGGGTCTCTGGGCTGCTTCCAATTATTTCTTCTCAGATTGACATTTGTATGTCCATAGCTGCCTGCTGAACAGCCGTTCCCTTGATCATGAGTTCCAAATCAAACTTCCAAGCTTCTTCTATTAACTGTTCACTAACGACCAAGGAACCGAGGGATGCGGTTTGGGATTTTCTGCTCAGTGCATCCACCACAATGTTGGCCTTACCAGGGTGGTATTGAATATTACAGTCATAGTCCTTTACCAATTCCAACCACCGCCTCTATCTCATGTTTAATTCCTTCTGGGTGAAAAAATACTTCAAGCTCTTGTGGTCATTGAAGATTTTTCTCTTCTCACCACAAAGATAATGCCGCCAAATTTTTAAAGCAAAAACTACCGCAGCCAACTCTAAGTCGTAAGTGGGGTAGTTCTTCTCATGTTCCTTCAACTGCCTTGAGGCGTAGACTACCACCTTTCCTTTCTACATTAGTACGCCGCCCAATCCTATTCGAGACCCATCCGCATACACAACCATGCCACCGATGCTATCTGGAATGGTTAGCACTGGTGCCGTCACCAATTGATTTCTCAGTTCTTGGAAACTTTTCTCATAGGCGTCAGTCCATTCGAACTTCGCACCCTTCTTCATTAGCTTTGTCATTGGTGCTGAGATGCGTGAGAAATTTTTGATGAATTGATGGTGGTACCCAGCTAATCCTAGGAAGCTACGGATCTCTGAGGCATTCTTGAGTGACCTTGTCTGGGTTTACTTTGATACCTTCCTTGGTGATGATGTGTCCCAAGAATCCAATCTGGTGGAGCCAAAATTCACACTTGCTGAATTTTTTGAATAGCCGGTGTTCCCTTAATCGCTGTAACACGAACCTAAGGTGTTGAGCTTGTTCCTCTTCACTTTTGGAATAGATCAGGATATCGTCGCTAATACGATGACATAATTGTCTAGTACGTCGTGGAATACCCTGTTCATCATGTTCATGAACGCAGTTGGGGTATTGGTTAATCCGAATGATAACACCAAGAATTCATAGTGTCCGTATTGGGTTCTGAATGCCGTCTTGTGAATGTCGCTACCCTTGATCTTCAACTGATGGTACCCAGACCTTAGATCACTTTTATAGAAAACCCTTGCACCCTGTAATTGATTGAATATGTCATTGATGCGTGGAAATGGGTATCGGTTCTTGATTGTGAGTTTGTTTAGCTCCCGATAATCGATGCACATTCGCATGCTTCCATCCTTCTTCTCATGAACAACACGGGTGCTCCCCAAGGAGACACGCTTGGTCGAATAAGTCCTTTCTTCAGTAAATCTTGCAACTGAATCTGCAACTCTTTTAGCTCCATAGGTGCCATTCTATAAGGTGCCTTGGATACAGGTGCTACACCAAGAACTAAGTCGACCGCGAACTTTATTTCTCGATCAGGGGGTAGCTGAGTCAGATCCTCCAAAAAAACATCAGAAAACTCCCTAACAACATCAAGTTCCTTTAATGGCCTAATCTTCACCTCGGTGTCCATTACCATGGCCAAATAGCCCTGGCATCCTTCGTATAACAACTTTCGTGCTTGGAGGGCTGATAAGGTTATTCTCTTGGGTTTCTTTGTCGGTTCACTTTGATAAAAGTCAAGCCATCCTTTATCTTAAATAAAATCTTCTTCTGCGTACACATGACGTTTGCCCCATAGGCGGACAACCAATCCATGCCTAGTATTACATCAAAATCCTTCATATAAAACTTGATCAGGCGGGCTGTCAGGTTCTTCCCACAAATTTCCACTAGACAGGAGTTGTAGACTTCCCTTAGGCTTGCAACGCTTCTATTCGGAGTGCTAACTACTAAATCATGCCCCATGGTCATCCTATCCATAAAAGCAATAGATACGAAAGAGTGGGATGCGCCCGAGTCGAATAACACTCGTGCGGGAGCGGATGATATAATCAAGGTGTTTGAGTTAAAATAAAACCGCAAGCGTACGGGTCAATCGTAGCTACGGGTCGAACACGAGGAGGTCAACCTTGAATAAATTTCCACTTTTAATTAACGCTTGAAGTGTACAACTTACCAAATATGGAAACAACCTATATATAGAAACTACCAATTATGAAAACTAGCAAATATAGAAGCAACTAAATTACCAAAGATAACAAATTAAAAATAGAAACTAGGGCAACCACTAAGGTAATGGATGAATTAAAAATAAGAAAGTCACTTGAGAATGAGTTCCACCATGAGAATTAGGGCAGATCAATGACTAGCATATTAGGGCAAAGCATGCATACGGCCTAAGTCTATAAGATATGCGGCACGGCTCATATACGGCTAACATATCCTATGAAAACAGTGCTTATACAACATACAATGTAAACAAAAAAAAATACATGAACATAATGGTGTCACAATGGATACGGCTAACGAACATGTATATAGTTCCCCTTGGAATGACATACAAGCTGTGGGCGGTCATCCATCGTAAGTCCAATATTGATCATGTCCATTAATCACATAGACAATGCTAGCCATCAATTCTTCCTTCTCTCATGGTTTCACCCACTCCCAAAAGGAGAGGTTTAGCTAGCCATGAAAGCAATGAAGAGGGAAGAAAGGATTGATGGAGAAAAGACATAGAAATTATTAAAACTAAAATTTATAAGAAGAAGAACTTAGCTGATTCGAATAACTCCAATGAAGATGATTCCGTCACTTGAATCCCATCACTTGAAGCCGCATCCAATATTGAAGAACAAATTACCAAAGTGTATAATGAAGATTACACATATGATCGAAGGGATGGGGAAATAAAATTTATCCTAACAATGATTCTAAAAAATAAAATTACATATGATAACCTAATTACATAAGATCTGAAAAAACTCAAAAGAAAAGGAAGATGAGAGAATCGGGAATGGGAAGAGAGAGTTATCTAAAACTTCAATTAAAACCAAAAAGTTGAAGGAAAAAGCAATTGGAAGCTTGCTGTTCATTACATGAAAGAGAAATAAGAACGAAGACCAATAGAAGAAACATAAAAATCCCAAAAAACAAAGCTCTCCCGAGAAGAGGGCGCTTGCTGTTCTTATATGCCCATCGTGCTCTGTGTGATGTCCTCTCTACCGTTCTTTTTTACAAAGGAAGTGAACTCCCAATTGGAAACTACTAAAACCGTGGTTGATTACCTTCCAATTCCAACTCCCTAAAATCCATGTGAGAATGAGAGAGAGAGATTTTTAATTCTCAATCTACAACGTGTTATCATATGAGAGAGAGTGAGAGATTTCTTTCTTTTTATTTTTATTTTTTTATTTTCTATTCCTTCATCATAAATAACTTCACTAAAATTCATTATTGGGCTATATCTTTGTATCCCGAGTCCAGATGGAACCAGCCCGAGAATTAAAGTTGCACCGTTTTGAATTCCAGACGATATGAGCCCAATATCCGCTATTTTCCAAAAGATTCTCAATTTACCAAAATTACCCTTATGCCCCTATGCTTGATTTTACTCTCTTCTTCTTCTTCTTGTTCTCTTAACTCGGATCGACTTGCTCTGGTCTTCAGCTCCTGTCTTCATTGAATCTTCTTCTTTTCAGCTCCTTTAGCTTTATTACTCCACTTCTATTAAAATTATCCAAAACCCGAAAACACAGAAAATACCTCGAGTAGCTCCGTAAAATGTGAGTAAAATGCATGCTTATGACCCTAAGATTTCACACATTCGTGCTCACGATTCCCCCACACTTAGACTTTGCTCGTCCTCGAGTAAAGCAAAAGACAAACTAACCTAGAATACAAAAAGAACCTAACTCACTTTCGTAGGAATCACGGTTGCACTTAGCACGTGCAACAAGCCTTTAAACCCCTAGGTTACCCCTAGTGGACGAGTTGTGTCTCGTGAGTGTTTGCGAGTGAATATACACACAAAATTCAATTTGTAAATCCATCTGTGGCCAAGATAAAGAATGCAGCCCCAAGATAATTTACTTTGAGATTTTCTAGATGTTCCCCACACTTGAACTTTATTATCCCACTCGAGTTGGAGAACTGTCATACATCTAACTTAGAGAGGTTTGGGGTAGGGTGAGTCACCTTGTTTTTCCTTGAGATTAGATCGAGTAGGTCATCTAGGCTACAAAAGATTTCAGCTCGGAACCTTGGTAGAACCTTTAAACACATACACAATTTCAATTTCATTTTGATTTTACTTGCCATATTTTTCTAAGTATTGAACTCAAATGTCCCTCCACTACAATTGGCTTGAATGACATGCAAGGCTTGCACGACACCCAAGTTACTAAGTAGTGTTGGAATAGATTCTCGGTGCATATATCATTTGATTGCCACATTGTGGCTTTAGACATTGATGCAGTATGAGTTCAAACTTTTTTTTTTTTTTTTTTTCCAGCACACATTACTCCAATCCGTGCAATGTCTTGACTTCTTAAGCTTTCTAGGTGGCTCTTGTAGCGAGCTTTAGGCCAATTACTCTCAAACCGGACAGCTTTAAGGAATTAGGTGTAAAACACCCCTCGGGCTTACTTACTCAAACCAAATAGGCTACAAGCCAAGACTGGATCAAAGAGTAAATAAATTTTTTTTTCTTGGCAATTAGCTATATCATGCAAGTATATCATGGTTCAACCTTAACACCTAGCCAAAACTCGTGTAAACAAGATGACTAACAAAATCAGCTCTCTTAGTAGGCAGTGTACTTTCAAAGAATTTAAAATCCCTTTGATCGGTATATTTCAATTCCCTCCTCGGTGCGGAATTTTCTATTACTTCAAAGTGTAGGGTATTTTGGATGCTCTCAAAGTCTTTCGAAAAGTAAACTAAAGAGGCTATACACTCGCTCTCAAACCAAAGTAAAGACTACAATTCAATGAAATCCCCCCATACTTAAATGATGCAGTGTCCTCAATGCATGAAAAAAAAAAAAAAAAAATAAGGACAAAGAAGAGGGGCGTACGGATATGATCATGGTGGCTCAAAATAAGGAGGTGCATGGAAATCCATGACCTCGTAAGAATGTGGTGAAGAAAGTGGCATGAGAGAGGAATTAAAAGATGTGCTAGAGATTGTAGAGTGTGTACCCTTACCGGATCAAATATTACAGAGCCTCCATTGTGTTGTTGGGACAACACCTCTTGTTCCTTTTCAGCGGTTCCACTTGGTGGTGACTTGGGAAGAGAAGTAGGCAGATTACCATACGGCTCACAGTGGTGGCTTGGTCCACAATTTAGAAGGCTCTCCCCCATACTTGGATTGAGGCAAGTCCTTTAGACATTGATTAATACCGTAATAAGAGTAGTTGCAACCAAATCAGGTGGTTCAAAAATTAGATGCACGTCTTCATCTAAGCATGGTTGCTTTTCCAATCGAAAGACATTAAAATCACGAGATGCATTCCCAAAAGCAGTCTCATCGAGACCATTCCTACAATTGATCGAGCATTGCTAGTAGCTAAGAAAGGTCTACCAAGGATAATTGGGATTTGACCTTTGATATTGGTCACGAGGTTGGGTATCTAGGACTATGAAATCCACGGGAAAAAGAAATTCCCAACCTTTAATAACACATCCTCAATTACTCCCTTGGGAGTCTTGACGATCTATCCGCCAATTGTAATGTGACAGAGATGTAGGCTTAAGGTCTCCTAACCTAATTGTTGGTACATGAATATGGCAATAAATTGACACTAGCTCCTAGATCAAGAAGGGCATGGTTAATTCTAGTGTTACCAATCATACATGAGATAGTTGGGCAACCAGGATCCTTATACTTAGCCACTATCTCTGTTGTGACTGAGCTCACATTGGCGATCAGGAAGGCTTTCTTAGGTACATTGATTTTTCTTTTAAGTACACAAGTCCTTGAGGACCTTTGCATAGGTAGGTACACGGAAATAGCATCTAAAAGAGGATGTTAACTTGCACACTTTTTAAGACATTTAAAACTTTTTCATTATTGCATCCTTCTTGTTGCTTTTAAGCCTATTGGGAAATGGAGCCTTAGAGACATAAGTCTTCTCGGGTGGCTCTTCATGTTTCTCTTCACTAACCACTATAGGTTCATCGGACGAACCTTGGACAGGGGCTGGTCATTCACAACTATGGGAGGGTCATGTGGGGCACTTACAATGGGTGGTGGATGAGGAAGATTCACAATATCAACAGGAGGCTCGAAGTTATAGGAGTTGGTTGAATTGGAACCTCTTGTTGGTACTCACGTCCACTTCTCGGAGCATATATGGCATTACATTGAGTAGAGGGTTCGAGTGGTATGGACTACGATGGATAGAGTTCAGGTGAGTGTGAGGTGGATGGGGTACAGAGGTCGAGGGTTCGGATCCGCTGACTTTGCATCTTATCCTTTTCCCTTTCATGGAGAGTATTGGCCATTGAGAGATTTGCCTCTCTATGTTATGTTGGCTGGTCATGAATGTGCTCATGAGAAGCTCCATACTCTTCTCAAGGGAATTTATCTGGTAGACTCATCACTATTTTTCAGAAATTCAGGTGGTTGCTGATTTATCATTAGGGTTGGTGGTGCGGTGAAGATGATTGGGAGGGGGACAAATACGGGGTTAGT
This sequence comes from Telopea speciosissima, assembly GCF_018873765.1. Lineage (NCBI taxonomy): Eukaryota > Viridiplantae > Streptophyta > Magnoliopsida > Proteales > Proteaceae > Telopea > Telopea speciosissima. The sequence continues at coordinate 48,354,058 of NC_057916.1, forward strand.
CTGTGGGAGCAAACGACCTTGGATTGGAGGTTGGAATGTAGATGGACCAACTTGATTGGGGCCTTGGTTCCATGAGAAGTTAGGGTGATTTCTCCACCCAGGATCATAGGTTCCACTATAAGGATTGTTCATTACATGCACACTCTCATAGATTCCATGCCCACTAGACCGATTAGGGCACTCATCCATCACATGTGATGAGGATTGGTATCCGATACACAAAGGGCGATCCGATAAACCTGATTTATCGGGGTAGGTCCCTTGGTCATTATGGCTTCTAGTCTTGTAATAAGACTGTCCACCGAGCCTCTTTGGCTACAGTTCCCTCTACCAAAAATCCCTCACCGGAGTTTTCATTTTCTTGAGTGGATTCCCACTCTCGGTCTTGTCCGCTAAGTCAACCAAAAACTCCCAAGCTTGATTTTCATCGGTGAATGATGTGAATCCAGTTGGGCACATGGATTCCACCAACTGCTTGGTTTGATAATCTATACCCTCATAGATGATTTGGCACAGATGCCAAGTATCTACGCCATGGTGAGGACACTCTTGAAGAAGGTTGTTGAATCTCTCCATGAATTTAGACAAGGATTCGTTTGGCACTGTATGCCAACTGAATATCATTCCTAATCCTATTGGTCTTATGCAAGGGAAAGAACTTCTTTAGGAAGACAACTATAAATTGATCCCATGTAGTTATTGAGTCTCTAGGCAAACCATAGAGCCACTTTTTAGCTTGATCCTTAAGTGCAAAGGGGATGAATCTCAACTTAACCGCATCATCAGTCAATTGTTGCATCTTAATGAGCACACATACCTCCTCAAACTCCCTAAGAAACAAATATGCATCTTCGTTAGCTACCCCATGAAAGTGGGGCAACATACTAATGAAATTAGATTTAAGCTCATAATTGTTTCCTTGGGCGTGCGTGTAGCGAATGCATGAGGGTTGTGCAGCCCGTGTGGGATAAGCGGTCCCTAAGGGTCATAGGTTGCCTCTCTCCTTCCTCACCCATAGTTGGAATCTCAACTCGTTCTATCCAGTTCTTAAAATTCCTCTCCCAAACAAGCATACAAAAGGCACAATCCGAAATTTAAAGAACAAAGCTCTTTTTTTTTCTTTTGGATTTTTTTAAATATTTTTTTTTTTTTTTTTTTTGAATTGAAAACACTACGAATCAATTAAAATTGGAAACTAAACACGCGTCACCTCCCGACAACGGCGCCAAAAACTTGTTTGAGTTAAAATAAAACCGCAAGCGTACGGGTCAATCGTAGCTACGGGTCGAACACGAGGAGGTCAACCTTGAATAAATTTCCACTTTTAATTAAGCGAAGTGTACAACTTACCAAATATGGAAACAACCTATATATAGAAACTACCAATTATGAAAACTAGCAAATATAGAAGCAACTAAATTACCAAAGATAACAAATTAAAAATAGAAACTAGGGCAACCACTAAGGTAATGGATGAATTAAAAATAAGAAAGTCACTTGAGAATGAGTTCCACCATGAGAATTAGGGCAGATCAATGACTAGCATATTAGGGCAAAGCATGCATACGGCCTAAGTCTATAAGATATGCGGCACGGCTCATATACGGCTAACATATCCTATGAAAACAGTGCTTATACAACATACAATGTAAACAAAAAAAATACATGAACATAATGGTGTCACAATGGATACGGCTAACGAACATGTATATAGTTCCCCTTGGAATGACATACAAGCTGTGGGCGGTCATCCATCGTAAGTCCAATATTGATCATGTCCATTAATCACATAGACAATGCTAGCCATCAATTCTTCCTTCTCTCATGGTTTCACCCACTCCCAAAAGGAGAGGTTTAGCTAGCCATGAAAGCAATGAAGAGGGAAGAAAGGATTGATGGAGAAAAAGACATAGAAATTATTAAAACTAAAATTTATAAGAAGAAGAACTTAGCTGATTGAATAACTCCAATGAAGATGATTCCGTCACTTGAATCCCATCACTTGAAGCCGCATCCAATATTGAAGAACAAATTACCAAAGTGTATAATGAAGATTACACATATGATCGAAGGGATGGGGAAATAAAATTTATCCTAACAATGATTCTAAAAAAATAAAATTACATATGATAACCTAATTACATAAGATCTAAAAAAACTCAAAAGAAAAGGAAGATGAGAGAATCGGGAATGGGAGAGAGAGTTATCTAAAACTTCAATTAAAACCAAAAAGTTGAAGGGAAAACGAATTGGAAGCTTGCTGTTCATTACATGAAAGAGAAATAAGAACGAAGACCAATAGAAGAAACATAAAAATCCCAAAAACAAAGCTCTCCCGAGAAGAGGGCGCTTGCGTTCTTATATGCCCATCGTGCTCTGTGTGATGTCCTCTCTACCGTTCTTTTTTACAAAGGAAGTGAACTCCCAATTGGAAACTACTAAAACCGTGGTTGATTACCTTCCAATTCCAACTCCTAAAATCCATGTGAGAATGAGAGAGAGATTTTAATTCTCAATCTACAACGTGTTATCATATGAGAGAGAGTGAGAGATTTCTTTCTTTTTATTTTTATTTTTTATTTTCTATTCCTTCATCATAAATAACTTCACTAAAATTCATTATTGGGCTATATCTTTGTATCCACGAGTCGAGATGGAACCAGCCCGAGAATTAAAGTTGCACCGTTTTGAATTCAGACGATATGAGCCCAATATCCGCTATTTTCCAAAAGATTCTCAATTTACCAAAATTACCCTTATGCCCCTATGCTTGATTTTACTCTCTTCTTCTTCTTCTTGTTCTCTTAACTCGGATCGACTTGCTCTGGTCTTCACTCCTGTCTTCATTGAATCTTCTTCTTTTCAGCTCCTTTAGCTTTATTACTCCACTTCTATTAAAATTATCCAAAACCCGAAAACACGAGAAAATACCTCGAGTAGCTCAGTAAAATGTGAGTAAAATGCATGCTTATGACCCTAAGATTTCACACATTCTTTGTGCTCATCACAAGGTACCTAGGGTTTGTATAAAGATAATGATGCAATCAAATTTCCTGCACCCAATTGGTTTGGTTCCTATAATTTAGTAGTGTTATGAGCACATACCTGTCATTACTTCTGGGTTCGCCTTCGCTTCTTCATTGGTTAATGCGAACACCTTTCCTCATGTCTGGTTGTCCCGAGGTTGAAAGGGTCGAGAGGAAGATTGGATCAATGGGTAAGAGTTGTATCCGTGGCTCGTACAATCTCTAGCCAGGTGACCAGCTTTGTGGCTTACAAAGTATTTGTTGGATAGTGCAGAGGGGGAAGAGGCCTGGCTTGCTTGGCTCATCGCTATTCGAGGTGGCAGAGCAGCAGTTGTTGTTTGGCTAGGAGTGGGTTGAGCATGTTGAGTTGTCCGATTGTAAACAGGACGGAAAGGTTGAGGAGTTTGGCTCATTTCTTGTCGTCAATACTTTATCGGATTGGGGCTTGAGCTAGTTCCCCGAAATGCCTTGTTTGGCTACCCAAAAATTCTGATAGTTACTTGGCCTTTTGCCCAATCCAGGTAACGCAGTGGTCTTCTCCTTTAGTCTATTCTCCAGCATCTTTGCGTTATCGACCATCTATGCGTAGTCTTGAATGTCTAGTACTGACAGAGTGGATCCAATCTTCAGCTTGAGTCCTTTCTCAAACTTCTTCGTCTTGCTAGCTTCTCCCTTCATGTGCTCCAGTGCGAAATGGAACAAGTCCTCAAATTACTACTGGTAATCCAGCACAGTCTTCGATCCTTGTATGAGGGCAGAGATTTAGCTTCCTTCTTGTCTCTGAAACTCTCGTGGAAATAATTCTTGAAGAATACTTCCTTAAACTGATCCCAAGTAGGGTTAGGATGAACTGCTTCAAAGGTAGGTTGCATTGTCTTCCACTGTGATTCCTCCTCATTTTGTAATTGGTACCCAGTGCATATCAATTTCTAAGCATTGGTACACTTGAGTATGTTGAATGCTTTCTCTAAGGCGCTAATCCATCTCTCTGGTTGCATTGCCTCAGAATTAAGCTCGGAAAACACAGGCGGCTGGAGTTTCTTGAATCTCTCCATCACTTTAGCTCTGCAGCTTTCCATCGCGTGTTGAGGTACATGTGGTGGAAATTGCAGGGGCCGATTGGGTGATGGTGGTGCCGCTTGCTGCTGTATTATAGTCATAAATTGAGCAGTCATCTGGCCCAACAACTCTTGTTGTTGCTACATAGTCTGCATCATGGTTGCTATGATGGTATTTACTTCACTAGCAGCCATACTCGGAGGGGGTACGGTTATAGCAACTGGGGCAGCTACTGACACCGGATTTGGGATAACTCAGGTTACTCTTGGCGAAGTAATCGATACTTCAAAATTCTGAGCTTCGGCTCTATCTGGTAGCTCAACTTTCAGAACGAATCGAGGGCCTCTTCCACGACGACCACCCCAATTTAATCTTGTGTTAACCATGTTTGATAGCTAAAAGGAATTTTGCAATGAATAACTCTATACTTATCTTCACTAGTGAAAGTTTTAATTTGATCTAAGATACATAGGATAGCATCTTCCTAGGTTGCAGTTTGATAACATTTCCATATAGCAAGGAGAATTTCATAACTTAAAAAGAAGAAAATCACATATGACAACAGGATTAATTTCTATAATAGATAAGCATCTTTTGGTTTATACCTATATTTAGCAAGCAAGCTGCTCCAACCTTCTCCCTGTAATAAAAGCTTGTAGGTCCAAGTACACTAGGTCATTCCTAACCTCATTGAATAGAGCAAGATAAATATAGCGGTCTTCCTCCCTGCTGGTGTCAAGATGTGCTAAGTATGCTACTAGGTACTTCTCTGCTTGGGTTCTAATCCTTTAGATTCAAGCTAGCCTCTTTCTTAGTCGTCTAATGTAGTGCATGTCACTGGGGTTTATTGACCTCGAACAACACAACCAACTCTGCCATAGAGAGATTTTTTTTTGAACATTAGGCTCCTATGGTTCCCCATCTTGGATGGATGTACTTAAGGCTACATGTACGTAAGTAATACAATTAGGAATCTTAAATGAGGTAACACAGGAATATAAGCAAAACAGTAATATTTTACAAAATTTTAATGCATCAGTTGGTCACAAGCGTATTAGAAACTAAAAGAATGATGCTAATTATAATTTTCTTTTCAGCTCGTGTCAGCACGCCATTCCCGGTACCTAAATATGTTCAGTCAGACTCACTTGTTCTTTTTTTTATGTGTTATTATTTATATATATATTTTTATACTTACCTATCTATCTTTCGGTTTCTACTCTCAATATCCACACACAAGTTCTTACATCCAAGTTCATATATATATTATCTTCTTAAATGAACATATACACGCCATGGGTTTCGCTTTACAAAAACCTCCTCTTTTTTTGTTTTCTTTCTTTCTTGTATTGCATATATATCTTCTATTATTACATTGGATTATTTTTTTATAATTATTATTATTTTTTTTGAATTTACCCCTAATGTCATCATGACCAACTACATGGTTTAAAATATCCAAAATGCCCATTTATACAATGTGGATTCAAACCAAAATTCAGAATTCACATTACTACTGTCAGCCATTGTCTAGACGTTTGACTGGACGATTGGATCAAACGTCTAGTGCCATTGTCCAAAGAATCGGGGACTGATTTAAACATAGTCCGAGACCCATTTCTTTCATTTCTTTCTTCCATCTTGAGAGCTTTGGACCTTCCGAATTGTGCCCAAAGGGTTTTGCAGGTTACCCCCAACCATTCCAAGGCATCACATCATCATTCCTTCGTGTCTACATGCGCCTACAGTCTGACCCATCGCCACCACCATCACCGACCGTGCCATCACCCATATCTGGGGGTGATTCTTCATCTGAAGAGCTTGAGTTCGACCAATTCTGGTTTGCACGTCATGAGTACAAGCAAGAATGGGAGAAATTCCAAGATAAGAGTATTGTGAATGGAAGGGTGGTGCAAGTGGAGGACTTCCAGCAATTTAAGCTTTTTGAGAGATTCAATGCTTTGGGTTGGGCACCTATGCTATCTCCTACCCTTCCATGCTACCCAAATTTGGTTTGGCATTTCATTGCAACCTTGGTCCAGTGGGTGGAATGCAGGGTTTTGGGCTTCAGAGCAGGGTAAATGGAGTGGACATGACCTTCACCCCAGCTATCTTGGCTGAGATCCTACAGATACCTGCCAGGGGTATTAGGTGTTTTTAGAAGCCCAGGGTGGATATCTCAAATCAGTTTTTCTATGGAGACCAGGGCTCAAGTGTTCAAGGCTCTTACTAGGTCAGAGAGGGTTCCGAAGTCTGAGGGGAGCTTCAGGCCTTCTGCCAGGATTTTGAGTAGGTGTATCTCCTACAACATCTACCCCAAGGGAGGTAACAGAGTTAGTATTTCTATGCTCCGTGCCTATATTACATATTGTCTACTGAGGGCCGGAAAGGGGGGTCCTGAGATCAACCTACCCTATCTACTTATGTAGGTCATGCTTTACCATGCCCAGAACTCAACTGATGGGAATCTGCTTTATGGGAGGTTCCTTACTCGAGTCTTTATGCACTTTGGAGTTTTCCTTAATGGGGAGTTTGAGGGAGGTGATGGGCTGAAACCCATTAGTAAGACCTCTATGAAGAAGATGAGGATGTTGTGTGAGCCTGAGAGTGCTTCAAAGGGTGTTGACGAAGAGATGGAAGAAATTAAGTAAGAGGATGTAGGAGCTGAGGATGTAGGGGGAGGAGGTGAGACTGGGAAGGTGCATGGGAGAGAGGATGATCCTGTAGATCCAGGCACGCAGTTTGGTGATCTTCCCGTGCATGGTCTTACAAAGGCTTTTGGTTTGCAGGTACCTCCTCCAGTAGCTGGGACCTATGGTTAGGAGGATATGATGGCACAATTCAGAGGCATTCACACCCAGCTTACCTAGATGTCATCGAGGATGGATCATGGTTTTACTTCCCTGGAGGGAAGAGTGGGTTCTATTGAGCAGCGACTGGACTTCTGGGACTCCCATTATCATGTTAACTTGCGACACTCTCAGCCTCTGAGAAGCGATGATCCAGCCCAGGAGTAGCCTACTTGTTTCTGATGTTTGTAGTTTAGAATTCTAGGTTTTATTTCCAGTTATGTTTTATGCATTTCCCTATTATCCGTTGTAGTTTCTATATTTTTCTTCTAAGTTGTAATCAAGTGTAGTACTTTTAACCCGCTCATGATGTAATGGCCTATGTTAAGTTTCAATCTATGAATCCTATTTTCCTCTATATTATGTCAGTACCTATGGTGTGTTATTCATAGGTAATCTTATGTTTACTAAATTTTCTATATGTCTACTTTCTGTTATTAGTTGTCCTATCTCCGCTGTTTGTGAATGTAGAAAGAGCTTCTCGCTCTGATACCAAGCTCTGTCACACCCCAAACCACCCCCTGGGAGGATTAGGTATGTGACCCAAATTGCACGGTAGCGATTCGCCAAACCCCAAGGATCCAGAAGCTGTTAATCATTCACAAACACACACACCCATAATGATGGATAAAAAAACATAATTACAGAGTGTAGTGGAAACTAATATTTACATAACTATTCAAGTTTCGGTACACGTCAAACTGTCACTGTTACACAACACCACCAGCCGGACTATCACCACACCTCCAACCAATAGCTTCAGAAAACAACAAAAAGGGAAAAGTTAGTAGACTAATATCTACATCAAAAGAATGCCCTAGGTTAGAAGAGATAAGCTGCCCGCCCTTCATGGGTTATCTTCAACTGTCACCAAGATCACCCGTACCAGAGGGATAGCCTCCGTCCGGATCCACACCCACATTGTCATAATCAAAACCACCTTCCTGCTCGAGATGAGCCTCCCAGCCAACATCACGTCCACCTATAAAATCATCTAAAAAGAAATATACAAGAGTGTGAGCTCCACCATGCCCGTGAATGAAATATAACCATGCATGCACATGCAAGCACATCCAAAATGAATCCTATATGAGATGAGGTTCATTATTAGTATTAAGCCACCTAGCATCAAAACTAAGGCAGGTAAAAGTGCCACTACAATCCCCAATACATGTATACCTGGTACGGGCTTCTAACCCCTTCCCGCGATACACCCATTGAGTTATCTGAGAAGACTGGTCGACTCCAACATGCTCTCCATGGTCAGCCTGACTAGTTCTCTGGGATTAGTCTGTGATACCACCTTTAACCTTTTTGGCATTTAGTAGAGTAGACACCTCTTTGGTATAACATTTTTCTTTGGTATTCAGCCGAGCAGACACCTTTTCGGTATAACAATTTTTTTTTTCCTTTTTATTTTTTGATATAGGTTCTCTCACAGACATCTAACACCTTAACCCCTGTTGGCAAGGGTTTGTAGCACGGGTGATGATACTCTAGTCAGATGCATTCTATATGACATAGTATGAGTCGGGTGGTGTCAACCGTATCCCATTCTACGGGCTACCATAGGCCTCATTTCGAAGCCGGCTACGACATCTAATCTAGCATTTTTGCAAGTATAACATTAACATTCAATTCCAATAGCCATCATACATATATCAGAATCAATAAGAATATAAATCAATTTAATAAATAAAATAGTAAATATTGCTGCTGTTGTTGTCATGACTCATCAGTCATGTTACACCTACACCCATGGTGTAATTCCACTCACCTTGTGTCAATCCCATCAGTCGGTGTCTAACACTGTACCATGTGTTTGGTGTTATAACCTAAGTTGACCGGACCATTAGAACATATCAAACACTGTCTAAAAAGGGTCTTAGAGTTCCAGGTTTGGTTTAGATTTGTTCAATCATTGTTCAACAATTATGGGAGCAGTAGCATAGCTTTTGCCAGGTTTGGCTTGGGTTACAGTGCTGGATTTTGACCCCCTTTTTGGGTCCACTGGCACATCCAAGACATGGTTACCAGTAAGGATGGCTGGGGTATGATTTTAGGGAAATTTTTGTGCCCCCAACTATCAAACCTGCCCCAATCTGACTTAGATTTTGCTTAAAGAACAGGGATCAACAGCCACCCACACCAATGACCTGAGGTGTATCACACCAGTGGTTACAATCAACAGGGAGCCCCCACTGATGACATCCACCATGCCTGTGAGAAGATGGGTTGCAACACCATGTAGCTGCTCAGTCCATTACCTGTTGTACATCATAGAGCAGAGGTAATTCTCTCTTCTAAGCATTGGGAGGGTTATGCCCTTAAATATATATTCTTTGTATGAGTGGTGGGGTGTTGGGAAAGTGCCATGTGGAAAGACAATCCTCTGTAGAAACCACAGGCAAAACTCAGTAGTGCAGCATTCACTGGATGATGCACTGAACGATTGGCCCAAAGCTCTAGTGAATCATTTAGTGATGTCAAAACTTGCATTTTTCCATTCCAGCATTGTGGGAGCTGAACCTACTGCCTTCAAACACCTCCAATAGGTACCCTGGAATTTTAGGAACCAAACCCCCTCTTGGAATCCATGTGGGCCCCACCTATGTAGCTAAACTAGGCCAAAATCACTTTAAAAATGCATTTTCACTATGGGGCTGCCTAGCCAAATAGGCCTTAATTTTATAAAATCTATAAATAGGGACCCTACTTAGAGAATAGACTACTATTGTTCCTAAACAGTAGAGAAAGAAAGAGAAAAAGGAAGGAAGGGAGAAAGGAAGAAAGAGAGAAAGAAGCAAGGAGAAGGGAGGCTTACACCTAGAAGGCCCTGGATGAATCCTTCAACAGTCCAAGGTGAGCTCCTCTAACCTAAGAACTACCCTCTAACCATGATCCTAATCTAGTTCTCTAATTTTGAACCCAAGACCAAAGCCTATATGGCTGTCTCTGTACGAACCCCTATGGGATCTGCCTGGAGCTTCAAGGTTACTTAGATCTTACATGCATGATTAGTTTTAGGGGTTTTATATGAAATTATACTATTTTAGCTTACTATTACATGCAACTTAAGTTCCAGCCGTGCATCTGGCTTGACTTCATGTCTAATCAAGCATGCAAACCATAGATTGTGAGCTAAGTGCATGGATCCTTGCATGCATGGGGTGTTTTGCATTTTAGGGCCTAAGATCTAAGCTGAAATGCCTATGCATGCTTGCTGATGTGTGTGTAAGTGAGTTTGGAATTGCTACAGGTCAAAACTCTACCTTGCATGCTTAGCTTGATTGATGTTTGAACCCAAATCCATCAATCATTAGACAAACTGATAGGAAACTATTAGAACCATTGTTTTGGCTTTGTCATATGCTATATGATCCTCTGATTTCATCCCAATTCAAAGATGGGATGAAACCAGTTGCTGAAATCAAGTTTTGAGCAAGAAACTTGTATTCTACAGGCACTGGAGCATGCACTGGACGTTTGGTCTAAACGTCCAATGAATCATCCAGTGCTGCCGTTTGAAGTCTGAATTGATTCTAGCTTATTTGATCTGCACCCGTAGGCCTTGGGCAGTGTTGGGGCATAAAAATTACCCTAAAATCATACCCACACCATCCTCACTAGTAACCATGTCTTGGGTGTGCCAGTGGACCCAAAAAGGGGGTAAAAAACCCACACTGTAACCCAAGCCAGACCTGGAATAGAACCATGCTACCGTTCCCATATTTGTTGAACAATGTTGAGCAAACCTAAACCAAACCTTGAACTCAAAGACCCTTTTTGAGATAGTATTTGATATGTTCTAATGGTCCGGTCAACTTAGGTTATAACCCCGAACACGAGGTGCTGTGTCAGACACCGATTGGGATCGGGCCGGCTGAAGGACAAATGGGATTGACACAAGGTGAGTGGAATTACACCATGAGTGTAGGTGAACATGATTGATGAGTCATGACAACAATAACAACAATATTTACTATTTTATTTATTAAATTACTTTATATTCTTATTGACTCTGATACATATCTGATGGCTATTGGAATTGAACGTTAATGTTGTACTTGTGGAAATGCTAGAATAGATGCCGTAGCCGGCTTGGAAATGAGGGTTGTGGTAGCCTGTAGAATGGGATGCGGTTGACACTATCTGACTCATACTATGCCATATAGAATGTATTTGGCTAGAGTATCATCACCCGTGCTACGAACCCTTAACAACAGGGTTTAAGGTGTTGGATGTCTGTGAGAGAACCTATATCAAAAGGAAAAAGGAAAAGGAAAGAAACATGTTACACCGAAAAGGTGCTTACTCGGCTGAATGCCAGAGAAAGAAAAATGTTATACCGAAATGGTGAAAGGTGATATCATAGACTAATCCCAGAGGACTGGTTGTGCTGACCATGGAGAGCATGCTGGAGCTGACTGGTCCTCTCTGACAACTCAATGGGTGTATCGCGGGAAGGGGTTAGAAGCCCGCACCAGGGATACATGTATTGGGGATTGTAGTAGCACTTTTATCTGCCTTAGTTGTGATGCTAGGTGGCTTAATAATAAAAAGAACCTCATCTTATGTAGGATTCATTTGGTTGTGCTTGCATGTTCATGCATGGTTATATTTCATTCACGGGCTTAGTGGAGCTCACACTCTTGTATATCTCTTTTTCTTTAGATGAACTTACAGGTGGACATGATGTTGGTTAGGAGGCTTATCTCGAGCAGGAAGGTAGTTTTGATTATGACAGTGTGGGTGTGGACCCAGACGGAGGCTATCCCTCTGGTATGGGTGATCTCGGTGATAGTTGAAAATGGCCCATGAAAGGTCGGGCAGTTTACCTCTCCTAACCTGGGGAATTCTTTTTGATGTAGATACTTGTCTATTGACTTTTTTCCTTTTTGTATAGCTTGTGTGGGGTGTCTGTTGTCTACCTCTTTTATTGTTTTGTGAGCTATTGGTTGGAGGTGTGGTAACTGTCCGGATGGTGGTGTTGAGAAATAGTGATAGTAGGGCTTGTATCTAAACTTGAATGGTTATGTAAATATTAGTTTCCGCTGCACTCTGTAATTATGTTTTTATCCATCATTATGGGTGTGTGTGTTTGTAAATGATATTAATAGCTTCTGGATCCTCATGGTTTGGCAGATTGCTACCGTGCAATTCGGGTCACTGACCTAATCTTCCCAGGGGGTGGTTTAGGGTGTGATAGAGCTTGGTATCAGAGCGGGAAGCTCTTTCTACATTCATAAATAGTGGAGATAGGACAACTTTTAACAAAAAGTAAACATATAGAAAATTTAGTAAACATAAGAGCACTTATGAATAACACATCATAGGGACTGACACAATGCAAAGAAAAATGAGATTCATAGATTGAAACTAGGCATGGGCATGGTAAAGCATGACCTACATAAGTAGATAGGGTAGGTTGATCTCGGGACCTCCCTTCCCGGTCCTCAGCAGACAATATGTGATGTTGGCACGGAGGATAGAAATACTAACTTTGTTACCCCCCTTGGGGTAGATGTTGTAGGAGGTACACCTACTCAAAATCTTTGCAGCGGGCCTGAAGTTCCCCTCAGAATTCAGAACCCTCTCTTAACCAATAAGAGCCTTGAACACTTGGGCCCTAGTCTCCAAGGAAAACTGATCTAAGATATCCATCATGGGCTTGTAAAAACACCTAATACCCCTATCAAGTATCTGTAGAATCTCAGCCAAGATAGCTAGGGTGAAGGTCATGTCCACTCCTTTCACCCTGCTCTGAAGCCCAAAACCCTGCATTCCACCCGCTGGACCAAGATTGCAATAAAAATGCCAAACCAACTTCGGGTAGTGTAAAACCCCTGCCCAAAAATAGGGGCTAATTGGAATTTTTGTTGAAAGCCCAGAATCCGAAGTCAAGGCTACTAGTATAGTGTGGTGCATTGAACCCGAGGTTGAACATAATGAGGTAACCCCATTGGTGAGGACGTACATACCATTAAGAAGGCAAACACCAACTCCTTGTGACTGTACAGCTGACCACCAAATGTACTGGCTAAGGAAGGTACCATCCCTTGATTCTAGGACCCTTGGACTTAAATCCTAGTTCTAGGCTAAACCAATGATGACCCTCATCAACTTGAATGTTTTAGATAAAACATTTTTAAAGCCAAACATCAATTTTAATGATTGATTTGATGATGAGAACCCAATTCCATACATACATCTTAAATTCCAACATAAATGACAAATTCTGCTAATTTATAGATTGACCTTCTCATAGTTAAAATGATATAACTCCATCACCAGAACTTCATTTGTGTTGGTTCCAATTTTGTTAGAAACTAGACTCATAGGGCTGCATTTTTTTAGAAAATACCATTACCTAGTTATGTCTCTAAGTTAGTTAAAAGTTTAGCTCAAATTGCTGTCAAAATCGGATCATGCTGCCTTGATAGGTTGACCTTTGTGTAATAAAAATAACATTACTCCATAATCCAATATTCATTTTCTTTGATTTCAGTTTTTCTAGAAAATAGATTCATAGGGATTCATTTTCTTAGAAGGAACCATGATTCAATTATGTCTCTAAATGGACTGAAATTTCATTTCAATCCAAATAATTCTGCAGATGAAATCTCTGGGCGATGGCACTGGGCGATGCACACATCACCCAGAGACATCACCCAGAGTGGGAAAATGCGGTATTTTAATCTGCAGATGTGTGGGGACCACTCCTATTGGCCATGAACACCCCCCATAGGTTGAAGGGAGTCTGAGGGACCACCTCATACTCTTGGATCACTGTGGACCCCACCAGAGAGCCCGGAATGACTGAGAATCTATCTAAAAACACATTCTTAGAATGGGCCTAAGCTGCCAAACAGACCGTAGTTGAGGGCTGGTCTATAAATAGAGACCTTAGCCTCATTTTAGAGCCCTTACACTGCTCAAACCGTGGAGGAGAGGAAAAGAGAGAAAAAGAGAAGGAAAAGAGAGAGAAAGGAGGAAGAAGGGAAGGAGAAGAAGAGGAAGGAAGGAGGGAGTGCATACCTTGCTCCCAAACTCGGTTCCAACAGCATACTCAGACCAAAAACTCAGGTATAATCCTTACCCTAATAGGCTGCTATTACTGTTCTCTATTTCCTCTTTTGAATCTATGCTTTATGGAGGCAGATCTGGCCAAGGAAAGCCTAGAAAAGCTGGGGGCCTGCCTTGTGCTGCCTCAAATCTAACATGCAAACCTGTTGCATGTAAGATCTGAGCATCTTTCATGTAATAAACCTGCTGTTACTATTTTTCTTCTTAGATCTCTATGGTTTTAATGGATTTCTGGCCACCGGCAGCCCAGAACAGCTGGGAACTACCTAGAACTGCTCCAGATCTGCCATGCAAGCATGGAACATGGAAGATCTGAGATATTTGAGTAAAAATACAGATCTGTTCTGCTGTTCTTGAAGCCAAAATCTGGTTGTGTAGATGCACTGTTATTTGACTGTTTGGAGTCCTGAGTGCATGCCCTGGCTGCATGGAACCTAACCCTAGGTGGTAGCAGCTTTGGATTACTATTTTATACCTAAAACCAGCTTTGCATGCAGCCAAAACCGTGGCTTGCAGCTGAAGCTATGCTGGGTTACTATTCACTGGGCTGTCTGGGCAGCTTCTGGAGTGGTAGGCCCAGGTGAAAATCCATAAGGACCAGTGCAAAGTATACCCATGGGGGTCCAAGATGACCTAACATGCATGAGGAGAGGATCCATGCACTGCCCGTGGTTCAAAACCTTGGAATCTCAGCCTGATTCCGATTTTGCAATCTCTGGGTGATGGCACTGGGCAATGCAGACATCACCCAGTGAATGAAAACTTCACTGTTTTGCTGATTTGAGTTGGGGGACCTCCACATATGGACTATAAACAGTGTAAGGAGGTGGAAAATAACCAAAATACCCCTCCTCACATTTTTTCATAATTATGTATACCTTGGGTACCCAAGTGGGCCCCGCAGGGCTTGGAAACCTTGTCTGTGTTGGTCCTGCAGCACTGCTGACCTAGGGACTGTGTTGTAAGACTATTGTGACCTAGAACTATGTATTACAGTGGTAAAATACCATATTGACCCTAAGCCACATTCTCCGGATGATGCACCAGGACATGGGCCTAAAGCCCAGTGCAAGGCCCAGAGAATTCAAAGTGATCTCAGACTGAGCACCGAGTTAGACCTAGGAGCCTAGACTAACACTGGGTTATCCAAAATAGTTTTGAATAATTAAAATAACATATTTTTGATTTTTACTTTAGGATTTGTTATCGTGCTCGAGGTGCACAGCCAGATATTGACCAAAATTGAACAAACATCTGAACCCGTAGGATTAAACCAAGGTGAGTGGAATTACACCATGAGTGTAGGTGTAACATGACTGATGGGTCATAACAACAACAACAATATTTACTGTCTTTAATTATTTTAAATTGTTTTATATTCTCATTCGAATTTTGAATCTTATCTGATGAACACTGGAAATGTATGATAATGCTTGTATGTGAAATTTGCTAGATTAGATGCCATAGACGGCTTGGAAATGAGGCCTGTGGTAGCCTATATTATAGGATACGGTTGACACCGCTTGACTCATACGATGCCGTATAGACATGGGGCTAGAGTTTCATCACCCGTGCTATGCACCCTTGCCAATAGGGGTTAAGGTGTTGGATGCCTATGGGAGCCACAATTAATGTCAGGAGCTATATTGTCACACCCCAAACCACCCCCTAGGAGGATTGGGTAGGTGACCCGAATTGTATACGGCAATCCGCCAAATCCCACAGATCTAGAAACAGTGCTTACATTCACGGAATCACATTCATCTCATTACCATAAGTAAGATCAGAGTGCTGCAGAAAAAAAAAACTCCAATTCAATAATAAAAGGAAGCATAGCGTTATGGGGAAATGGTGATAATATATACATAAGATAGTTTGTACATTTCCCTCCACCCACAAACAAAGAAACCAAACTGATAAGTACAGAACTACATACATAGACATACACAAGGTGAGCATACTCAACCCAAAAAAAAAAGAAGTAAAAAGAAACTACAACTGATCCACAGTCAGAACGGGGAAAACTCCTAGCAAAACAAAAAGGAGTTCCCACAACAAAACATCAGAAGTACTCCTCAACGGTCTTCATCAATAACCACCGAGAAAGTATGCAAGATCGGTATGACCTCCGTCGGGGTCCACACCAACATCATTGTAACAACCAGGATTCTCCTCCTCGAGATAAGCCTCCATGCCACACTGGCATCGATCTGCAAAATCAAAAAAAAACATTGTACAATAGAGTGTGAGCCCCACCGAGCTCGTGAGCAAATAACATCAGTCATGCATGCACATGCAATCACAATTCATAGTTCATATGATCCTACATGATGTGCAAGTCTAGATTTTTGTTTATTAGCCACCTAACAATACAACTACGTCAGGTTAGTGCTACTACAATCCCCAATACATGTATCCCTGGTGCGGGCTTCTAACCCCTTCCCGCGATACACCCATTGAGTTGTCGGAGAGGACCAGTCAGCCCCCGCATTAGTCACCAAGGTCAGCCCGACCAGCCCTCTGTGATTAACCCGTGGGACAATCCATTTCTTTTCTCTTTTCTTTTTTTTTCTGGCTCGTAGCCCATATTCACCATTCCGGTGTTCTTTTCATTTCATGCACCATTCCGGTGTTCTTTCATTCATGCACCATTTCGGTGTTCTATTCATTCCTTTTTCTCTTTTCTCTTTTTCTGATGGTCGCCCCCATAGGCATCAAACACCTTAACCCCTGTTGGCAAGGGTGCATAGCACGGGTGATGAAACTCTAGCCCCATGTCTATATGGCATCGTATGAGTCAGGTGGTGTCAACCGCATCCCATACTACGGGCTACCACGGGCCTCATTTCCAAGTCGACTACGGCATCTAGTCTAACAATCACAATCATCATATAAGAATTCACAGTGTTGATCAACAGACAGAAATAGATAACACAACATATATTATTCAATTATGATTAGCCGGCATAGTATCATAATTACACATGCACACATGATAGCATTATTCACTCACCTGAGTTGGGTTCTAGATACTCTCTAGCAAACTCAGTTCCAACAGCAGTCTGATTGTTGTCCTTGAGCGCGGGATCAATTCCTAGATGTAAATCAAAAGTTGTTATATTAGGGTTTCAGTCTATCACTGGTACTCCTAGGGTTAACCTAATCTTATTGGGTTGACCTGGTATTTGATTGGTACACATTTGGGATCACAGGGCTTGCATTGGGCCTTAGGCTCATGTCCCGGTGCCTCAACCAGTGTCAGTGGCACAAAGGGTAAAATAGCCATTTCAATGGTTGTACCTGACCCTAGGTCAGATTAGGTCCATGGTGCTGTCCATAGCTTACCTGTACTGTAGGACCAAGCACAACAGGGTTTCTTTCACTTGCGGGGCCCACTTGGGTTCCCAAGCATTCTCCAATTAAGGACAGATGTGGGGAAGGGCTTTTTGGTCATTTCCCAACCTTCCACAGTGTCTAAAGGCCATTGGGTGAGATTCCCCAAAGTCAAATCAGCAATACAACAACTTTCCATTCCCGAGGTGATGGCTCTGGGCGATGTCTGCATCGCCTAGTGCATCGCCCAGAGGCTACAAATCGATGCTGGGCTGAGTTCCCTAGGTTGGGCTTTTCAGGTTATGCCCAATCCTGATCCTCTGCATGTTTGGGGGATCAGGTAGCCCCTGGGGTGACCTACCTCTTGATCCAAATGGATCATCCATCAGGTCCACCATTTGGCTGCCAAAGGCTGCCCAGAGAGCCCAGTGAATAGTGTCACAGGGTTTTCTCAACACTTCGAAATCGATTCCAGCCACATGCAGGGCTGGAAATGGGTGTAAAACAGTGGTTTAAGGCTGCAACCACCTAGGGTTTGATCTCTGCAGCCATGGCTTACACTCAAGGTTCCATTCAGTCCAATAGGAGCAAGGCTGGGCAGTGCAGCTATGCACAGCCAGCTTTGGCTCATAAGAATAGCATAATAGAATGATGAAATTCAATAAAAATCCCAGATCTTCCATGCACAAGGTCTGCATGGCAGATCTGGAGGTGCTCTGGGCAAACCCTAGCTGTTCTGGGCTGCCCAGAGAGCAAGAACACATCATACATAGAGAAGGGATGGGGATAGCAGGCATAGGGGGGTGTTTTATACCTAAAATGGCCTGAGAGGGGGCTCGGTTTCCAGCTGGGATAGGTGGCAACAGCTCCCTCTCCTTCTTCCTTCTTCTTTCTTCTTCCCCTTCCTCTTCTTCCTCTCTTCTTTCTCTCCTTTTTCTCCCATGGATTTTAGATATGACAAGGGCTCTAAAATGAGCCCAAGGCCACCTATTTATAGGCTCAGCCCTTACTGAGGCTTGTTTTCCTGGGAAGGCCTCTTTTAAAAATTAGTTTTTTAAACTGATTCTGACTAATTCTGGCCACACTGGTGGGTCCACAGTGAACTGAGGATATGAGGTGGTCCCTCAGACTTCCCTCTATCAGTGGAGGGTGCCCATGTTCTTATTGGGTGGTCCCCATAATTAAAATCAATAAAATATACAGAAACAGCCACTGAGCGATGTCACTGGACCTTGCAGCATCGCCCAGTGCCATCGCCCAGAGAATTCCAGTAAGCTGAAATTCAATGGGGCTTGCATAGGGGTTTAACCGTTGGTCAGGGCTTTGTCTCCACATGCCTCATAGGGGATTTTACACACTTCCTTAGAGGTGGGTCCCATTGTTTAAGGAGGACAGAGATTACCTGGGATCCAAACCATATATCAAGCTGCGAGCTGCACAGTTGCAGGGGTCTGCTATCCTTCTTCTAACAGGTATATAGGGAAACCTGTTCAAAGTATTCTCATTGATCTCATTGAGTGGAGTGATGCTCCACAGTGATCCTGGTTGCTTAGCCAGGGGTTCCTGCCCTTCAATCAAAAAAATCCAACCAGTTAGGAGCAGGGTTTGACATTTCTCCCCACCTTACAAAAAATTTTGTCCTCGAAATTTGCTTACCTTGTAATCCAAAGAGTTGAGGATACTTCTCTTTCATTTCTTCTTCACGTTCCTATGAAGCTTCTTCTATCGGGTTGTTTCCCCATTGAACCTTTACAAAAATGACAATGCGGTTACGGAGGCTATGCTCCTTTCTGTCCAATATCTTCGTGGGTTGTTCTTCATAGGTCATATCCACATCCAACTGTTCAGGTTTAGTTGATAATACATGTGTTGGGTTTTGAATATACTTCCTCAGCATTGACACATGGAAAACATCGTGGACGCCTAACAAGGATGGTGGTAACGCCAGTCGATATGCTATGGGTCCCACCTTATTAAGAATTTCGTAAGGACCGATGAATCTTGGGCTCAACTTGCCTTTCTTGTTGAAGCGTAGCAATCCTTTAGTTAGAGATACTCGAAGGAATACTTTTTCTTTGACTTCAAAATCGATGTCCTTCCTTCTATTATCCGCATAACTTTTCTGTCTTAACTGGGCTGTCTTGATCTTTTCTCTTATGATATCCACCTTGTCGCAGGTCGCTGGTATCATCTCAGGTCTGAGATATTTCCGCTCGCCAACTTCATCCCAATATAACGGAGTTCTACATTTCCGTCCATAAAGTGCTTCAAATGGTGCCATGCCAATGGTGGAGTGATAGCTATTATTGTATGCAAATTCCACCAGAGGTATGTGAGCATCCCAACTGTCATTCATTTTCAAAACACAGGCTCGGAACATGTCCTCCAGAGTCTGAATGGTTCTTTCTGATTGTCCGTCCGTCTGCGGATGGAAAGCTATGCTAAGATTTAGTTGAGATCCCAATGACTTCTGCAAACTTCTCCAAAACCTTGAGGTGAACCGAGTATCTCTGTTAGATACAATACTGACAGGCACGCCATGTAGCCAAACTATGTTTTCAATATATATACGGCAAAGCTTCTCCATTGGGTAACTTATCTTGATCGGTATGAAGTGTGCCGCCTTTGTTAGTCCATCTACAATCACCCAAATTATGTTCATGCCCTTCCTAGAGTTGGGCAAGTTTGTCATGAAGTCTATAGTTATCCTTTCCCACTTCTATTCAGGTATGGGAAGCGGCTGGAACAATCCATACGGTCGGTGTCTCTCTGCTTTTATTTGTTGACAGGTGAGGCACTTGGACACGTATATTGCTATGGTTGCTTTCATTCCCATCCACCAGTAATACTTCTTCAAATCTTTGTACATCTTTGTACTTTCTGGATGAATTGAATATGGTGAGTTGTGCGCCTCTTTAAGGATTCGGTCTTAGATGTCAAAATCATTAGGCACGCACAGTCTATCTCGAAACTTCAATGCACCATCATGGGCCAAGGAAAAATTTGGGTCCTTATGGACACCTTGTTGAACTTCCCAAAGTATTTTGGTCAGCTCAGGATCCAATGATTGTTTTGTAATTATTTCCTCTCGTATCGACGGCTGTAGGTTCATAGCTGCTAATTGCATAGCTGTTCCTTCGATCATGAGTTCCAAATCAAACTTCCAACCTTCCTCTACCAATTGTTTGCTTACAACTAAGGAGGCGAGAGATGCAGTCTGATATTTCCTGCTTAGTGCATCCGCCACAACATTGGCCTTGCCGGGGTGGTACTAGATTTCACAATCGTAGTCTTTCACCAATTCCAACCATCGCCTCTGTCTCATATTCAGCTCCTTTTGGGTGAAGAAATACTTTAGACTTTTGTGATCGCTAAAGATCTCTCTCTTTTCACCATATAGGTAATGTCGCCAGATTTTTAACAAGAAAACTACCGCCACCAATTCCAAGTCATGAGTGGGGTAGTCCTTCTCGTGTTCCTTCAATTGCCTGGAGGCGTAGGCAACTACTTTACCTTTTTGCATCAGGACGCCACCTAATCCTGTTCTGGATGCGTCGGTGTATACCACCATTCCTCTAGTGCTGTCCGGAATGGTCAAGACTGGAGCTGTTACCAATCGATTCTTCAATTCCTAGAAGCTTTCCTCACATGCTTCAATCCATTCAAACTTAGCACCCTTCCTTGTAAGTTTTGTCATTGGTGCCGAAATCAATGAGAAATTCTCTATAAACCTTCGATAGTAACCGGCCAATCCTAAGAAACTTCGGATCTCAGCGGCACTCTTCGGAGTCTCCCACTCGAGAACTGCTTTCACCTTTCCTGGGTCTACTTTGATGCCATCTTTGGTGATGATGTGTCCCAGGAAACCAATTTGGTGAAACCAAAATTCACATTTACTGAATTTGGCAAAAAGCTGGTGTTCTCGCAATCGCTGCAACACGAAAGTAAGGTGTCTCGTGTGTTCTTCCTCACTCTTAGAGTATACCAGGATGTCATCAATAAATACTATGACGAACTTGTCCAGCACATCATGGAATACTCTGTTTGTCATATCCATGAAAGCCGTCAGGGCGTTGGTTAACCCGAACGATAAAAGCAGGAATTCGTAATGCCCGTATCAAGTTTAAAATGCCATTTTTTTAATATCGCTGCTCTTGATCTTCAGTTGATGGTATCCCGACCTGAGATCAATCTTGGAGAAAACTCTTGCTCCCTGTAGCTAATCGAATAGGTCGTCGATACGCGGTAGCAGATATCAATTCTTGATGGTCAGCTCATTCAACTCGCGGTAGTCGATACATAGCCGCATACTTCCATCTTTCTTTTTGATGAACAGCACGGGTGCTCCCCAGGGTGATACACTGGGTCGTATAAATCCTTTCTTCAACAGGTCTTGAAGTTGAACTTGCAACTCCTTCAGTTCGATCGGCGCCATTCTGTACGGTGCCTTAGATACCGGTGCTGCTCCAGGAATCAGATCAATCGCGAATTCTATATCATGATCAGGCGGTAGCTGTGTCAGATCTTCTGGAAAGACATCAGGAAATTCTCTGACAACTTCTAGTTCCTCCAAGGGTTTTATCTTTTCCTCCGTGTCTATCACAGTGGCCAAAAAGCCTTGGCATCCATCATCAAGCAACTTGCGCGCCTGGAGGGCTGATCAGGTTACTGATCGTGTCGTTAACCGGTCCAAAATAAAACCCTAAACTAATCTAGCAAGTAGCAAGTAAGGGGTTGATCTACGGAGAACTGGAAGGCTAAATTACTAAGATGATTAGGTGAAAGTGATGAAAATTAAATTGCAATAAATCTGAATTTTAAACTAAAAACAAAAGAAACAAATCTAAACTAACAACGCTGTGCAAATACGGGAGAAGACTATCTTTAAGGTTCGAATCCCCAATGGGTAGCTATTCAATTCGGTTGCATTCTTTGGTTTATTATAACCACAGGCCTAATAATACCACAGAATGTAGGGTTCCTCCTAGGTATGGACTATCTTGACGAGTACTATCGTCCTTCGCTTATAGGGCTTGGCACGCTTAGTTCGTTCAGCTATAATCCATCATCGGTACAACCACATAAGAACAAAATACCATTACTTGAATGAAAATAATGAATCACAGAAATAGAATTTTCTACTAAATACATCAATTAAAATCATCGAAATAGGGAGGGGGTCTCAACATCAAGCAATCAAGCATACAAACCAAAATTTTTAAATAACAAACACCATTAGTTCATCTACACCTAAAGATAGAAAGAACTTAGCCAATCATGGTGGAAGGCGATAAAGGACAGCAATGGTGATGAAGATCCATGAAGCTGGAATGGTGATCTTCCTCCTCTCCTTCTTGCCAAACCCAAGATCCAAAAATAAAACAAAAAACAAAGAAACAAAAGAAGAAAGATGAAATAAGAAGAAAAAGAGAAGAGGGCACGGCTAATGGCTATGGGAATTGAATGGGATCGGCTCTGTCCGTGGGTTTTTTATATTGTTAGCTTTAAGAAAAGAATTAAAAAAGAGGTAAAGATAGGAAAGAGGTAGGATTAGAGAATCCGTGGGTGATTTTGAGTAGAAGAGACATAAGAGAGAGAGAGAGAGAAGTGGAATAGAACTAGGAAAGGTGGGAGATTAAGTGAATAAAATAAATTAAAAAAGAGATAAGATAAGGTTTGGATTAGGAAACTAAGAGAGAGAGAAAGAGTGGGAGAGGGATTAGAGAAATAATCCGTAGTAGATGAGAAAAAGATATTAGAGAGGAGAGGGAATTTAATCTACATTATCAATTTGATCAATATTCTCTTTTTGAGAATATCTCTCTTTCTTGGCTCTGGGTGGCCCCAACCCAAGAATTAAAGTTGCTCCAATTAATACTCTGGACGGTATGAGTCCAATATCGGATAGCTTCTGAAAATCTCCCAATTTTATGAAATTATGATTATGCCCTTGGGTCTTCAGTGAAACTTCTTCCCATCTCGCCCTTGATCACATGTGATTCGATCCATGGGTAGACTGATGCCTGTGTAGCATTGAACTCCTCCAACCTGATTTTCTCAATTTAGGCTCCAAAAATGCACTGTTTCTTCAATTATTCCCATATGCCAAAAATACCCCTGTACCCTGAAAAAGACAGAAATTATCCAAGGTAGCTCCATCCTAAGCAGATAAAATGCAGAATTAAATAGGATAATTTCATACATAAATGTGCTCATCAAATACCCCCACACTTAGATTTTGCTAGCCCTCGAGCAAAAAGAAAATAAAGAAAACAACAAAATAAAATCTAACTCACTTTCGTAGGAATCACGATTGCACTTAACATGTGCAACAAGCCTTTAAACCCCTAGGTTACCCCTAGTGGACGAGTTTTGTCTCGTGAGTGTTTGCAGGGAATATACACACAAAATTTATGATGCAAGTTTAAATTTTGACAATGGGTAAGAAGCACACACCATACCCGGAACTAAGATGCCCTACTTAAGATCAAGAAGACAAAGGTACCCCCACACTTGAGCTCTTTATTACCCAGTATTGATTCTAGCAACAGGCACACATCCTAATTAGGGAATCTTTCCATATCTTCCAAACACCAACTTACCTAAGGTAAGACCACTCATGACGTCGAGGGCAAGGACTTTAGGCTTTGGAGCATTTTTGACCATACAATTGTACCAAGGCAATGACATTTCTTCTCCTCTCTCTTCTTTTTTTTTTTTTTTTTTTTTTTTTCACAATGAACTCCATTTGTTACTCCACTATTGTTCCTCAAATGCCATGCAGGGTCACTACACAAGACACCTGAGCTACTTGGTAGCTTTGTTTCTTACATATATCCATAAGGATAGTAATGCTAGAGTTCTTTTTCAGAGATTTCACCCCAAGGAGTTTTGATCAAGTCACCTCGCTTCCTGAGGCGGAGTGCCCTGTCTAGCTCTAAGGAATTCAACTCTTACGTTTTAATTTTTTTAATTTTTTTATTATGTGATTCTCAAATCCATGCAATGTTCTGGCTTTTTAAGCTTCCTAGAAGGCTCATGTAATGAGCTTTAAGCCAACCACTCCCAAGCCAGATGGCTTTAGGGGATTGAGTGTGAAACACTCCTCGGGCGTACTCACTCGAACCAAAAAGGCTACAAGCTCGAACAGGATTTAAGAATACAAGTAATAATAACCTAACAGGCCACTCCTACCATTTTACGGAAGACTCCGGGCTTGTGGCCTAGATGCCCCGGTTACTAAGTTGAAGCAACAGGATTAAAGTCTCATGAAATTTTATTTATTTAATTTTTTTTTAATTTTATGCCATGCCAAAACTAAACTTGGTCTCAGCTCCTAACCAAAAGCTCAAAGAAACACAAAACAACCAAGTGGTCTGTCCCTTCGACAAGATGTGGGACTCTTATTGGCTGAGTCAAAACCCACCTTAGGATACATACTAGCTACTGTCCTCTCAATAGGGTTTTCATTACTTCAGATTAGGGTTCCTAAGTCTCTTTCTCCCGCATTTCGCATCAAAGTAACAGAGAGACATGTAAAACTTACCAAAAGCCAAAAAATAAAAATCTGCCAATCGGTCTCACAGCCCCCCCCCGCACTTCAAGTATGCAGTGTCCTCAATGCATGCAGAAGAATAAAAATAGAGTTAAGTGAAGGAGTGTACCAGAAATCAACAATATACGACAGAATAGTACATCCAGCAAGCAGTAGTAGCTACCTAAAAAAAAAAACAAAAACAAACAAACACAAAAACAAAAGTACTAAAGAAAGAAAAAAAAAAATAGTGGGTTGCCTCCCAAGAGCGCTAAGTTTAACGTCATCAGCCAGACGACAGAGTGACTCACAGAGGGTCAAGGAGCAAATCATACCAAGGAGTCGGTTTAGAAGAAGGCTAGGGAGATGGAACCAAAGGAGGAAGCGGCTCATACCTAACTGTCCAGGGTGGCTGTTCTAAAGAGGGTGAGGAATCTAGCAAAGTATGCACCTCTTTAGTGTATGCCTCAGACTCATCTCCATAGTGCTGCAAAGGGTCATCAATAAGCATGTGTGAAGTGTGATCAGCCACAACTTCATCTAATAAATCCAATGCAAACCACTCTTCCTCTTGAATGGAACCTAAGGATGCATTGAAGATGTTGAGCCTAAGCTTCTCATTCCCAAAAGAGATGTCCATGGCACCCGATCTACAATTTATGCAAGCATTTGCAGTAGCTAAGAACGGGTGCCCTAAAATGATAGGGGGAAGCTTGGTTGTGGTGGCTGTATCCATATCCAGGACAAGGAAGTCCACAGGAAAGTATAATTCTTTCACCTTCACTAAAACATCTTCTAACAACTCACGAGGTGTTTTGATTGAATGGTCAGCCAACTGAAGGATGACCTCAGTGGGTTTCAAATCTCCAAAACCAAATCTGTCATAGACTGAACTAGGTAAAATATTCACATTAGCCCCTAAATCAAGTAGTGCCTTACTTATGGAGAGATCTCCAATGATGCAGAAAATAAGAGGCGCATCTGGATCCTTAAGCTTAGGGGGTAGGTGGCTGAAAATTACAGAGCTAACCTGTTCAGTCAAATGGACAGTCTTAGGGATTTGAGTTCTCAACTTATGCTTTTGGGTGCAGAGGTCTTTCAAAAACTTAGCGTAAGCAGGAACTTGCTTGATGGCATCCAAGAGGGGGAGATTGATGCAAACTTGTTGGAACAAGTCGATCATCTCTTGCATCTTTTCACCTTGTTTACCCTTAAGGGGAGAAGATGGTGTCTGAAGGGCTTGGGGAAAAGAGACCTTCGGATTGTAAGAATCAGGTGATGGTCCCTCCACAATAGGAATGTGTAGCCCCTTCCTTGGGAGCTGATGAGTGAGTTTCATAGGTGTTTCAGTAATAGAATTATGTGTGTCTACATCACCACCGGATTTCTCTCGGGTTGACTCAGCCTCTCCCTGACCTTGAGAACTAGTGGGCAGCATCCCATTAGTGGCTAAGGGTGCATCAGGTTTGTCCACTCTTTTGCCACTCCTCAAGACTATGACCGACTGAACTTGCTCTTTCCCTCGACTTGTTTGACTATTTGGGTTACCTATTAGCTGACTTGGCAATTGGCTAGCCTCCCTCCTACTTATAGCATCGGTTAGCTGACCCAGTTGGTTCTCTAGCTTATTAATGGACTGAGTATGTGAGTGAAGCAGTTGTGTGTTCTGCTCAAGTCCACTTAATGCTTTTAGCACCTTTTCCTCAAAGGATTCATTCTATTGGGGTTGAGGGTATGGTGGTTGTCCACCCATATAGGCATTGGTTTGAACATTAAATGGTGGCCTATATGGTGGGTTTGGAGGATTTTTAGGTACTGAGTTTCTCCATGAAAAGTTTGGGTGGTTTCGCCATCCCGGGTTATAAGTACTGGAAAAGGGGTCATTACCCGGTGTAGGAAAACTTTGAGCCATTTGCACCTGTTCCTGAATAAACTCAGGGTATTATGCAGCCGAAGGACAGTTTGTCACATAGTGACTAGGGCTAGCACATAGGGCACAGGCTGCAGTCTGATTGGGTGGAAAGAAACTCATTGGGAAAGGGGACATAGGATGCTGCCCTATAGACATCAAATAGTCCAATTTCTTGGACAATATATCAACCTTAGCAGTCATCTCTATAGTTTGATTGATCTCATAGGGACCACCCTTCTTTGGTTACCCAATGTGTGGAATCTCAGTCCGAGAGGCTGAAGCATGATGTTGGGAATTCTCACTTAGAGTTTTAAAAAGATCCCATGCTTCCATCTCATTCTTGTGCATAAATGTTCCACCACAAGAGGAGTCTACCATCTGCCTATATCGGTCACGAAGGCCATCATAAAAGCACTGGACTAACTGCCATTTCGGGACAGCGTGGTGGGGGCACTTCCTAAGTAATTCCTTGAGTCTCTCCCACACTTCATAAAATTATTCGCCCTCTAATTGGGAGAAACTAGTAATGGCTCTTCTAAGGCTATTAGTCCAGCCAATGGGGAAGAATTTTTTTAGAAATTTCTGCTGCATCCCTGCCCATGTAGTAATCCTAACCGAATCTAGGGAATGAAGCCAGTGTTTGGCTTTGTCCTTTAAGGAGAATGGGAATAGGAGCAACTTTAAGGCATCTGGAGAGAGGTTTTGGATTTTGATTGTAGAGCACACCTCTAATAACTCATCAAGATGCTTGTAAGGCTCCTCATTAGCAAGTCCATAATAGGATGGTAACATCTGTATAATGCTGGACTTGATCTCATATTGAGCAGCCTGAATGGCAGGCAGCTGAATGCAAGATGCAGGTGTATAGGCAGTTGGAGTGAAATGCTCACTCAGCAGTCTTCCTGGCTGGTTTTCATCACCCATTTTATTACTATTATCCTTATCCTTATCCGTAGGTACAGATCACCCTATTTCTAGGTCAGGGGAAGTCAGGTTGGGTTGCAAAGAATGTTGACCATGCATAAAGCACAACACAGGTTGAACGTGCTAATTAAACAAAAATTAAAACTAGTAATTTAAAACATGATAACTAATAAAAATAATTAATAAAAATAAAAATCAGAACTAAAAAGAAAAAAAATAACTAATTTAAAACTAACGAAAATACTTACCTGGTGTTGGCGGTTGCGCAATTCCACGTGCTGCCCCTGATGAATGGTTACACATATGAGCTTAAGGCGTTGGGGGAATTAAAGTTAAACCTAAACACCCAATCTAACGCTGGAATAAAATAAAAAAATTACATAAAATAAACCTAATTACATAAAGCATAGGAATTAAAAGTAAACCAAACGGACAGCTTGTCCTACTCAATCTACTCGGCTTCCTGCACAAACAAAGAGAATGTTAGGTATACTAAAATTAACCTAATAAAGAGATTATAAATAAAAATAAAAATCCTGCAATTATAAAATTAAAATTAAAACAAAGTAACACAAAACAACTCAATCAATCCTAGCAACCGTGCTTCAGTTCCCTGGCAACGGCGCCAAAATTTGATCGTGTCGGTAACCAGTCAAAAATAAAACCCTAAACTAATCTAGCAAGTAGCAAGTAAGGGGTCGATCTACGGGGAACTGGAAGGCTAAATTACAAAGATGATTAGGTGAAAGTGATAAAAATTAAATTGCAATAAATCTGAATTTTAAACTAAAAACAAAAGAAATAAATCTAAACTAACAACGTTGTGCAAATACGGGAGAAGACTATCTTTAGGGTTCGAATCCCCAATGGGTAGCTATTCAATTAGGTTGCATGCTTCGGTTTATTATAACCATAGGCCTAATAATACCACAGAATGTAGGGTTCCTCCTAGGTATGGGCTGTCTTGACGAGTACTATCGACCTTCGCTTATAGGGCTTGGCATGCTTAGTTTGTTCAACTATAATCCATCATCGGTACAACCACATAAGAACAAAATATCATTGCTTGAATGAAAATAATGAATCACAGAAACAGAATTTTCTACTAAATACATCAATTAAAATCATCCAAATAGGGATGGGGTCTCAACATCAAGCAATCAAGCATACAAACCAAAATTTTTAAATAACAAACACCATTAGTTCATCTATACGTAAAGATAGAAAGAACTTAGCCAATCATGGTGGAAGGCGACAAAGGACAGCAATGGTGATGATGATCCATGAAGCTGGAATGGTGATCTTCCTCGTCTCCTTCTTACCAAACCCAAGATCCAAAAATAAAACAAAAAACAAAGAAACAAAAGAAGAAAGATGAAATAAGAAGAAGAAGAGAAGAGGGCACGGCTAATGGCTATGGGAATTGAATGGGATCGGCTCTATCCGTGGGCTTTTTATATTGTTAGCTTTAAGAAAAGAATTAAAAAAGAGGTAAAGATAGGAAAGAGGTAGGATTAGAGAGTCCGTGGGTGATTTTGAGTAGAAGAGATATAAGACAGAGAGAGAGAAGTGGAATAGAACTAGGAAAGGTGGGAGATTAAGTGAATAAAATAAATTAAAAAAGAGATAAGATAAGGTTTGGATTAGGAAAGTAAGAGAGAGAGAAAGAGAGGGAGAGGGATTAGAGAAATAATCTGTAGTAGATGAGAGAAAGATATTAGAGAGGAGAGGGAATTTAATCTACATTATCAATTTGATCAATATTCTTTTTTTGAGAATATCTCTCTTTCTTGGCTCCGGGTGGCCCCAACCCAAGAATTAAAGTTGCTCCAATTAATACTCCGGACGGTATGAGTCCAATATCGGATAGCTTCTGAAAATCTCCCAATTTTATGAAATTACGATTATGCCCTTGGGTCTTCAGTGAAACTTCTTCCCATTTCGCCCTTGATCACATGTGATTCGATCCATGGGTAGACTGATGCCTGTGTAGCATTAAACGCCTCCAACCTGGTTTTCTCAATTTAGGCTCCAAAAATGCACTTTTTCTCCAATTATTCCCATATGTCAAAAATACCCCTGTACCCTGAAAAAGACAGAAAATACCCAAGGTAGCTTCATCCTAAGCAGATAAAATGCAGAATTAAATGGGATAATTTCACACATAAATGTGCTCATCAGTTACTCTCCTGGATTTCTTCTTGGGTTCACTTTGATAGGTGAAAGTTGACCCATCTTTCAAATTGAATCTTATCTTCTTCTCCGCACACAAGACGTTTGCACCATAGGCCGACAACCAATCCATGCCTAGGATTATGTCAAAATCATTTATATCCATCTTTATCAATCGTGCGGTTAGTTTCTTCCCACAAATTTCAATCTGACAAGGGTCGTAGACCTTCTTCAAACTCACGACACTCCCTGTCGGCGTACTGACCACTAACTCGTGCCCGATGTCTCTCGGTTGATCTTTCATCTTACTCGCAAAGGTTGAGGAGACAAAAGAGTGGGTTGCGCCCAAGTCGAATAGTACTCATACGGCTATGGTTGAGACATTCAGGGTACCTAGGGTTTGTAGGTAGTTTAGGTTACAAGATGTAAGCTAATTAGTTCCTATAAGTTAGTAGTGTTTGGCAACTTACCTGTCAATAGATCAGGATTCGCCTCAGCTTCTTCATTCGTCACCACGAACACCTATCCTCGCGTTCGATTGTCCTGTGGCTGGAAAGTCCTAGTGTAGGGCTGATTCTGTGAGTTGTTGCTGTACCCATGCGCTCTACAATCTCTGGCCATATGCCCTTCCTTATTGCACTGGTAACACTTAAAGGGTGGAGCAGTAGGTGTTAAGGCTTGGCTCACTTGACTTGTTGCTGGTCGGGCTGGCGAAGCTGCTGTTGTCGCTTGGCTCGTCGCAAGTTGAGCAGGTCGATTCAAGGTGGGGCGAAAAGGGTTCTGACCCACGTTCGGCCTACGATACAGAGTTGAGACAGAGCCTGAATTTGTTCCACGGTAAACTTTATTTGGCTAGGCATAGGTCTGTAAATTGTTTGGCCTTTTGCCCACGGATGATGTCACAGCTTTTTCTTTCTCTTTCTCCTTAAATCTACCTTCAATGGTTTTCGCGTTGTCAACCATCTGAGCATAATCCCTAATGTCCATGATTGACAACACAGATCCGAT
Source organism: Telopea speciosissima (assembly GCF_018873765.1). Lineage (NCBI taxonomy): Eukaryota > Viridiplantae > Streptophyta > Magnoliopsida > Proteales > Proteaceae > Telopea > Telopea speciosissima. Next base: position 48,384,961 of record NC_057916.1, read on the forward strand.
CTTAGTCTTGAGTCCTTTCTCAAATTTCTTCGTCTTACTAACTTCTCCTTTCAAATGCTCTGGAGCAAAATGGAACAAATTCTCAAATCGCTGTTGGTAGTCCAGCACTGACTTGATTCCTTACACCAGTGCGATAAATTCCACTTCTTTCCTGTCTTTAAAACTCTCAGGAAAGTAGTTCTTGAAGAAAACTTCCTTAAATTTTTCCCATGTGGGGTTCGGGTGAGTAGCTTCCAAATTAGGCCTAGTTGCCTTCCACCAAGCTTCGGCTTCATTCTGCAACTGATAACCCGCACATATCAACTTTTGTGCTTCAAATGCCTTTTCTAGGGCACTGATCCACCGCTCTGACTGCATCGCTTCTGATGTTACTTTGGAAAATGCAGGCGGTTGGAGTTTCTTGAACCTCTCCATAATCTTGGCGGTAGAGTTTTCCACTAAATGTTGAGGTACTAGTGGTGGAAACAGTACGGGTCGATTAGGTGGTGGTGGTGGTGCAGCGCGTTCATGCATTATGGTTGCAAATTGAGTAGACATTTGACCAAGCAATTCTTGTTGCTGTTGCATGGTCCGCATCATAGTGGTCATGAACGCAGTCACATCACCAACTACCACATTTGTCTGAGGTACAGTAGTAGTGGCTTGAGTAGCCGTTGGTGCCTCTGATGAAGCAGCCGATGCCTCAGAGTTTTGAGCTTCAGTTCTATTAGGTAATTCAACCTCTGGTACAACTTGAGGTTGTTTTCCTTTATGACCACCACGAGAACTTCTAGTGTTGACCATTGTTGCTTCTCTGAAAAGAGGAGCGTGTTTAATATTCCAATATCTTCTATACGGATCAAAATTATTCCTTAGCTAGAGCAGGTACAAATCTAGTTCGCAGTTCCAATGAGTTTCATGGGTCACACCCGTAAGGTGGATTGTTAGATTCATTGTCTTGGTTTATTAGGTGATGTGTCTTATTGAGTGCATTATGTTTCACTTTCTATGCATTTTATATGTCAATATGCTATGCATGGCACCAATGAAAATTTTCAAATTTTTAAATAAAAGTCTTTTAATTATTTACCTGATCTAGCAGGCAAGCCTCTCCAACTTCTTCCCGGTCACAAACTCCATCGCAAGTAGAAATTCTATGTCAGCTCTTACCTCTTCAGCTAAAGTCATAAAATACTCTCATTCTTCGGGTCCACTAATGGCAGCAATGGCTAAATAGAAATCCAACCGGTTCTCGGCTCGGGGCAACACTAACCGTATCCATCTCAGTCTCTCTCGTAGATGTCTAATATAGATCATGATGCTGGGGTCTCCAGGCTCAGTCAAGGTAATAGGTCCTGTCACAGAAAATGGTTATAGGCATTAGGGCATACTTAATTAAAAGAATTAAGTACATATCTACTAAAATTTTAGTAATTGCGGATAAAATTTCTAACTTTTGGGTTGGCTCGAGGTACCTTAACATCTAGATGTTCTCGACAGCTAAACTGCCTCTTAGATTCCTATTCTCGGCTGACCTACTTTGTGGCTAGGGTAATACCTATGCTTCCCACACGTAATACATATGTAATACAACATACCTATGTAACTATGTTTGGTTTACACAGTAACACTCCAATTGGTTCGTACATCACAATATTTGAGCATGTAATAATTAGATAGTACACACCATATGTCATTATACTCATCTATTTATATTTACATATATTAAATACTTATTATAAATATAACAATAAAATTTCCTAAGCCCCTATGTGTTTTACTCAACCTCATTGAGAAATTTCACCCCTTTGGGTTTAAGAAGGTTATGTTTGATTAGTGCAAAAATATTTATTATTTTATTGTTTTTTTTATATATTATTATTATTATTATTATTATATTATTTTTTTTTTGGTAATAAAAATCTGTATTTTAGTGTTGTCTGAAGTCATTTTGGGTATTCCCCAAGTTTCCATAAGCTAAAACCCAAAATCCAGCAAGATTCCCTCACTGGGCGGTGTCTTTGGGTGTTGCCACATCGCCCAGTGCCATCGCCCAGATAAATGGGGGTGCAGGGTTTTAAATCCGAGAGGGCCCCATTTGACTCCTATCTCATTCTAAACTTCTCTAAACACTTGGGAGAAGTCCTTGGAGAGTGAGGGGACCACTTCAACACCAAATCTCGGCATTTCCTCGGGTTATTTGCGATCCTACACGTGCTTAGGCAAGTTTTCTTGGTTACTCTGTCTTTTCTTGAATTCTTTTATTCTCTTTTGCTTAGGTTAGGGTTTTTGCAAATTTTCTAGCCCTAACTATGGTATTTCCTTTCCTTTTTGTAGAAAATGTCTACAAGCCATCACACCGCTAGGAAATCGGTAGCCCAACAGCGGCTACGGGTTGAGTCCGAGGATTCTTCCTATTCTTTGGTACCTCCTTCATCATCCACGGACGATACTTCTTCAGAGGAGCCTACTTTCGATCACTTCTTCTCTAGGTACGAATATGCCAAGGAGTGAAAAAATTTTGAATCTATAAAGATAGTGAACGGTCGGGTGGTACGGGTAGAGGACTTCCACCAATACAACTTTTATGCCCAGTTCAATGCCCTAGGTTGGGCATCGATGTTGTCTCCTACCGAGCCTTGTTATCCCAACTTGGTTCGGTACTTTTACTGTAACTTGGGGCCTTCTAGTGCCCAGGAGTTTGGAGTGGAGAGTAGGTTGAAGGGAGTGGATATCAGGCTGACCACTACCCTATTGGCAGAGATTTTGGGCTTACCAGACACAGGAGAGAGGGTTTACTATCAGCCTCGCATGGATATATCTGAGATGTTTTCTTTGGAGACTAGGAGGACAATCTTCAAAGCTTTGATAGGTTCTCCGAACACGCCTAAGTCTGAGACCTCTTACAGGCCAAGTGCTAGGGTGATTAGTAGGTGTGTAACCTATAATATTTACCCAAAAGGTGGGAACAAGGGCAGTATATCTATGATGAGGGCATATATTACCTACTGTCTTCTAGGAGCTAGGAAGGGGGGTCCAGTCATAAACCTCCCATATCTTCATCTGCAGGTGATGCTCTATCATGCACGGAACCCAGCTAATGGGAACCTTCCCTATAGGAAGTTCCTCACTTAGGTCTTTCAGTATTTTAGGGTTCCATTGCAGGGTGAGTATGTTGATAAGACCAGATCCAGGCCCATAGACAAGACTTCCATTCTGAAGATGAAGGTGCCTGGGGAGGATCCACCAGAGGATGAGGGGCAGATGGGGATACAGCAGGGAGAGGAGCATGGGGTGGAGCATGGTGATGATGTGCACGATGAGGAGGTGTCAGGGGATGGAGCAGGGAGACATTGGGGTAGCTACCCAGGGCATACATGTAGAGGAGCAGGGTATAGGTCCAGGCGACTTCGAGGGTTTTGACAATTAGTTTACTGACTTACCTGCATATGAGACAATTGGTGCCACTAGCTCTCAGGTTCCAGGACCTCCAGAGTGGGCTCAGATGATGACACACTTCCAGAGCCTTAGCACTCAGCTTTCAGACTTGGGGACCAGGATAGACCAGGGCTTCGCTTCCTTGGGGAGCAGAGTAGGATCTGTTGAGCAGCGACTAGATTTCTGGGACAAATTCTATGGGGTTAACTCTCGCCAGACACACCCTCCTCCAAATGACGTACCTCCGACTGAGTAGCTCCAGTCCAGCTCCGGACATTTTATGCTTCGTGGTTATGATTACTTTTTATTTTCTATGCTTGGCTTATGTATTTTTTTTTTAGGATGTTTTAAATTTTTGTGTTTTTTTTTTTTTAAACAGCTATGTACTTTGTTAAACTTTTAGTTTACCAATGAAACTTATGTAGTGGCTTGGCCACAGTTATCTTTTATTTAATGGAAATTGTGCACCTTTTTATTTAATCGCATCTACCTCCCCTGTAGCTTTTAATTATTACATATTTTATTATTTCAAACTTATTAGTCCTAGTCTGCACTCCATGAATGTAAGAAGAGCCTCACGCTCTAATACTAAGCTCTGTCACACCCCAAACCACCCCCTAGGAGGATTGGGTAGGTGAGCTAAATTGCATACAACAATCCGCCAAATCCCATGGATCTAGAAGCAGTGCTTACATTCACGGAACCACATTCATCTCATTACCATAAGTAAGATCAGAGTGCTGCAGAAAAAAAAATTACAATTCAATAATAAAAGGAAGCATAGCGTTACGGGGAAATGGTGATAATATATACATAAGATAGTTTGTACATTTCCCTCCACCCACAAACAAAGAAACCAAACTGATAAGTACAGAATTACATACATAGACATATACAGGGTGAGCATACTCAACCCAAAAAAAAAGAAGTAAAAAGAAACTACAACTGATCCACAATCAGAACGGGGAAAACTCCTAGAAAAACAAAAAGGAGTTCCCACAACAAAACATCAGACGTACTCCTCAACGGTCTTCATCAATGACCACTGAGAAAGTATGCAGGATCGGTATGACCTCCGTCGGGGTCCACACCAACATCATCGTAACAACCAAGATTCTCCTCCTCGAGACAAGCCTCCATGCACACTGGCATCGATCTACAAAATCATCTAAGAAAAAAAAAACATTGTACAACAGAGTGTGAGCCCCACCGAGCTCGTGAGCAAATAACATTAATCATGCATGCACATGTAATCACAATTCACGGGTCATATGATCCTACATGATGTGCAAGTCCATATTTTTTTTTATTAGCCACCTAACAATACAACTAAGTTAGGTTAGTGCTACTACAATCCCCAATACATGTATCCCTAGTGCGGGCTTCTAACCCCTTCCCGCGATACACCCATTGAGTTGTCGGAGAGGACCAGTCAGCCCCCGCATCAGTCACCAAGGTCAGCCCGACCAGCCCTCTGTGATTAACCCGTGGGACAATCCATTTCTTTTCTCTTTTCTTTTCTTTTCTGGCTCGTAGCCCATATTCACCATTCCGGTGTTCTTTTCATTTCATGCACCATTCCGGTATTTTTTCATTCATGCACCATTTCGGTGTTCTATTCATTCCTTTTTCTCTTTTCTCTTTTTCTGATGGTCGCCCCCACAAGCATCCAACACCTTAACCCCTATTGGCAAGGGTGCGTAGCATGGGTGATGAAACTCTAGCCCCATGTCTATATGGCATCGTATGAGTTAGGTGGTGTCAACCGCATCCCATACTACGGGCTACCACAGGCCTCATTTCCAAACCGACTACAGCATCTAGTCTAACAATCACAATCATCATATAAGAATTCACAGTGTTGATCAACAGACAGTCATTATGCAGTGATTTGAGTAGTTTGAACGAAAATAGAAAACACAACATATATGATTCAATTCTGATTAGCCGGTATAGTATCATAATTACACATGCACACATGATAGCATTATTCACTCACCTGAGTTGGGTCCTAGATACTCACTAGCAAACTCAGTTCCAACAACAGTCTGATTGTTGTCCTCGAGCGCGGGATCAATTCCTAGATGTAAATCAAAAGTTGTTATATTAGGGTTTCAGTCTATCACTGGTACTCTTAGGGTTAACCTAATCTTACTGGGTTGACCCGGTATTTGATTGGTACACATTTGGGATCACAGGGCTTGCACTGGGCCTTAGGCTCATGTCCCGGTGCCTCAACCAGTGTGAGTGGCACAAAGGGTAAAATAGCCATTTCAATGGTTGTACCTGACCCTAGGTTAGATTAGGTCCATGATGCTGTCTGTAGCTTGCATGTGCTGTAGGACCAAGCACAGCAGGGTTTCTTTCACTTGCAGGGCCCACTTGGGTTCCCAAGCATTCTCCTATTAAGGACAGATGTGGAGAAGGGCTTTTTGGTCATTTCTCAACCTTCCACAGTGTCCAAAGGCCATTGGGTGAGATTCCCCAAAGTCAAATCAGCAATATAGCAACTTTCCATTCATTGGGCGATGGCTGCATCGCCCAGTGCATCGCCCAGAGGCTGCAAATCGATGCTGGGCTGAGTTCCCTAGGTTGGGCTTTTCAGGTTATGCCCAATCCTGATCCTCTGCATGTTTGGGGGATCAGGTAGCCCCTGGGGTGACCTACCTCTTGATCCAAATGGATCATCCATCAGGTCCACCATTTAGCTGCCAGAGGCTGCCCAGACAGCCCAATGAATAGTATCATAGGGTTTTCTCAACACTTGGAATTCGATTCCAGCCACATGCAGGGCAGGAAAATGGGTGTAAAACAGTGGTTTAAGGCTACGACCACCTAGGGTTTGATCTCTGCAGCCATGGCTTACACTCAGGGTTCCATTCAGTCCAATAGGAGCAAGGCTGGGCAGTGCAGCTATGCACAGCCAGCTTCGGCTCATAAGAACAGCATAATAGAATGATGAAATTCAATAAAAATCCTAGATCTTCCATGCACAAGGTCTACATGGCAGATCTAGAGGTGCTCTGGGCAAATCCTAGCTGTTCTGGGCTGTCCAGAGAGCAAGAACACATCATACATAGAGAAGGGATGGGGACAGCAGGCATAGGGGGGTGTTTTATACTTGAAATGGCCTGAGAGGGGGCTCGATTTCCAGCTGGGATGGGTGGCAGCAGCTCCCTCTCCTTCTTCCTTCTTCTTTCTTCTTCCCCTTCCTCTTCTTCCTCTCTTCTTTCTCTCCTTTCTCTCCCACGGATTTCAGATATGACAAGGGCTCTAAAATGAGCCCAAGGCCACCTATTTATAGGCTCAGCCCTTACTGAGGCTTGTTTTCCTGGGAAGGCCTCTTTTTAAAATCAGTTTAAAAAACTGATTTTGACTGATTCTAGGCACATTGGTGGGGTCCACAGTGAACTGAGGGTATGAGGTGGTCCCTCAGACTTCCCTCTATCAGTGGAGGGTTCCCATGTTCTTATTGGGTGGTCCCCCCAATTAAAAATCAATAAAATATATAGAAACAGCCACTGGGCGATGTCACTGGGCCTTGCTGCATCGCCCAGTGCCATTGCCCAGAGAATTCTAGTAAGCTAAAATTCAATGGGGCTTGCACAGGGGTTTGACCCTTGGTCAGGGCTTTATCCCCACATGCCTCATAGGGGATTTTACACACTTCCTTAGAGGTAGGTCCCATTGTTTAGGGAGGAGAGAGATTACCTGGGATCCAAACCATATATCAAGCTATGAGCTGCACAGCTGCAGGGGCCTGCTATCCATCTTCTAACAGGTATATAGGGAAACCTATTCAAAGTATTCTCATTGATCTCATTGAGTGGAGTGATGCTCCACAGTGATCCTGGTTGCCTGGCCAGGGGTTCCTGCCCTTCAATCAAAAAAATCCAACCAGTCAAGAGCAGGGTTTGACATATATGTCGGGCTTTACGCCACAATTAATGTCAAGAGCTATATGATGGGCTTTACGCCATAATTAATGTCAGGATTTATGCCATATTTAATGTCAGGAGCTATATGCTGGGCTTTAAGCCACAACTAAATCATGAGCTATATGCCGGGCATTAAGCCACAATTCAATCATGAGCTATATGCCACAATAAGATCCAAAAATAAAAGGAAAAAGAATTGAGCTAAATATCGACGGTTACCCATAGGTTAATCACAGAGGGCTGGTCGGGCTGACCAAGGACTAGTGCGCTGGGGCTGACTGGTCCTCTCCGACAACTCAATGGGTATATCACGGGAAGGGGTAATCAAGCCCGCACCAGGGATACATGTATTGGGGATTGTAGTAGCACTAATCTGCCTTAGTTGTGATGTTAGGTGGCTAATAAATAAAATGAACTACACCTCAGGTAGGACTCATTTGGTTGTGCTTGCATGTGCATGCATGGTTTATATTTCATTCACGGGCTCAGTGGAGCTCACACTCTTGTATATTCTCTTTTAGTTGATTTTGCAGATGCAGGTTTGCCAATAGGCGAGGAAGCTGTCAATGGAATTGCAGATCTTCCTCATCTCGTTGCTTAGCGACGATTGTTATTATTTAAGTTTCTTTCTTTCAAGAAGTGTAATTACTAAGACAATGTACTTATTGGACATAAAAGGATATGTATATGGTATAACATAGGTATTTGGGATTTTATTATTGGTAATATAAATCGTCTGCAGTTAGTTCGATCTTTCATTACACTCTGATATTCTTTTAATATCTTTTTATCCTCATTGTGTGGTTTATGACGTGTAAATACTACTTCTAGATCCTTGGGGATTGGCGGATGTCGTAGGATATCCGGTCACTTGCCTAAATCCTCCCAGGGAGTGGTTTGGGGTATGACAGGTAGCATGGAAGGGTAGGAGATAGCATAGGTGCCCAACCCAACACATTGAATCTCTCAAAAAGCCTAAACTGTTGGAAGTCCTCTACTTGCACCACCATTCCATTCACATACTTTTGTCTTGGAACTTCTCCCATTTTTGCTCGTACTCATATCAGGCAAACCAGAATTGGTCGAATACAGGTTCTTCGGATGAAGAATCACCCCCAGATGTGGGTGATGGCATGGTCGATGATGGTGGTGGTGAAGGATCAGACCATGGTTGCTTGGAGGCTGCTGCCTTCCTTGCTGTGCTATGTTTTCTGCTTGTAGACATGGCTGCAATACAACAAAGAGAGAAGTTAGGGTTTATACAAAAGAAAAAGGGAAAGATAGGGAAAAGAGAGAGAGAAATCTGCCATGCTTACCTACAGCACGTGTAGACATGAAGGAATGTCGATGTGATGCTTTAGAATGGTGGCGGGTAACCTGCAAAACCCTTGGGATACAATTTGGAAGGTCCAAAGCTCTCAAGATGGGGAAAAGAAATGAAGAAAATGGGTCTTGGACTGTGTTTATGTAATACCCTGATTTTGGACTAGGGGTAATTTGATCTTTTTACCTAATGCAGGATTAGGGCAAGCTGAAATGTAGGAACTTGGACTAGCTGGAGAGCACACATGTAGGCATGGTAAGTAGTGTGCCCTAGTGTAACACCCTCATTTTGAGTTTATTCTTTGCCTAAGTGTAGAATTAGGGTTTTATTTATAGCATATATAATTTGATTTGGAAAGTAATTCATAGTTAGTAACCTAGCCTAGTGCTTAGACATTTAATTTAATTGTCTAGGGTTCTATTCTTTAGAGGAGCAATTAAATATTTTATATTTTTTATAATTTTATAGGGCTTAGAATGGGCTTCCACGATTCTAACTTTGGAGGTCTTAGATTTCAACTAGGGATGAACTATGGATTGATAAGGAAATGTGAGGTGGCAATATCCAATTGGTTGGAAACCCAAACTTGGAGAAAGAAAGTCTTCAATAAATAACATCTTTACAAAAAAGAAATTTTAGCTAAAATTAAATTACCTAATCTAAAATTTTAATTTAAAAATCTTAAGTCAAGATTCCTTTTAAAATATTTTCATTGGAGGGCAAATAAATAGATGTAGTCAGAGACAAAATTGGATTCTTCCCACCTTCTTTCTTGTTAGGATTAAATCTCCATAACTAAATCCCAATCCTCATTCCTTTTATCATAAATTTGAGAGAGAGAGATAGAGGGAGAGAGAAAAATTCGTGCACTATAGAGAGGAAGATGAAGAAGAGAGAAGAAGAAGAAGAAGAAGGAAGGAGAAGGAGATTCGGACTATGCAAAACCAAAAACTTGACATCCAATTTTGACCCTTTTTTTAGTCGAATTGGAAAAATCGTACTTCACAATAAAACGTAGCCCTATCTCTTATCTTTACAACCCTACTTGAATTAGTCCAAACGAAGATCGGAATAGAGAGATATTATTGATTTACTGAAGGTAGATCATTCTGTGAAAAATCTGTGTTTCCCAAATCGGAGTTTATGCAATATAGTGATGTTGATTTCATCATTACCTTAATCATAAGACTCCATTAAAGTGATTCTGAATTAGGAAGACATATATCAACATTATTGAAGCATTTATTTGAGACCACTTATAGAAACCCTAGTCGCTTCACATAAGGTGAGTAGATCTTCAACCATTATACTTGCTATTTTCTCTTCATATAAAATTTGTCTTAAACCATTGTTTTAAATCTGAAATTTAGTTTTAAATTGAGATTTATCATGCTGAAAATATATTTCATTCATTCTTTTACTCAATTAAATTGTTCGCACATGATTGCTTGTAAGGAATGGTGATTTTCTTATGATTTAATTCACATATGTGTGTGCAAAATTTTTAATAATATCATGTTTATAGACTAATGAATCCAATGCCTATTTGTTGATAGTATGATGAAGGTCTATAAATGATTCTTCATGATTATAACTTAATGCATGATGTTTTTGGATGATGCATAAAAGTCCGATTTTGTTTAGGGTTTACATTTAAATTTTCATTGATATTATTGTTGGATAAGTGATTGCGAAGATTTTACCCAATCTTCCCTATTATTGTTCTTCACTTTATGTATTGATATGTTGATAAAAGTTACTGCTTTCAAACTTTATTTTTATTCTTTTCAATAGCATGTGTTAGAGTGGAATTGAGGAGTCATGACCCTAAGTTCTAAACTTGGATGTATAGCTTTAATTATAAACAAACCCTTGATTGTTATTTTATTGTTTACCTTACCGATATTGGTGAATATGTTGGGATAAGGATAAGTTGGCGAGTTTTTGAGCTACGAGCTTACCTTTATTGGAGCTATATGGGCTACTAGAAAGAGGAGTGATAATCAAAAACTCTTCAGGAGGGCTGGGGCAAGTTTGGTCACTAGTTTCTCCATTAGTTTCTTGATGTTGAGAGGGGACAGTGTTGTTGTGGTTGATCGTAACTAGAGTTCATACGCCGTTATCATGAGGGCCTTGACCACTGTATGGTAACTAGCTCACACTAGTCTATTAGGGAGTGATGTGTTTGTTATTTTATATTCTTTCGATATATCTTTCATTGATTGTTGTCATATATATTTTTCATTACAGTAGTGGTGATAAGCAAATATGGTTATGATCATTTTGTTATGTTTTTTTGGATTTATATATAAACATTATTGTATGTCTTTACATTTTGTATTACTTGTGCATGTTTTCACACTTGTATAGTTGTTGTGGATTTACTTGCTAAGCTTTTTTCGAAGCTTACCCTCACCACTTTTCAAATGAACAACTTTATGAATGCAAACCTGGATGTGAGGATGTACTAGAGGAGGAGGTTCAAGGGGACGAAACGTTCAGATTAGAAGAAGACAACTACTATTAAAAACTTTACACTTGCTTTCAATTTTAGAAGAACTTATTATTTGTTTAAGTTTAATTTAATTTTGGGATTGTAACCTTTATTTAAGAATTTTAAGTTTAATTTGAAAGTTGTAATAGCTTAGTTTAACTACCCTATTTTAGTTGAAGTCATAATCTATATATTTTAGACATGTGTTTGTGTTTTAGTTCTACTCTGGTTCATATCTCCTTGACATAAACGATCTTGTGGACCGTCAATGTCCCTAAACCGCTAGGGTGATTTTGGGGGCGTTACAGAGTAGTATCAGAGTACACTAGGTTTGAATTAGGATAGGATATGAATTAGAAACATGAACCTAGGATACTAAACTTGAACACATAAGAACTTTGAAACACTAAAACTTTGGATTTGAACACTAGCAGGAAAATTTCAGAATTAACTGTGTAGGAATCCAAAATTGCATAATATTTTAGACATACTTAGAAATTTAAATTACACTTGAAATTATTTACTATAAGTACCTAGATATGCCTAGGGAAACTTCACAAAATCTCAGCTAAACTGTGGTTGTGTTTCTAAGTCAAATAAATTTTGTATTTCAGAACGTACAATTACTGTCTAAACCTGGAAACTGAGAAAGATGGTGATAGTAGGGAGACATAGAAGTGGAATTTTAATTTGAAATTTATAGTAGTTTCCTTAATGAGTATAATTTCTACTATAAAAAGATTGAAATCTATTGGATTCGGAGAGAGTACTTCACACATTGTTTATTAGGGTTTGGTCAGAATCTGCCAGATTTGGAAACCTGAGTTTGGAGAGACTAGAAATCTAGATTAGGAAAATATTCTTAAAATAATTTTTAGATATGTTTTAAAACTCTAAGTTAGGTTTCTTAGAAATTTGGTTTCATCAGGTTTGAAATCGCAGAAGTATTAATTTCCTAATTTCTATTATGAACGGACAGAATTGGAGAAGACAGAAATTTTAATGAGTTGGAATTTGGGGGTGAATTGTTGATCTTTTGTATTTAGCCATAATGCTTCCGTAAAGAGCAAGACAGAGTGATGAAAATCTTCCACCACCACCAACTAAGGATGAATATTGATTTTTGAAATTACATGAAAATTATTGGAGATGACTTCTAGTGAACCATGAACATAGAAACTGGTAAGCATAGAGACATTAAACATAAATTGAAACTCTCTGGTATTTTATAATGGGCTTTAAGTGTGGAGTGGGAGTGATATATTTTCTTTACAATTTGAGGAGACTTTTGTGGAAGACACTGTAGATTCATCTTGCCAAGTATAGATAGAAAGTGAAGTTATGTCAGCCGATTCGATCTTTTTTTTTAAGTGATGGGTTTTGATGTCTTACTTGACATGAATTGATTATCCTCCTACTATGCTAGTGTTTATTATTTTTGAAGGAACAATTTTATTGGTACGAAGGAAAAGGTCCTAGACTTTTAGGACCCTCCAAGATTGTGGAACACATAATTTCGAGGATGAAATATTTTTAAAGGAGGGGAGGATGTAATACCTTGGAAATTTTTGAAAACTTATTAGTGGAACATGCTATGGTAAAAATGATTTGACTTATATTGTGAGGTGTATGTAGCGAGATTTGGAGATTCATGAATCTGGATGGTTCACACAAAAGAATTTGAATGATTTGAGCTTGAGTGATCCTATATGGATAAATGTCAAATGGTTGAAGACTAAGTCAATTATGAGTCAATTTATTGGTTAGTCCAACTCAAGTGTGAGTGGTGCAGTTATAGCAAAGTTTATTTTGGATCTTTGATATAGACTATGATTGAATAAATAAAGATATAGAGATAATGTCCAAGAAGCTTAAAGTTTTATTTGGCCAGATTTGCATATTACATCAGTGGTTCAAGAAAAATAAGATTGATTTTGGTCCAGTTTAGTGATACAACGTTTTAACCAAGAACCAAGTTACCATGTTGGATACTATTTATATTGGTCAATAGATTTAGTCTAATCAAAGTCAAATTTTTGGGGTCTAATTTAGTAAATTGGTTAAATTTCTAAATATAATATCTTAACCAATAATTGATGGGCAGTCAGAGAGAGTGACTCAGGCTTCGAGGAAACACCTATTTGCTTTGGATCACAAAGGGTAAGTCCTATATAATCATACTATTTTAATTATGACGATAATTTGGAGGAATCATAATATTCAAAGAGACATTGTGGGAGAAAGAAGATGAAATGCATTATAAGTATCCGTAACTGTTTAGAGATCTAAATATTTAAATTTTGAGGATGAAAATTTTTAAGGAGGCTGGATTGTAATATCCCGACATAATGGGGAGATCCAAATATATAAATTTCGAGGACAAAATTTCTTTAAGGAGGGTGGATTGTAATATCCCGACATAATGGAAAGATCCAAATATGTAAATTTCGAGGATGAAATTTTGTTAAGGGGTGGAGAATTGTAATACCCTGATTTTGGACTAGGATAATTTGATCTTTTTACCTAATGCAGGATTAGGGCAAGCTGAAATGTAGGAACTTGGACTAGCTAGAGAGCACACATGCAAGCATGGTAAGTAGTGTGCCTTAGTGTAACACCCTCATTTTGAGTTTATCCTTTGCCTAAGTGTAGAATTAGGGTTTTATTTATAGCATATATAATTTGATTTGGAAAGTAATTCATAGTTAGTAACCTAGCCTAGTGCTTAGACATTTAATTTAATTGTCTAGAGGCCTAGGGTTCTATTCTTTAGAGGAGAAATTAAATATTTATATTTTTTATAATTTTATAGGGCTTAGAATGGGCTTCTACGATTTTGACAGAGGAGAGAGAGGAAAATTCGTGCACTATAGAGAGGAAGAAGAAGAAGGAAGGAGAAGGAGATTCGAATGGTGTAGAACTAGCAACTTGACGTCTAATTTTGACCATATTTTGACCCGAATTGGGAAAATCGTATTTCACAATAAAACGTAGCCTTATCTCTTATCTTTGCAACCCAACTTGAATCAGCCCAAACGGAGATTGGAGTAGAGAGATACCACTGATTTACCAAAGGTAGATCATTCTATGAAAAATCTGTGTTTCCCAAATCTGATTTTATGCAATATAGTGATGTTGATTTCATCATTACCTTAATCAAAGGACTCCATTAAAGTGATTCTGAATTAGGAAGGTATATGTCAACATTATTGGAGCATTTATTTGAGGCCACTTATAGAAACCCTAGTCGCTTCACATAAGGTGAGTAGATCTTCAACCATTATACTTGATATTTTCTCTTCATATAAAATTTGTCTTAAACCATTGTTTTAAATCTAGAATTTAGTTTTAAATTGAGATTTATGATGCCGAAAATATATTTCATTCATGCTTTTACTCAATTAAATTGTTCATACATGATTGCTTACAAGGAATGGTGATTTCCTTATGATTTAATTCATATATGTGTGTGCAGAATTTTTAATAATGTCATGTTTATAGACTAATGAATCCAATGCCTATTTGTTGATAGTATGATGAAGGTCAATGAATGATTCTTCATGATTATAACTTAATGCATGATGTTTTTGGATGATGCATAAAAATTCGATTTTGTTTAGGGTTTACTTTTAAATTTTCATTGATGTTATTTTTGAATAAATGATTGCGAAGATTTTGTCCAATCTTCCCTATTATTGTTCTTCACTTTATATATTGATATGTTGATGAAAGTTACTATTTTCAAACTTTATTTTTATTCTTTTCAATAGCATGTGTTAGGGTGAAATTGAGGAGTCATGACCCTAAGTTCCGAACTTGGATGTATAGCTTTAATTATAAGCAAACCCTTGATTGTTATTTTGTTGTTTACCTTACCGACATTGGTGAATATGTTGGGGTAAGGATAAGTTGGCGAGTTTTTGAGCTACGGGCTTACCCTTATTAGAGTTATATGGGCTACTAGAAAGAGGAGTAATGATCAAAAACTCTTCAGGAGGGCTGGGGCAAGTTTGGTCACTAGTTTCTCCATTAGTTTCTTGATGTTGAGAGGGGACAGTGTTGTTGTGGTTGATCATAACTGAAGTTCATACGCCGCTATCATGAGGGCCTTGACCAGTGTATGGTAACTAGCTCACACTAGTCTATTAGGGAGTGATGTATTTGTTATTTTACGTTATTTTGATATATCTTTCGTTGATTGTTGTCATATATACTTTTCATTACAGTAGTGGTGATAAGAAAATATGATTATGATCATTTTGTTTTGTGTTTTCAGATTTATATATAAACATTATTATATGTCTTTATATTTTGTATTACTTGTGCATGTTTTCACACTTGTATAGTTGTTGTGGATTTACTTGCTAAACTTTTCCCAAAACTTACCCTCACCATTTTTTAGATGAACAACTTTATGAATGCAAACCTAGATGTGAGGATGTACTAGAGGAGGAGGTCCAAGGGGACAAAGCGTTCAGATTAGAAGAAGATAATTACTATTAAAAACTTTACACTTTCTTTCAATTTTAGAAGAACTTATTATTTGTTTAAGTTTAATTTAATTTTGGGATTGTAACCTTTATTTAAGAATTTTAAGTTTAATTTGAAAGTTGTAATAGCTTAGTTTGACTACCCTATTTTAGTTGAAGTCTTAATCTATATATTTTAGACATGTGTTTGTGTTGGTTCTACTCCAGTTCATATCTCCTTGACATAAACGATCTTGTGGACCGTCAATGTCTCTAAACCACTAGGGTGATTTTAGGGGCGTTACAGTTTAAATCAGTCCCCGATCTCTAGACGTTGGCACTGGACGTTTGACCCAATCGTCCAGAGAATGGTTGACAGCACTGACGAAATTCTTGAATTTTGACTTGAATCCACATGGTATAAATGGGCATTTTGGACATTTTCAAACCATATAGTTGGTCATGATGGCATTATGGGTAATTCAAAAAAAAAATTAATAATACTAATGTAATAATATAAGATATATATGCAATACAAGAAAGAAAGAAAAAAAAAAAAACAAAAGATGAGATTTTTTTTAAAACGGAACTTGTGGCGTGTATATGTACATTTATGTAAATAAAGTATATATGAATTTTGATGTAAGGACTTGTGTGTAGATATTGAGAGTAGAAATCCAAACATAGATAGGTAGGGATAAAAAAAATGAAAATAATATATATATATATATAAAGTAAGCTTGACTGAACACATTTAGGTATCGGGAGTGGCGTGTCGACGCGAGCTAGAAAGAGAACCCTAATTAGCATCGTCTTTTAAGTTTCTAATATGCATGTAACCGACTGATGCATTAAAATTTTGTAAAATATTATTGTTTTGCTTATATCATTGTGTTACCTCATTTAAGATTTCTAACTGTATTACCTAAGTTCAAGTAGCCTTAAGTACATCCATCCAAGATAGGGAACCATAGGACCCTAATGATTAAAAAAAAATCTCTCTATGACAGGGTTGGTTGTGTTGTTCGAGCCCGACAAACCCCAGTGACATGCACTACATTAGATGACAAAGAAAGAGGCTAGCTCGAATCCAGAGGATTAGAACCCAAGCAGAGAAGTACCTAGTAGTATACTTAGAACATCTTGATACCAGTAGGGAGGAGGACCGCAATATTTATCTTGCTCTAGTTGGTGAGATTAGGAGTGACCTAGTGTATCTGGACCTATAGGCTTTTATTACAGGGAGAAGGTTGGAACGCCTTGCTTGCTAAACACAGGTATAAACCAAAAGATGCTTAACTATTATAGAAATTAATCCTGTTGTCTTATATGATTTTCTTCTTTTTAAGATGTGAAAATTCTCCTTGTTATATGGAAATGTTATCAAATTGCAACTTAGGAAGATGCTATCCTGTGTATCTTAGATCAAATTAGAACTTTCACTAGTAAAGATAAGCATAGAGTTATTCATTGCGAAATTCCTTTCAGTAATCAAACATGGTTAACACAAGAGCAAACCGGGGTGGTCGTCGTGGAAGAGGCCCTCGATTCATTCCGAAAGTTGAGCTACCAGATAGAGCCGATGCTCAAAATTTCAAGGTATCAGTTACTTCACCAAGAGTACCCCGAGCTATCCAAAATCCAGTGCCAGTAGCTGCCCCAACTGTTGCAACCGTACCCCCACCGGGTATGGATACTGGTGAAGTAAATACCATCATGACAACTATGATGCAGACTATGTAGCAACAACAAGAGTTGTTGGGCTAGATGACTGCTCAATTTGCGACTATAATGTAGCAGTGAGCAGCACCACCACCATCCAATCGGCCCCTGTAATTTTCACCACCTATGCCTCAACACGCGGTGGAAAGCTCCACAGCTAAAGTGTCACACCCCAAACCAACCCCTGGGAGGATTAGGTAGGTGACCCGAATTGCATAATGGCAATCTGCCAAATCCCACAGATCTAGAAGTAGTTAATACATTCACAAACACACATCCACAGTATTACCACAAGTAAACTCAAAGTGCTGCAGAAACTATAATTGCGTTAAAAGAAAAGGAAGCGTAGCAGTACAGGAAATGATTGTTATATACATAAGTAAGCTGAATCATTCCCTCTCTCATACCCACAAATTGAACAATAAAAGATACCAAATACATAAGCTGAAATAAAAAGGAAATTATATATTTATAGGGCGAGACAACTCGAGCCCCAAAATGAAAGAGAAAGACTAAAAGCAGGAATGGGGATAAACTCCTAACAAAGTCAAAAAGGAGTCCCTAAGACAAAAAGTAGCATCATCAGCATCGACGTTAAAACCCTTCACGGGTCAGTCCTTAGTAGTCACCGAAAACACTCGGACCATCGGCACAACCTCTGTTGGGGTCCACACCAATAAGCTCATAACCACTAAGGCACTCCTCTGCGTAATGAGCCTCCCCGCCACAGTGACATCCACCTGTACAATCATCTAAGAGAAAAACATATATAACAGAGTGTGAGCCCCACTGAGCCAGTGAGTAAAACATATCATCATGCATGCATATACAACCACATTCATATGAATCCTACATGAAAATGCAGTCCAGTTATTACTAGCCACCTAACATCACAACTAGGGCAGGTTAGTTCTACTACAATCCCCAATACATGTATCCCTAGTGCGAGCTTTTAACCCCTTCCTGCGATACACCCATTGAGTTATCAAAGAGGACCAGTCAGCTCCCGCATTCATTCCTAGGTCAGCCCGACCAGTCCCCTGTGATTATCCTATGAGGTAACCGTCAGCATTTAGCTCAATTCTTTTCTTTTTTTTTTTCTTCTGGATTAAATGTGGCATTAAGCCCGGCATATAGCTCATAATCACATTTTTTTTCCTTATTATAGTTTTAAGCCTGACATATAGCTCATAATTGAATTGTGGCTTAAAACCAGGCATATAGCTCAAGGATATACGGTCGCTCCCATAGACATCTAACACCTTAACCCCTGTTGGCAAGGGTGCGTTGCACGGGTGATGAAACTCTAACCCCATGTCTATATGGCATCGTATGAGTCAGGCGGTGTCAATCGTATCCCATTCTACTGGCTACCACAAACCTTATTTCCAAGCCGACTACGGCATCTAGTCTAGCATACACAATCAGCATAGAATATTCAAGCAGAGTTGATCAACACTCAGCACAATGTTACATTGTATTTATAAGACTTGAATTAAACATGAATCATATTATTAATAATTATGAAAATTAGGTTCAGCATGTTATTCATGTTACATGTACATACACGATAACATTTCACTCACCTGGGTCTGGTTCTATGAGATCAGTTGCTATTTTAGTTCCGGCTGCAGTCTGGCAGTGTTCCTCGAGCGCGGGATCAAACCCTAAAGTATAAATTAAAAATATATCATTTAATATTCCAAACTATTTTTGGATGTCCTAGTGTCGATCTAGGCTCATTGGTTTGACTCGGTGCACAGTAAGGCATCACTTGGAATTCTCCGGGCCTTGCACTGGGCTTTAGGCCTATGTCCCGGTGCATCATCCGAAGAATGTGGTCTAGGGATAGAATGGTAATTCACTACTGTAGTACATGATTCTAGGTCACAATAGTCTTACAACACAGTCCCCAGGTCAGCAGTGCTATAGGACCAACACAGACAGGGTTTCCAAGCCCTGCAGGGCCCACTTGGGTACCCAAGGTGTTCATAATTATGGATAAATGTGAGGAGGGGTATTTTGGTCATTTACCACCTCCTTACAATGTTTACAGTCCACTGGTGGAAGCCCCCAAGATCTGATCTGTAGAATACCCATTTTAATTCTCTGAGTGATGTCTCTAGGTGATGTGTGCATCGCCCAGTGCATCACCCAGTGCCTATTCAGAACATGAACAGGCCTATTTTCTTAGGTTTTACACCATAGGCAGTGCCTTGATCATCCCTACATGCATGTTAGGTCATTGTGGACCTCATGTGGGGTGGTTTGCAGTGGTCCACTCGGATCTTGACCTGGGCCCACTACTTGGCTGCTAGGAGCTGCTTAGACTGCCCAGTGAATAGTAACCCAGCTAAGTTCTAGCTGCTGGTCAGGATTTGGGTTGCACGCAAGGCTGTTCCTACATGGAGTAGGGTGGTCTAGGGCTGCTGCAACACATGGCTAGGCTGGAAGCAGCTTGTGTGCACAGATCCAAGCCCAGATTGCCTATTCTTGGTGCAACAGTGCAGTGCAATCTGGTACAGAGACAAGCTTCTGTCTTAGGAACAAAACAGTAGTAAAAATTCATATAAAATCCTCAGATTCTTCCATGCATCATGTTTGCATGTTGGATCTGAGGTGACACATGGAATCCCCCAGCTGTTCTGGGCTACCAATGGCCAGAAACTCATCCAAACAACAGAGATCTAAGGAGATGAACAGAGAACAGCATAGCAGCATACTTAAGGTATGATTTTTATACCTGAATCAGGTTGGGTAGGCTGCTGGGGCTGAGCTTGGAGGCAGGGACAGTTTCTCCTCCTTCCCTCTTCTTCTTTCTCTTCCTTTCTTCTTCCTCTCTTTCTCTTTTCTCTCTTTTCTCTCCCACGGTTTCAGTAGTGAACTAAAGCTCTAAAACTTAGTTGGTGTCCTCTATTTATCGGACAGCTCCCCACTGAGTCCTGTTTGGCTACTTAGGTCCCTTTTCAAAATGCATTTTTAGATTGATTCTCAGTCATTCTGGGCATTTTGGTGGGGTCCACAGGGGTCCAAGGGTATGAGGTGGTTCCTTAGGCTCCCTTCAACCTATGGAGGGTGCCCATGGCCAGTAGGGGTGGTTCCCACACAACTGCTGATTAAAATATCCATTTTTCCCACTCTGGGTGATGTCCCTGGGTGATTTATGCATCGCCCAGTGCATCACCTAGAGAATATAGCAAAGCTGTATCTCAATGAGGCTTGCACAGGGGTTTGGCCCAGGGTCTAGGCCTTACACCTATACCTCACCCAGGGTAATTTGCACCCTTTTTCAGGTGTAGGCCCCACATTTATAAGGAGGAGGGAGAATACCTAGAGTTCAAGCTGTACATTATGCTGTGGGCTATACAACTGCAAGGGTCTGCAATCCATCTTCTGACAGGTATGTAGGAGGACATCCTCGAGGGTTCTCCATTAAATTCAATCACTGGGGTGATGCTCCACAGTGTGCTTGGATGCCATGTTAGGGGTTCCTGTCCTTCAATCAAATTCCCAGCCAGTCAAGGGCAGGTTTGATATTTCTCCCCACCTTACAAAAATTTTGTCCTCGAAATTTGCTTACCTTGTAGCTCGAAGAGTTGGGGATACTTTTCCTACATTTCCTCTTCGTGTTCCCATGATGCTTCTTCTATGGGACTGTTTCCCCATTGAACCTTGACGAATGCGACCGTACGGCTACGGAGGTTATGTTTTTTTCTGTCCAATATCTCCGTAGGCTGTTCTTCATAGGTCATGTCTA
The DNA here is from genome assembly GCF_018873765.1 of Telopea speciosissima. Classification (NCBI taxonomy): domain Eukaryota; kingdom Viridiplantae; phylum Streptophyta; class Magnoliopsida; order Proteales; family Proteaceae; genus Telopea; species Telopea speciosissima. Next base: position 48,406,082 of record NC_057916.1, read on the forward strand.
CATCCAACTGTTCAGGTTCAGCTGAGAGTACATGTGCCGGGTTGTTGATGTACTTTCTTAGCATCGACACATGGAAAACATCATGGATGCCTTGCAAGGAAAGCGGTAATGCCAACCGGTATGCTACGGGTCCCACTCTGTTGAGGATTTCATAAGGACCAATGAATCTTGGGCTCAGCTTGCCCTTCTTGTTGAAATGTAGCAATCCCTTCATTGGAGAAACTCGGAGGAATACCTTCTCTTCGGCTCTGAATTCGATATTCTTACTCCGATGATCAGCATAACTCTTCTATCTTTATTGGGCCACTTTAATCTTCTCTCTAATGATATCCACCTTCTCATAGGTTGCTTGTATCATCTCGGGCCCAAGATACTTCTGTTCTCTAACTTTGTCCCAATACAACGGGGTCCGGCACTTCCGACCATAAAGAGATTCATAAGGTGCCATGCCAATGGTGGAGTGGTAGCTATTGTTGTATGCAAATTCCACCAAAGGTATGTGAGCATTCTAGCTGTCGTTCATTTCCAATATACAGGATCTGAGAATGTCCTCCAGAGTCTGGATTGTTCTTTCGGACTGTCCATCCGTCTGAGGATGGAAAGCCATACTGAGATTTAGATGAGATCCTAGTGCCTTCTGTAAACTTCTCCAAAACCTTAAGGTAAATCGAGGATCCTTATCAGATACAATGCTGACAGGTACACCATGTAAGCGGACTATGTTCTCAATATATAGTTGAGCGAGCTTCTCCATCGAATAGTTTATTCTAATTGGTATGAAGTGAGCCGCTTTCGTCAGTCCGTCTACAATCTCCCAGATTGTGTTCATCCCTTTCCTGGTGTTGGGTAAATTTGTCACAAAATCCATAGTAATTCTTTCCCACTTCCATTCAGGTATAGGGAGTGGCTGCAATAATCCATATGGTAAGCGTCTCTCCGCCTTTATTTGCTGGCAGGTGAGGCATTCAGACACGTATATGGCTATAGTTTGCTTCATCCCAATCCACCAATAGTACTTCTTCAGATCCGTGTACATCTTCGTGCTTCCAGGGTGGATTGAATAGGGTGAGTTGTGTGCCTCTGTAAGGATTCGGTCTTATACCTCGTAATCAGCAGGCACCGCTAGTCTATCTTTGAACTTCAATGCCCCGTCATGGGCCAGCAAAAAGTTTGGGTCCTTGTGGACACCATGCTGCACTTCCCAAATTATCTTGGCCAATTTGGGGTCAAGAGGCTGCTTCTCAATTATCTCTTCTTGTATCAACGGTTGTATATCCATGGCTGCTAGCTGTATAGCTGTTCCTTCAATCATGAGCTCTAGGTCAAATTTTTGTGCCTCTTCAAGAAGTTGGTCGCTTACAACCAAAGAAGCGAGAGATGCAGGTCTGTGATTTCTTGCTTAATGCATCCACCACAACATTGGCCTTACCAGGGTGGTACTGAATCTCACAGTTGTAGTCCTTCACTAGTTCTAACCACCGTCTTTGTCTCATATTTAGCTCCTTCTGGGTGAAGAAATACTTTAGACTCTTGTGACCGCTGAAGATTTTGCTCTTTTCACCGTATAGGTAATGTCGCCATATCTTCAACATGAAGACTACCACTGCCAACTCTAAGTCATGAGTGGGGTAGTTCTTTTCGTGTTCCTTCAGCTGTCTTGAGGCATAGGCGACTACTTTACCTTTCTGCATTAAGACGCCACCCAATCCTATTCTAGATGTGTCGGTGTATACCACCATTCCTCCGGTGCCATCCAGAATAGTCAAAACTGGAGCCGACACCAATCGGTTTCTTAACTCTTGTAAGCTTTTTTCACAATCCTCGTTCCATTCAAACTTTGCACCCTTCTTCGTTAGCTTCGTCATGGGCGCCGAGATGCACGAGAAATTTTCAATGAATCGATGGTAATATCCAGCCAAACCCAAGAAACTTCGGATCTCAGTGGCATTCTTTGGAGTCTCCCACTCGCACTTCATCTGGGTCAACCTTGATGCCATCCTTGGTGACGATATACCCCAGGAATCCAATTTGGTGAAGCAAAAAGTACACTTGCTGAACTTGGCATATAGCTGGTGTTCTCGTAAACGCTGCAACACGAAGGTAAGGTATCGAGCATGCCCCTCTTCACTCTTGGAGTACACCAGAATATCATCAATAAACACGATGATGAACTTGTCCAACACGTCATGAAATACTCTATTCATCATGTCCATGAACGCTACCGGAGCATTGGTTAACTCGAACGATAATACTAGGAATTCATAATGTCTGTATCGAGTTCTAAACGCCGTCTTATGAATTTTGCCACTCTTGATCTTCAACTGGTGGTATCCAGACCTAAGATCGATCTTGGAGAAAACTCTTGCTCCCTGTAGCTGGTCAAATAGGTCGTCAATGCATGGAAATGGGTATCGATTCTTGATTGTCAACTTATTCAATTCACGGTAGTCGATACACAACCTCATACTACCGTCCTTCTTTTTCACAAATAGCATGGGTGCTCCCCAGGGAGATACGCTAGGTCATATAAAACCTTTCTTCAGCAAGTCTTGGAGTTGGACCTACAGTTCCTTCAGCTCGCTAGGTGCCATTCGATATGGTGCCTTGGATACTGATGATGCACCAGGAATCAGATCAATTGCGAACTCTGTCTCGCGATCAGGCGGTAATTGAGTTAGATCTTCTGGAAAAACATCAGGAAATTCTCTGACGATGTCCAGTTCCTCCAAAGGCTTTATCTTTGCCTCGGTGTCCATAACAGTGGCCAAAAAGCCTTGACATCCTTCATCTAACAACTACCGTGCCTGGAGGGTGGATAAGGTTATTCTTCTGGGCTTCCTCATCGGTTCACTTTGGTAGGTGAAAACCGACCCATCTTCCAATTTGAATATTATTTTCTTCTCCGCACACATGACGTTTGCTCCATAGGCAGATAGCCAATCCATGTCTAGTATCACGTCAAAGTCCTTCATATCAAACTTTATCAGACGTGCGATCAGGTTCTTTCCACAGATTTCTACCTGACAGGGGTCGTAGGCTTCCTTCAAGCTCATGACACTACCCATCGGCGTGTTGACTACTAAATCGTGCCTGATGTCCCTTGGTTGATCGATCATCCTACTCGCGAAGGTAGTAGAAACGAAAGAGTGGGATGCGCCTGAGTCGAATAATACTCGTGTGGGAATGGTTGAGACATTCAGGGTAACTAGGTTTGTATAAAATTTAGGTTTCACATTCCATAGGCTATTCTCTACAATTTAGTAGTGTTCAATGGACTTACCTGTCATTACATCGGGGTTCGCCTCCGCTTCCTCATTTGTCAGCGCGAACACCTTTCCTCGCGTTCGATTGTCCAGAGCTGAAAAGGTCTAGCGTAGGACTGATTTGACGAGTACGTGTTGTATTCGCGATGCCTGCATTCTCTAGCCATGTGCCCTACTTTGTTGGACACATAGCATTTGCTGGGCGGAACAGCCGGCGATGAGGCTTGGCTAACTTGGCTTGTGGCTATTCGGGCTGGTGAAGCTGCCGTTGTTGCTTGATTCATAGTCGGTTGAGCAGGCCAATTAATAGTGGGGTGGAAAGGGTTTCGACCCACATCTGGCCTACAGTACGGAGTCAGATTGGGGCTCGAACTAGTTCCTCGGAAAACTGTATTCGGCCAACCGAAACTCGGGTAGTTGTTGGGTCTCTTGCCCAATCCGGGCGACGTTGTAGCTTTCTCTCTTTCCTTCTCCTTCAATCTGTCCTCCATAGTCTTCGCCTTATCGACCATCTGAGCATAATCCCGAATATCTATAATTGAAAAAATAGATCCGATCTTAGGTTTAAGTCCCTTCTCAAAATTCTTCGTCTCACTGACTTCCCCTTTCAGGTGCTCCAGAGCGAAGTGGAACAGATCTTCGAACCGTTGTTGATAGTCCAGCACTGACTTGGTTCCTTCCACAAGTGCAGAGAACTCAACTTCCTTTCTGTCCCTAAAGCTCTCCGAAAAGTAGTTCTTGAAGAAGACCTCTTTAAATTGCTCCCACGAGGGATTGGGATGAGTGGCTTCTAGGTTTGGCTTAGTAGCCTTCCACCAGGCTTCAGCCTTGTTCTGTAGCTGATAACCTGCACATATCAGGTTTAGTGCATCCATACACTCAAGCACATTCAAATGTCTCCAGGGCACTAATCCATCGCTCTGGCTGCATTGCCTTGGAGTTCAACTTGGAAAACACAGGTGGTTGGAGTTTCTTGAACCTCTCCATCACCTTCGTTGTGGAGTTTTCCGCTAAGTGTTGAGGCACAGGTGGTGGGAAAAGTACAGGCCGGTTGGGTGGTGGAGGTGTTGCTGCGCGCTCTTGCATCATGGCAGCAAATTGAGTAGACATTTGGCCCAGCAATTCTTGTTGTTGCTGCATGGTCCACATCATAGTGGTCATGACGGCATTCACCTCACCAATTGCTATACCCGGCTGAGGTACCGCAGCAGTGGCTTGAGCAGCCATTGGTACCCTCGGTGAAGTAGCCGACGCTTCAAAATTTTGAGCTTCGGTTCCATTTGGCAGCTCAATTTCTGGAATATAAGTGGTAGCATTCTAAGTTGCACATATCACATATGGCAGCTTATGCATGGTTGAAATGTGAGAAGGAGGAAGACCTAGACTGCCTTGCTGTCCTCCGAAATGCAGGTATCATTGGCCTAGCAGGTAGCTTATTCAAGGCTGAAAGCCACTATGTACGTCTAAGCCTAATCAAGAGCATGGTCATGAACTACTTGAGTTTTAGTCTTATTCCAACTGCCTAGGGTCATGAATATATCATGTTATACATTCATTCAATCTAGCTCCATTAATTCAATACTATACTTTTCATCTTCTGCTTATTCATTAGTCTTCAATCACAATTCCCCTAGAGAAGTGTCCTTCAAGGTTATGTCCATTTTATGAACCATCTAGGAACAAAGAAATGTCAAGACTTTTCCAAGACTAGGTGAGGCCTATCCAAGACAATCTGGAGGATTCATGTGAGAATGGCACATCTAACATCTCCATCAGTACTTAGTCCAGAATAGACCCAAATTTAGAGACATTGACAGTTCTGTCATGGCAGCCCTTTAGGAACCAGTGGGGGG